>NC_045597.1:187334355-187642432 GCF_009762305.2 Zalophus californianus | reverse complement strand
TGCCGCACCTCAATGCCCGTATGTGCTCCTCAATGGCCGTATGTGCTCACCCAGCCTCGCTCACCAGACGTCATACTGTGTTTCCAGGCCCGCTTACTGTACTTTGGAAGGCACACATGTTTCTGTTGCTTCCGTGAACACTTACTTACCTTGAACAGGGGAAGTAAAGGCACACCAGACTTGCTTGGCTGGCTGCTCTGTGGGCATCTTGAACTGGATGGTCCAAATCACTCAAGCTCAGGGAGTCCCCGACTGATGCCCGCTCTTCCTCCCAGCGTGGTGGGGGTTCTCCTGGGTGGCATCCCGACTGCCTGGCTGCTCAGTCAGAAACCCAGAGGTATCTAGATGCACCCTCTCCCTTTTTGGGGTCTGATTCCACCTCCTCAGTATCCTCCTCATCTGTGCCCTCTGTCAGCTGTGTGACCCCAGGTTAGGGCCCCAGAGGGTCTCATGTGGATTCCTGCCGCAGCCATCTAACGGGCTTGATTGAGGTTCACCTTGGCCCCTTCCAATTCATTCTCTACAGAACTGCCAGAGAGATCCTTCTAAAAAGGAAGTCCCATCCCATCATTCCCATACGTGAAATGCTTCAACGATACTATGATGAATTCAAGAAAGCACTCATATTTCAGAGCAGAGGAAAAAAGGTCCTCCAAGATTGGCCCTTGTCATATCTCCAATAGTATCTCCCACTGCCACCGTGAGCCCTTCCTATGACCAGCCATGCCAATGGTCTGCACCTCCCAGAACGTATCAAACCCCTGCACTGCCCTGCCTGGAACATCCTTGAAGAAGCCATCCCCAACCGACTCTCAACTGCTCTCTTTTACTAGAACAGGAATCTTCTCCCAGATTCTATAACCCAGTATGAAGCACAATCTGAACCACGGCTTTCTCAGAGACAGGGCCATGGCTTACCTGTCTTGTGGTGACTGATACAAAGTTGATAATCGATGCTGTTTTCTGAATACTTTTGCTGCAGTGTGTTTTCCCATGGATGAAAGATGGCAGGCCTCTACTTAGCTTGGCCGAGGTTGGTCATTTCACAGATTTCTATCAAATGTTAGCTGCACATCCTTCCCAGGCAAGCAATCCTTGGCCTCTCACCCATATCAGGCTTTCTTCCCACCAAATTACATTCCAGCTGTTCTAAGGAAAACCCAATTCCAATGGCAGTCATAACTAGCAAGCTGCCTTGTTGACTGTAATTTTTAAAAGCCTCTTGGTTATGAGATTAAAGCATGATTATGTGACTCATTGCCATGGGTGTTTGCATGTAATCGACAAAGTCCTGTGCTTGGCACCATTTGCCAACCCGACTTTGTGCAGCAGTCAGAAGGATTTATCTAGAAAGTTTAGAGGTTTTTCTCTTATCATCTGCGCCCTCCTTTAAGAAGATACAATCTTCCATTTTTTGCCACATCTTAAGCCAGAGAAGCCTCATATCTGTTTAAAAGCCGCTCCTGAGGCAGCTTCTGATGCCCACACCTCCCTTCCGGATGGTTCCTGGTGGGCACTGTGCCTGGCAAGGCCCTCAGGATGACTCCATCCCAACTGTACTCAGTTACATGTCTGTCTCAGTTATTGGAACTATGTTCAAAAAAACTGGGCCCACGAAATAAGTGTTTTAAAAAGAAAGAAGAACCGAAATGTGAATCCTAAAACTATAAAATTTCCAGAAAAAAAACAGGGAAAAACTTTCATGACCTTGGGTTAGTTAGACATTTCTTAGGACACCAAAAGCAAAATCTGTGACAGAAAAATTCGATACACTGGACTTCATCAACATTTACAGCTTCTGCTCTTCACAAAGAGAGTGAAGAAATAAGAAGAGAATGCAAAGAGAAGCCAAAGACTTGGATAAAATATTTGTAAATCACCTATCTGATAGAGGATTTATATCCAGAATATAAGAAGAACTCTCAAAACTTAGTAATAGGAAACTAAACCACTCAATTAAAAAATGGGTAAAAGATATGAACAGGCACTTGATTAAAAAAGACATGCAGACAGCAAATATGCACATGAAAACATGTTTAACATCATTAGTAGGGAAATGCAAGTTAAAACCACCAATGAAATACTTCTACCACACCTATTAACATGGCTAAAAAACAAAACAAAACAAAACAATTTGACAAAAACCTGACGATACCTAGTGCTGGTAAGCATGTAAAGAAAATTAAAACTCTTATACATTGTTGGTGAGTAGTATAGCCCCGCCTAGAAAACAGTTTGGCAGTTTTGGTTTTTTTTTTTTTTTTTTTTTTGAGAGGGAGGGAGGTGGGGAGGGAGAGAGAAAAGATTAAGCAGGTCCCATGCCCAGCGCAGAGCCTGATCATGACCTGAGCCGAAATCAAGAGTTGGATGCTCAACTGACTGAGCCACCCAGGCACCTCTTGTTTGGTCCGTTTTAAATAAAGTTAGACACTTGCCATATGATCTAGCAATTCCCCCTTCTAGGTATTTACCCAGTGAAATGAAAACTTAACCATCACACTAAAGCTTGCCGGTGTTTATGGTACTATTATTCTATAATTGCCCCAAGCTGGAAACAACCCAGATATCCTTCAACTGGTAAATGGATAAGCAAACTGTGGGCCACCTACAATATCATGGAACACTACTCTACAACAAAAGGGAATGACCACTGATACACATAACCACATGGGAAACCTCACATGCATGACGCTAAGTGAAAGAAGCTAGACTCAAAAGCTACCAACTGTATGACTCCATCTGTACGACACCCTGGAAGAGGTAGAACAATAGGCACAGAAAACAGATCAGTGGCTACCAGGGGCTGAGGGTAGGGGAGGGAACATGAATACAAGGGGGAAAGTAGAAGTTTTCTGGGGTGACAGAACTAAAAAAAAAAAAAAAGTAAGAAAGGGAATTTTATTGTATGTAAATTATACCTTACTGGGGTGGGGGGGGGGAAGTAATTCTGGCTAAAAATGTGGCTGGTGGGTATCGTGCTGAAGGTGTTAGAGTTCCTAGTGATTATATATAAAATCTGCCCTTTTATAGAAATGGCAAAGAGAGTTGATCAAGCCCACAAGCAGTAAAACAAATGCAAGTCAAAACAATAATAAAACACCATTTTCAACCTATCATAATAACGAAGATTAAATAAAACCCACACACTCTCCATTTGGTGAGAGGCAATGACAATGCACTATTGTTCCTGCTGGGGAGAGCCTAAATTAGCTTAACCTTTCTGGGAAATTATCTGGCAGTTTGTAGCAAAAGCTTTAAAAATGTACACTCTTTAGGATACAAAGAAAAATGTTATGACTGGGTCATGGGTGACCGATACCTATGCCGGCCTTATTGTTAATCTCTAAATTTGTCTAAGACAAACAAGTATTACTTTTCTAAGAAGATAATAAGGTAATCAAAAAGAGAAAAGTATCACAGAAAAAAAGTGAAATCCCTTCAATCCAGTCATTCCAAGAATGTATTCCTAAGGAAATAATCCAAAATGATTTTTTAATTTTATGCAGAATATTAATTGCCGTGCCATTTATAAGAGCAAAAGCTAAAAGCGGCCTAACTGTAACAACATTGGGGAAGGGTTACATAAACTGTGGAATATTCTGCCTCTCTTCCTTGAGCGACTTGCGAGTAGGATGAGCACCCCATCTCCTTCCCTTCGGGGCTCACAAACCCTGCAAGTTGCCCCCGGTTTGGGAGTCCAGGACCAACTCCCGAGTGCCTGAACACTTCACCCCAGCAGCTGTAGGAGAGGACCCATCCTCACCCCTGCACCTCCATTTCAAACCCTTCCCCGCTGTCCAGACCCAACTGCAGGATCACAAATGAGGGGAAGTCTTTCAGGCCACGGCGGCCGGCGACCCCCATGGCCCCACGGTAGCCCTAGAGAGGTGGCTCTTCTGTGAGGACAGAAATGGGGTCTTTCTCGGCATCTGGCCACACAGATAGCTAACAGCCATTTGCTGTTGTGTGTCAAGTGCTGCTCTAAGCATTTTATGGGTACAAGTCACTAACCTCACAATGCCCCGACGGCAGAGGTACTATGATTATCTCCATTTTACCGACGGTTGTCTCAGGAACATCGTCTCCACTTCTTTTTTTTAAGATTTTATTTTTAAGTACTCTCTGTACCCAACATGGGGCTCGAACTTACAACCCAGAGATCAGGAGTCACACACTCTACTGACTGAGCCAGCCAGGTGCCCACATCATCTCCATTTTATGATTATCTCATTTTACTTATTATTATCTTAGGAAACTGAGGCACAGAAAACTTAAAGTCACACAGCTAAGTGCAAGGGTCAGGGTCAGAATCCAGGCGGACCGGTGCAGGGTCCGCTCTGTAAGTCCTCACTGACTTGCAGCTGGTGGCAAGGAGAGAACGGAATCTGGGCCTGGGCCAGTCTGGAGCAGAAGCGTGTACCAAAGAGAAGTTCAAAGCTAGGCCTCTGGGCAACCAGGACAGATCTCCACAGGAACCGAGAGGTCCTCGGCAACAAGGAGTCAGGAATCCAGGCCAGTAAGCTGGATGGCCAGGCAGGCAGAGGAAAGGGAGAAGCTCAGGACCCTGCTCCCGCTCTGCTGGAGCTCAGGAGTGTGTCCCCGCAGGCCAGCCAGGGAGGCGGGCGAGACTTCGAGCTTGGTCCCAGTACTTGGCTGGGGTGGAGGGCAGGAGAATGGAAGGGGAGGGCTCCCTCGTGATTTACAGGAGGAAACTGATTGTAGCAAATCAGTTTCAAAATGCCCCCTGGCCAAGCCTGCATTCTCAGAGCTCAGTAATGGCTCCCCGTTCAAATGTGCTTCAAACCCAGTGGACTGTTGTTCATTAGCAAATTTTCTTATTTAGGAGCTTGCCAATTGAATGCTGACAAGCAGATAAGAAACCTGCTGGGATTAACTCCCTGGGTGTTGCCCTTCGGGGTCTAGGCTCATTTCTTTCTACTCTGGCAGATTTCCTTTACCCCAGGGGGTCACAATTCAAGGGGCAATTAAAGAATTTCTCATTTATTTTCAGTATTTCCGCGTTTTTCTTATAGCCACTTGCTAATTTCTATTTTGTACAGGAGAAAACTTTTAAAAACAGATTGACCTTGTCTCTAACTGACTTTCTAAAGTGGCCCCTTCAAACCACAGCTAAGTGTTCTCATACAAAAACACCTCGGTAGCCACCTCCACACAAACCCAATGCGGCCTATTATCCAGGCTTTTCCCTTGCACCCCCCTCTTCTATTTGTGCTCCCATTTCCTCCACGAGACATTAAGCTACTCTGAGGGCCGGGCCCCGGAAAGCTGGGACCAGGTTCTCTTCTCTTTGTCCCTAATACCTGGCACAGTACTTGTACCTGGTAGATATTAAAAAAAAAACATGTCTGGGAAATTAAAAAGATAAGTCAAAAGGGATCAAGTTACAAAATACCTTTAAAGCTCTTAAATTCTCTTCAGTTTAAAAACATCTGCCAGGGGCGCCTGGGTGGCTCAGTCGTTAGGCATCTGCCTTCGGCTCAGGTCATGATCCTGGAGTCCCGGGATCGAGCCCCGCATCGGGCTCCCTGCTCGGCGGGGAGCCTGCTTCTCCCTCTCCCACTCCCCCTGCTTGTGTACCCCCTCTCGCTGTGTCTCTCTCTGTCAAATAAATAAAATCTTTAAAAATAAAAATAACAAAACAAAACAAAACAGAACATCTGCCACATGCCATTTAAAATGGGAATGGAAGGAGTGCTACAAAACAGCGTTACAGTGATTCTTGGGAATTCTTGAGGAATAGCGGGACCATCTCTTCAAGTTCTAGACTTGACGTAAAATGGACACCGGGTGCTGGAGCTCCCACTGACTGCAGGTGATGTCCAGGGCACTGTGAGCTCCCAGCAGTGTGGCATCTGCCTTCTCCACGGCTGACAGGCAAGAATGCAGGCAAGGAGGGAGACAAAGGAAATGAAGAAATAAAATCGTAACACGATATGAATGAAAACCCATGAAGGGCTGCATCCGGACCCTTGTGAAGCAGGCTTCTGGAAGAAGTGAGGCATGCGGGACGGGGGCGAGTGGGTGGAGGCCCAGGCTCTGTGAAGGCAGGGAAGGATGCGGAGGGTAGGCGGGCCGGTGGGACACAGGGGTCATCAAACACAGGCCACATCACAGAGCGCCTCCAAAGCCAGGAGGCGCTTGGATCTGGTGGAGCAATCCAGTCCTTCTCAAAGGCTGGTCTGAGATGCACAAAATGAGACAGAGGTTTCCCACAAAGCTCAACCAAGTCAATGGGAAAGACCACTTCATACTGTAAAATATGTCTTTCCTTCATTTTGGTGCTAAAATGTTTTCATTTGTAGAATCATGACAGCAGTAGATGGTCACTAGCTTTTTAAGACAATGTCCTTGTTTGGCAAAACTAAAACCCAGCAATCCTGTATCTTGTCCTGGAGTATCTAGAGAAACCTCACTGGTCCCTGAAATTTGCTTCAGAAGACTGTAGGTCCTTGAGTGACAGGTGAAAGCAGCGTTTGGGGGAACTCAATCTGGCAGCAGGATTTTAGGGCAGATAGTGAACAGGAGCAGAGCCCCCTGGCTCCCTGGACCATGGAAACCGAATCAATTGGGCCAGCCCTGAGAAGCAGTCATGGTAAAATCTAAGGGTCAGCTGCAAGGGTTCCCTTTCCCCAATGCAGGTTTTACTAACGTCAAAGGATTCCACATCTCTTATGTAGCTGTTTGGCTCACATTCGAGTGACGTGGGGTGTGACATGGAGGCAGGCTGAGGACGTGCAGAGTGTCCTGCGAATGGAAAGGGGAGAGGCCAAGCACATCCTAATCATGAGTACAATTACCCGAAAGACAGAGCCCTGGAAGGGCCAAATCTCGTCTGTCTGTTGAGGCCGCTAACCCGAAAGTCCTGCATCTCAGAGAGGAACAAGGGATGCTGGCCACTGCCCTGCTCGACCCCCAGAAGTTTCTTATATATCATCTCGTCAGTGTGAGGGCCCTCGGCCTCCCTTCTTTGGCCCCTGGAAATGCTAGGGACTTAAGTCTGAGTCATCTGGGCACACTCTCAACTCCAACTGCAATGTGAGTTATCTGCTCTCCTCAGACAGCCCAGCAGCAACTAACACAGAACCGCTGTCTTGTGCAAATCATTTCCATGAGAAGCAAAACCAGGCTCCGATCAGAATTCAAGGAGGGAGCAGAGACTGGGGTTCCCATCGCAGTATACAGATCACTTCCATTTTGTCATGTGGGTTCGGGGACAGAAGCTGCCATCAGCTCGCCCTGGAGGGAATCTCTGTGGAAGGCAGGTGGGGGGGGGGGCGGTGGTGGAATCTGGTGCCCTGCCCACCTTTCCACGCTGGTGGAGCCAGGTCTCCGACAAGCCTGAACATTTCCGTTCCCAGGGTGGCACACTGAGGGTCTCTGCCTTCCCCTGGAGGGCCTCTTCTGCCAGGCTCCCCTCAGGGACACAGGCTCCCTGGTCTGAGGACACAGAGGTGAATGCAGAAGCGCTCGGGAAGCCTCAGAAGCACTGCCAGCCCCCTGGGGGGCTGAAGCTTCCTGCCTCTGCACACCTGTCCAGGCAAATCCACCTTGAGAAGGTCCTCATTACACCCTGTTCTAAACCCTGGATGCCTTGGCAAGGAATCAAACACCCAACCCTTCTATTCAAAGAGGGGAGGAAACCTCTGATTTATAATGTGCATTTAATTCTCTTACGTAAGCGCCCCTCTCTTCGAGGACTACAGTTGCTTACCCAGATCACAACTACCTTCCTCTTTTTAAAAAAGACCAGTATGCACAGAGATGCTCAGAGACCTTGAAACACCTGGTTAGAAACCAGCACCGTGCAGGGGGTGGAGATACAGAGATGAACAAGACGCTGTCCTTACCCTTCAGGAAATCACAGTCTCAGAGGAGAAAGGGAAGAAAATGGGAAATGACAAAGCGTGTGACAATGTGATCAAGACAGGAGACAGGTATAAATGAAGTGCTAGGGGAGCCGTAAGTGGGGGCGGCGGGGATGCAAACCTCTCTGCAGCAGAATTGCAGGTGCAGTCTTCAGGTTTTTGGAAACTAAGACAGGTTTATGGGGGAGGGGGTGCTTTTCCCTTCTTTAAGAAATGAGCCTGGGTATAGGCAAGCAAAAAGCAGCAGCAGACAAGTGAAAAGCTTCCAGAAGCGGGGTAGGAGCCAAGTCCACTCTGTAAAGTTAAATAAGAAGCAGTCTTCAGAATTCTGCTGAGGATCTGTACTGGCCATTGCAAGAGCAGAAGCATCAGCCCTTGGTCCTCCTCAGTGGCCACTGCACAGGAGAGCTCCTAAGGGCCCTGGGGGCACTGAGTGGTGAAGGTCACACTAGGACCACCTCTGGGGTACGCGGCTTGGTAAGGGGCACACTTCCATCTGTCTCTGGTCTACCTTCTGCTCCCTCTAGTCATTCCAACCATAGTTTCTTTTTAGAACATTAACTTCTGGGTTGTTCCAAATGCTTAACTCACTCAAGCTGCCTTCTCTGATTCAAACTTTATCAGTAATAGAATATTTCGCTCTCAGGCCGACTTGAGGGTCTCAGTGGGCTCGGAACTTAACAGGAGAGAGTGGTGTAATGGCTATACGCCACGTTGTCTCCACAGGGTGGACATTCCCTGCCCTTCAGCTCCTGCTCACCAGTCGTGTCCTTCCCCGGCCCCACTGTGCGAGTCAGGGCTTCCCTCCCCAAGCCAGCCCTCTTTTACGAATCCCATCCCACCTAATAACCTACTCCTTCAGCCCCGAGTCAACGGACTATGCCCTTGCTTTTATTTTATTGGAGTTTCCTGTAAGTACGCAGAGATCTCCTCAAGTTCACTCTGCAACTTGAAGGTAGAAAGTTCATCTTCCACTGCCTAAGGTTCCTTTATAGAACTATTTGTAACACAACAGGAACTTAAGAAATATCTGTTCAGTGAGGGTCGGAGATCATGTCTGAGTCTGTATTTTTAACAACTTCCAGAATAATACTACCTGTATTCCTTCTAATTTTTGAAAATTATGAGTAAATGACTATGTGACATGCCTAAAGGAAGATGAGCACATGAAGAGTTTGGGGCTTTAATAACAAGCTGCTTGGCACAGTTACTCTGACACTTAATGATATATGTTCGTTTTTATGCGCATGTTAACAAGCCACAAATAGTGCTCAGCTCCCACAGTGGCTGTAATTAGTGTTACTTAGATACAACTAGGTCAAGTTTTCAGGCCTGTCTCTTGTTCATGACTTGGGATGCGTAAGTATGGACTGTTTTCCCGGATTCCATATGAAATTAGGAATGCCATCCGATCCGTCTCCTTCTCTCAGAGGAATGACCAGGGCTCCCTGTGCTCCCAGGTTCTCCCTGAAGCCTGAGGCTGCACCCCCTTCTGCCCAGGTGCTCCCCTCTCCCCCACAGAGACCTTGCTGGATGGCCAGGCAGCTGACTGGCTCACAGGAGCATAGCTTCTTGGCTGAAGATCGATTTATAAATGAGCTAGATACACTTACATGAAAACTTTGCTGATATAATTAGTATGAAACTGGTAACTGGGAAAAATTTACAGGCTGATATTCTTTCAACCTCATTAATTCTAGAACTCTCTCCATGCCTGAAATAATGCGCATCTGTCAACACCAAAAGAGAAGCCCTGAACTTCCAGGGGAAACCTTCCCGGACTGTTTACTATTACCCTAAAGAGAAGCCTAGCGATTCTTATGGTAGAGCCACTCTGTGCTCTTTAGTCTTTTTTTTAAATTTTTTTTTTTAATTTATTCATTTGAGACACAGAGAGACAGAGAGAGAGAGAGAGAGAGAGCATGAACAGGGGGAGAGGCAGAGGGAGAGGGAGAAGCAGGCTCCCTGCTGAGCCAGGAGCCCGATGCAGGGCTCGATCCCAGGACCCTGGGATCATGACCTGAGCCGAAGGCAGACGCTTAGCCATCTGAGCCACCCAGGCGCCCCTGTGATCTTTAGTCTTAATTCAACTGGATTTCTTTATAATTATTCACGTCAGACCAACCCAAGGCTATTATAACAGGAGGTAAGAATCACAGAAAAAGGCTACTGAATTTCCAATGTTCTCTGAGGATCTGAAAATGCAATAATAATTCTCAGCACCATTTCAAAAAGGATGGGTTTCTTTATGGATTCTAATGAGAGGAAAGAAGGACCTCACTTTGGGGCAGGAGGTTGCTCTCCAGTCTCAGCTTCAGCAAGGGGTTAGCAAGATGCTTTCAACCACCTCTCTCAGCCACTTTAAGTTTTTGGACTCTTGGGGCATCTGGGTGGCTGAGTCAGTTAAGCGTCCGACTCTTGAATTTGGCTCAGGTCATGATCTCAGGGTCCTGAGATTGAGTCCCATGTTGGGCACCGCACTGAGCATGGTACTTACTTGAGATTCTCTCTCTCTTGAGATTCTCTCTCTCCCTCTACACCTCCTCCCACTCTCTCGCTCTCTCTCTGTCTCAGAAAAAAAAAAAAGGCTTAATTTTAGGCTCTTAGGAGTATTTTTTATAATGGCTAATGCTAACAGGAAGAGTCTGTTGGTGTGACACTGCTCTTTGTAGGCAAGACCTCATGAAAATCAAATCAAATCAAATAGGAAAGATGAAGGAATAATCCAAGACCAGAGCCACTGGGACACTGCAGGAGACTTAGACATGACTGTGAGAGATAGAGGGAAAGAGAGGCAGGGACAGACACACACCCCATATAGACACAGAACTCCTGACAGGTATTTCCAAGCTTGGTGCCCTTATTCACAGGCTACTGGAAGGAGGAAGTTCGTATAACCTTTGTGCAAGGGAATGTGGCAGTGTTTGAAGATTCTTAAATATGTCTGTACCTCTGACCCTATTGGCATAGTTCTAGGACCGTCCTAAGGAAATCAACAGAATTAGAGTAAAGACTTAGGAACACAAGGTGGTTATGGCACTCTTATTTATAGTATTAAAAAATCATAATCTAAATAACCACAAATGGGTCACGGTTAAATATTCCAGAGCATATGAACATGAGGAAATATTACAGAGGCATTATAATAGTTTAGAAGAATTTTGAATGACATGAAAAAAAGTGATTCTCTAATATTAAAAAGCAGAATATGAAAATTATATGTATGTTATGCTAACCACTCCTTCCTCCTGCCATGAAGTGTTCAGGAGGATATTCATAAGGAACTATAATATACCCAAATACTAGCAGTGGCTATTTCTGGATGATGGAGTTACAGGTGGTTTTGATTTCTTCCTTATACTGTGGTATTTTCTAAATTTTAGAACGTTAGAATATGCTTAAATACCTTTTCATAGATAAAGGCATTTACTTATGCTTTTCTAATCTGATATAAAGCTTCCTTTCTAAGGAAAAGAGGGGATCAAAGGGGCCTACCTAAGAACTGGGGCACAAGGAAGTGTCTCTCACCCTCCTGCCGATCTAGTATCACATGGCTGCTCATTCTGGAGTCTTCCCCACTGGAGCTCGTTCTCCTCATCTCCAGCACCTAGCGCACACACAAGGTGCCCAATAAATGCTTTTGGAAGACATGGCGAATGAAGGACTCTATGACTAAGACAATAGAGACCAATTCTACAAATATGTCCGACCATCTGATCAGAGGCTTACTCTTGTGCTTCAGTGGCGATGTAAATTATAAGACCAAGGAAGAGTCAGATAGGAGGAATAGCCCGTTCTTTCCACCTTGCACCATATATCACACCGTACAAAAATTCAACAGTAGAGTGCTAGAATGCTCATTTCTTGCAAACAACTGTCCTGGAGGGGAGGAACAGAAACATTAAACATATGAGTCAACAAAACATATTGCTATGTACAGCAACGGGGGTGGGGGGTGGGGGTGGGGAGAGAAAGGCCACACGGCCTCCTGAGAGCCGGCTTCGGCCGTGAGCAGGCCGAGCCTACGAGATGGAGAGATGGCGGAGCCAGCATCTCTGTAGGTGGGCTGGGGATGAGACCCAACTGTGAAGAGGCTGCAAGCTCACAGAGGTGGGAAATGAGAGCTACTGCTCTTTTTGCTTCTGGCTAATTAAAGCTACCTGACTGTAACTAGGGTAAGGGAACTGGTGCTAAACTGATTCATTCCCCTACTTCTGGCCTCCAATTGGACCTGCTAAGCATGGTACTAATCAAAGGAGTAATTTACTTAATTGCATGAAACCACCCCCAGAGCTAACTCAGCACCACTGTTCTCCATTACCTCGCCCGATTCCCCAGAGCAGTGATGATGAGACGCTAAGAGCGGACTGGGTCACAGGGCTTAATTTCAGGTGAGCGGGGGTCAGCAAGCTCTACTTGCTCTTGTACAGCTAAAAATGGTTTTTACATTTTTAAATGATCGAAAAATCATCAAAGAAAGAATACTATTTTGTGACATGAAAATGATGTCAAATTCAAATCCCAGTGTCCTTAAAGCTTTACTGGCACACAGCCTGCTCACCGGTTTGTCTGTGGCTACTCTCACGTTGCAACAGCAGAGTTGGGGAGTCGAGACAGAGGCCATATGACCCACGAAGCCCCAAATACTTGCTATCTGGCCCTTTACAGCAAGTCTGCCGACCCCTGACCTCAGGGCTGCGCTAGCCCAAGGACACGCAGAATAGCACTCCACAGCAGCTCGGGTCCCAAGGTATCTAAAAAGTATTTCGCTAACAAATTTATCTTTACAATCAAGTCCACTCCAAGAAACTGTCCGATGTTTGGGCTTCAAAATCGTGCCTGGAGGGCGTGATAGAAGATGTAGCTGAGAATTTAGTAAAGGCTCCTTTAGTTTGGAGGAATTGCCTAAGATAGAAATATAAACTCTTCTTCACTACAACTTTCTCTAAATTCAGAAAGTCAAAGGCTCAGTAGGAGCCATTCACGTCCTGACCACCTGCCGGGGGACCCCAGAAGGGGCCCAGTTTCTTGCAGGCCATGATGCGGGTTCCTCGCAGAAGTCTGTACACAGAGTGGGGGCTCTCTGTAAGTGCTATCTCCTGACTGAGGAACGTCGGGCTGGAGAGAAAGCCCCAGAGAGCTGTAGGTGTAGCTTCCTGAAGATAATCAATATTCCCTGAGATGTTTTTGTTTGAGGGTTCTATTTACCATGCGGCTACCCTCCCTTGCTATCCTTTCTTTAAGGCAACCGCTAAGGCACAGAACTCTCAAAGGGGCCTGAGGCCTTGTCAGACCACAGGCAGTATTATCTTCCTCTCTAGAGAGGAGGCTGCCTGGGGGCAGGCTTTGTGTCGGCATAAACAGAAGTGCCAGGGAGCTTGTCACTCTCAAGGCCTACTGACAGGCCTGAGTCACAAAGCAAGAACTGAAATGGAGTGAAGAGGGGGGGGCTTCTCACAGTTTCCCTTCCCCCAAACTCAAGATTTGCACATGATTATAAACCATTATGGCTCCTTTTACTACAAAACACAAAAACATCTGGGCCCTCTTTAGGGGCATCTCCTTTCAAGAGACAGGAGTGACATACATGATAATAAAGAAAATGAGACTAGACTCTGTGGAGAGTCTAGAATTAACATGGCAGCAGGAAACGTGAAGATGGGAAGAAACCACCAGGAAGGGATACTGTTCAACTCATCCGGCCAAAAAGCTCAAAGAATGCGTTGGGCGTCTGCAATTTGCCTTTTGGGCAGTGAAACAAAGGAGCGTCATTTCACTGAGCTAGAACCTCTGGAGAACGAGGTTCGAGCTCTAGGTAAAAGAGACATGTGACGTGAAGCCGGCGATCTGACCTCTAAGGCAGTGCTTCCCAATTGGTCCCACACCACAGTACATACACAATATAGCACACTAGGGTGAGCAGACAAGACTTCAGCAGGTGGTCCCCAGGGGACTGGAGCTAGCCCAGGTGGCCCCGAGGGCTGAGGGTGCACTCTCTCCGATGGGGCTGAGGCAGCTCTGGTCTAAGCTGTTGACTGCCATCACCCGGTGGTCAAGTAGCTCTGTATTTCTGTGGTTGTTACAACCTCCAAACTGGTCCGACCCTGACTCAACAAACAGGCACTACCCTGGTATCCCCCACCTCCCTCATTCTGAAGGTCCTTACGGTAAAAGGATTTCTTGGAAAGGGAAAACTTCTGGATTAGCAGATTTATTGTGCATCCAAGGGCCTACTGTGTGACACAGATGGTGTCCTCTCTCACAGAGCCTCTCTAATTGAGGCGAGTGTGAAAGGGCATATTTTTTAAGGACTGCCACCAAAAATGTGGACATGGTGAAATGAGGCAAACAAAGTCTTAGAGAGAAACTCCAAACAGCAGGCTATGCCAAAAGCACCAAGGAAAAATGGATTTTTGTGAGGGCAAATGCAGGCAGCAGGCCCAGGGGAACAAACACGGTAGCTCCTGAATGGGGCCATTGAGCTGATTTATAAAGGATCTCGCCAGTGTCCCTTGCTGCGGAAGACTGATGTGCTCCTCCTTCTAAAGCTGTGGTCCACACAACTTGTTTTCTGGGGAACCAAGGAATCAACTCCAAGGATGTACATCCATTATTTTCAAACCCTAATTAACTGGAACCTAATCAGGACTTTTGAGGGCTTCCCCCCCCCCCCCCCGCCCCCCGGCCCACTTTGAAGGAAAATTTTTCTCTCTTAAGTCAGCATGGTGTAAATGGAGAAAAACTGAACAAAGAGTCAGCTATCTGGATTTCCTGCATATAAGCAACTCACTTAACTTTTGGGGGGGGGGCATCAGCTTGCCAATGTATAAATTGTGAGAGCCAATGAGGTATAGATATCTAAGGTTGTTTTCAGCAATTAAATTGATTCTAAGATAAGCCAACAGACCAGTATCAATCAATAATCTGTGATCATTCTTCTACCCTCCTACTGTGAGTTGAGATCACCTAATAGTGATCTTTTACAGTTTTATAGTTACAGAGCATTTCTTATATTTAATCCAATCAAACATTCTAATAATCTGATAGAGTAAGATCTCTAAGATGTTATAACAGAAGCCTTCTCATTTGATGTGCCTGAAGGAGTGGTTAGTAAGTTACTGTAGGAGCTGACTAAAGGGGAGAATCAGGGTGCCCAGGTGGCTCAGTCGGTTAAGCGTCTGATTCTCAGTTTCGGCTCAGGTCATGATCTCAGGGTTCTGGGATACAGTCCCACGTTGGGCACCCTGCTCAGCAGGGAGTCTTCTTGAGATTCTCTCTCTCCCTCTGCCCCTCCCCCCAGCTTATACTCGTGCATGCACTCTCTACATAAATAAAATCTTTAAAAAAATAAAGAGGGGAATCATACATAAGAGATATATTTATAACTAATCATTTAACTTAATTTATATAAATGTACATTCATTCGTTTTTTAAAATATAAAGCTTTTTAAAAGAGGATAATTGGATTCCTACATTTTTTCTGATAAATTACACTCATAATTCAGTGTCTATAATTTATAGTTTTTGTTTCTTTTTTTTATATATTTGGGTTTTTTTGTTTGCTTTTTTTTGAGAGAGAGAGTGGGAGAGTGTGAGTGAGAGTGAACAGGAGAACGGGCTCCATTTCACAACCCTGAGATCATGACCTGAGCCAAAATCGAGAGTTGGACCCTTAACCGCCCGAGCCACTCAGGTGCCCCTACAGTTTTTGTTTCTTTAAAAGACAGGGAGAATGTAGACATCTGTAAAGCCATCTAAGTACAGAATTCTTCCTGAATTTTATGATTTTTTTCCCCTATTTTTTTTATAGCTGTCACACGCAAACAGCAGAATTTTTACAGATTCATCCTTATTGAATCTTTTCAAACAATTTCAGTTTTCACAGAAACAACTTTCTTTTTTAAGCTCTTATTTGATCAGTATATCTTATTTGAGTCAGGTAAATTGCATGGATATTGGATGCACACAGTTGCCCTGGTGGGAGCAGAGGCAGGAGGGAACATGAGGCAGGCTGCACAGCGTGCTGTGGGCACCCACCACTGCATCCTGCACAAGGAAGGATGAGCACCGGCTGACGTGACCACCCACAAGGCATCCGGGGGAAGAGTTCACGAAGGCAGGGGGAGAGGCCTGTCAAGAGCTTGGGAAGGAGGGCAGGGCTGGAGAGACAGATTTTGGCATCATCAGCATCCAGTTAGTAGTGACGATCATAACCGTAGAGGAATTCATTCAGGGAGTGTGGATAGAGACAAAAGAGAGGGTGGGGGAGACTCCAAGGAATGAGAACCCTCTAGGGGAGAGCAGAGGAAGAGGCTTCTGCAAAGGGACCAGCAGGACATTACTGGAGATGTCCGAAGAGAAGCAGAGAACCAGGAGATGAGCTTCAAAGGGCCAAGTGCAGAACAAAGTCCAGGAAGCAAGAACTGAAAAGCGTCCTTGGATCTGACAGCCAGGTAGTCCCTGGTGAGTAAGACCTGGGGTGTGTTCGTGCCCCAACAAAGCATTTCACTGAAGGAAGGCAAGGAGATACTCTGTCATCTCCTGTACCTTTGGTCCCTCTTCTACTGGGTCGGCTCTCTTCATCAGCGGCCACTCTACCGCCTGCCTGCCCATCAGCATTCGTGAGCAGACAGGCTGCCTGAGCCCAGGCCAGGGAAGGAGGAGCATGAGAGCTCCAGAAGATGCCCTGACTCCCTCAAGCCCAGGCAGAACAGCGTGTCCACTTGCCCCAGTTGCTGCTAACTTATTCCTAGGCCCAAGGCCGCAACTATTTGCAAGGCCTGCTGAGAAGTTTATCACAAAAGCTAGGATGAAATGAAATCTTCAATTAGAAAGTTTTAAAACAAAGCTTTTGAGAGCCCTCCACGCTGGAAGGCTCAGACAAAGGCATCTCTGTGAGGTTGCCCCCTTGCCGGTGGTCTCCATCAGCCAATCCTGCTGCTCAACTCATTTTTCAAATGCCCAGAGACTTCCCCCAGCATATAGTGACCAGGCAGGGAGAGTAGGTTCTCGGGGGTTTGAGTAAGAAATATAAATGAGAAAAAAACCCACACAATCCAGAACACAGTCTCTACTCTATAACGTACTGACAACTAAAGAGGAATAGGATTCCTAAGTCATAGGAGTTGCCACACATGGAAACGGAAATGTGGTCAAGTTTCAGCGACAGCTACCTAAGTCCCATAGGGCATGGCTGCGATACTCAAGAGCAATCAGTACCATTCCGGGCCACCATGTTCCTCAACGGTCAACGTTTGCCAGTCTCTTCAGTTCTCTCCTTTTCAAATATGAATCCAGAATTTATAAATATATGACTCTTTTTGGGAAATAAGGGATAAAAAGAAATAACGCTTTTTTAAAAGCCTCATGATCAGGTACTGGTCAACTACCCCGTAAACTTCCATGTTCCTGTTCCCACCTCCATTCAGAGGGATGTGAGGTAGAAACTGAGGGAAGGCTCAAATAGTGGGTTACAGCCTGGCCAGCAAAGACCAGCTGGGAGTTCTGGTCACAGGGCCACCCACACAGACACCACCCTTTTGCCTTGGCTCACGTCAGTGGGTCTCATGTGCCTGTGAAGTTCGGAGGGTGGGGGAGACTTAGTCCTTGCCCGCCTCAGAGAACGCTGTTTTAGTGCTGTGACTGGGGAAGGAAGAAGGGAAGATCCCAAGACTGCCATGTTGAATCTCATGCAGGCTAGGTTCGAGCATAAGTCAAATCTGTTGGTTGCACAAAAAAAAAGAAGTGACTGACTTGATCCAGACGCAGTGCGCCGTCCACAAACCGTTGTTTTCGCAACTCCTTTGCGATTCCGTGGAGATTCAAGACAGCCTGGTGTACCTCCTCACTGGTGTGCTCGGGGGAGATGGGCGGCAGCTCCTTCTCAGGGATTTTCTCGGTCGGGCTTTCAATCATGCTCTGTGCGTGCTCGTAGCTCAGTTTGGTACAGGAGCGAATGATGGTCCGACCAAACCATTCACCAAGGATCTGCAAAGACAGATTGTGAGGGAATCATGAGGAGAACTTTTTCCAGGCTTTTCTTTCATGCAACCATTCATCCATACACATTCTACAGAGATTTACCAAGCACCGACTCTGTGCTCAGAATGGTGTTAGGTTCCAGCTAGGCATGAAGACCGATCAGATGTGGAAGCTGCTACCCTCAGGGAGCTCAGACTCTGAGGGATGGATTTAACAGGCAGTGGAGGTCTAAGCACACGGGTGGCATAGGCAAGGCCCAGCGGGAGGGAGACTCGAGGTGAGGGGCCTGCTGGAGCGCCTTTTCATTATTTTGAGTGAGTGGTTGGTCATCAATAGCAAAACTGGAAGAAAGAGAAGGGGTGGGGGTAGAAGCCAAAGATGTGACACATGGGGACTCTGTGGACTTGGTAATGGACCAGATGTGGGGTGAGGGAGAAAGTGGGGTCACTGACAGAAACAGACACAGGTGAGAGAAGCAGGATGGAGGCAGAAGGAGAAAAGGAATTCCAACTTGTTCTATTTGGGCCATGTATGTAAAGACAAAGGTCAAGAACAGGGTTTCTCAACCTCAGGACTATTGAATGGACTAATTTTTTGTTGTGGGGGCGAGCCTGGGCCTTGTAAAATGTTCGGTGATATTCCTGGACTCACCAGACATCGCCAAACATCGCAGGGGGGGAAACTCGGCCTAGGCTGAGGCCCACTGGGCTCGAAAGATCCACCCAAGTTTAGTAGTGGTGCTCGCTCTGGTGGGATTACTGCTGATTCGTATTTTATCCTTTAAATTTGCTTGTATTTTCTATAAGGAGCGATTATTGCTTTTAAAACAAAAACAAAACAAATGTTAAAATATTCTGGGGACTCCTGAGTCTGAGGTGCAGGGAGGAGATCCAGATGGTGGGCTCTGTAGCAGGCAGCTGGGGTGTGGGCCTGGGGCGATGACTAATCTGCAGGTAGGAAGCCGGCACCCTTGGCAGGAAGGTGCGAGAAAGAAAGAAAGGGCAAGGGAGAGTCAAGGCTGCATTCTCTACCACCTTCTCCATTTTCGGGGGCAAAAAGAGAATCTGGAGAGTGAAAACAAAAAACAACAGAGCTCAAAGGGATAGGAGAAAGGTCAGGAGTGTCCAACGTTAGGGGAAAGGGGCTTCAAGAGAGGACTACTCAAAAGCCACAAGAGACACATCCAGAGCACTTAGGAGGAGACAAGACGCTTCCCACGGAGCAGCCATTTCGGGCAGCAACCCTGTGAGGTAGGTCTTATTATCCTCATCCTGCAAAGGCGGGAACTGAGGCACGGAACAGTAGGTGCCGTGTCTGAGGTCACAGGCTGGGGAAAGGCACAGCCAGGAACTGAGCCGCAGCAGTGCCACCTGAGTCTGAGCTCTTGGCCACTGGGGAGAGTCAAATGCCACTTGGATGTCAAAGAAGATAAGAACAAAGAAAAATCTTTGCATGTAGCATTTGCTTATTGGTGATCTTTAGGAAGGGTTTTTAGGGGGAAAAGCAGAGAGCGGGGTGGGGCGGCAGAGTCAAACGGCAGAGATTTGGGAAAGGCTGCCACAGCGGGCCCGTCCACCCTCGGGGCAGCCAGATCCGCCTGCCCTCATGCCAGGCAAACAGCAACATCTCTTCCGTGTGTCACGATGTGAAGAAGTCTGGGAAGTCCTGGGTTAAGGACAGGTGCGTGGTTGGTGGAGGCAAGGCAATGAGTGTGGATGACCACTTCCGGGGGGGTTGGCAGGACAGAGGATTATGCTGGGTTTGTGGGGTGAGGGGAAGAAGCCAGCACAAAAGGAACAGATCCTGGGCCAAGTGGAGGCACCCATCCATGAGATAGGAAGAGTGGCCTGGAGAGGAGGCAAGAAGGAAAAGGGAGGCGAGGGAGGCAACTTTGGGGGCAAGAAGTGGGGAGGTGAGAGCACTCACATCAGCTAGCCCCATTCTATGGGGGCAGAAGGCAAAGGATGAGGGGGGCTAGGTGGGGCTCAAAGCCATGAAGAAGTGGAAAAACTCTGAGATAAATATTGTGGGGAATGGATTCATGAGCAAGGAAAAGCCAGATGTACTGAGAGGCAGAGGGGGCTCAGGAGGAGGGAGGGAGGTCTAATCAGTTGTGGAACCTCTCTGCCTGGGCTTGCAAACATCCCCTCTGCCTTCCTTTTCACAGGTCAAACCATTCTGTTCACAACCTCAGAAATATGCTTCCTGAAAAAAAGTCATCTGAAGGATCCATGGGTGTTTCCAGGGGGAAAGGAGAGCGCCCAGCCCAGAGGAGCTGTCCACGCCACACAACTTCTATAGCACATGGCTGGTTACTACCCTGGAAGGCAAGAGAGAGAGACCCTCTGATACCTTAACCTGCCCCCGAGGGAAGAATGAATACTCTTAAAATGGCAGCCAAGAAGCACAGGAAGAGAATGGTAGAAACTACCCTCACTTTCCTTTGATTCAGTGCAAAGAGCCTCATTATAGTCTTGGATCTGTAATATCAGCCTTTAATTTTCTTTAAAACAAAACAAAACAAACAAAACCCAACCCTTAAACTACACTTTCTGGATTATTCCAAGAACCACTCCTAACCCAAAAATATAAGTGATTCAAATACTGTGCTCATGACTCTTCTGCTGCAGCAAGTAGGTCCTGAATTTGGCTCTCAGGAGGTGTCTGTGTGTGTGCTGAATGCAAGAGAAATTAGACAGCCAATTTGAGGTATCGTCCAACAGTCCTGGTGGGGAAGTACTGCGTGCGGGTCTCCAGAAGAGCCCCTTTCAAGGTCAGCCCATGCTTGTCCTTCTATCACATCCACATTTCCTGAAAACTCCCCACTAACGGAGTTGCTCCAAGCTCCTCTAGAATGACAGGGCCACGACTTATTCATTCTTGTGGTCACAAAGATTTCCCCTGGAGATTTAGCTTATTTCCTTTTCTCCGTTTCACTCCAAACCCAGTCAACCCGCTTCCTTCTATGTGTCCACATTTTGTTTGCCAGTCTGTCTTTAGCATGCTTGGGGAAACTTTCCTTTCCGTTCGATTCCACACATCTTACAGTTCCACAGATTCCCTCAGGCATCCAAGGCATAGGATACCTGGCCTCCTGGGGTCTGTGTCCCATTTTTCCTGGAGGACCCAGGAAACCATGGCACGCTTATACAGGTAACCGCCACACATAGGTCAGGCAGACTCCCACCACCCTGACTGGGCATCTATTTTCACGTAAACTAGTGGGTCAAGAACTGCTTTAAAAATCTAATGAAAGCCCCGGGTCCTCTTCTTTGAAATATTTATGCACCAAATTTTGCAGTAAGTTCCACAAGGTTCCTGGACACTCTGCCAACCCCAAGCCCATATGTCCTTGCTCTAAACAGAGCTTTGTTTCTCTCTCTGATTATAGTGCTGAGTGCCGAACAGAGGCCACTTTTAATCCTCAGGAGTTCTTAAAATTTATTACCTGTAACTTGGCAAAATCAGAAGTCTACCACTCCTTACCAAAGCTTGAGAACAAGACACATTGGCTGCACTATCTCAGTTAGTTTGAGCTAACTTTTCCCTAATGGGCACCTCTACTCCTCTAGCTTGTTTCCTTCTCAGTCAATGATGGGCAGCCTTCTTACCAGCACACATGCACAACACCAAGTCAGATCATGGTATGGATGAGAAGTTTCCTAGAGCGCTCTCACCTTACTTGAGCACCCCCTCCCCTTCATGCCTGCATCCTAGGAAATCTGCACCAACCTTCTTTCTGAATATACAAAGGCCTGAAATGGAAGCTCTGAAGAGCCATCAAAAACTTTCTGGCCCAGTGACTACGGCCTCACTTAGCAGAACCCACCCTGCTTTAACACAATCCAGTGATTGTGGGAATCATCCCTGCTAGGCAGATTTAAAAAATTCTTAGGGTAGGGGCGCCTGGGTGGCACAGTCGGTTGAGCGTCTAACTCTTGGCTTCAGCTCAGATCATGATCTCGGGATGGAGACTGAACCCTGGGTCGGGCCCCATCCTCAGCGCCAGGTCTGTTTGAGATTCTCTCCTTCTCCCTCCTCCTGCCCCTCCCCTGCGCACGCGCGTGCTCGCTCTCTCTCAATAAATAAAATTAAAAAGAAAAAATCCTAGGCCAGGAAAACGTGGGGAGGCAGCAGAGAAGCAAGGAGCCCATCACTGCAGACAGGGCAGCAGGAAAGCAAAGACCCAAATGGGAGTGGGGGTGAGGTTCCCAGGGGCAGCACGCCTTACGGTACGGGAGGAAGGTTTCTCTCTGGATGGAACACCTCATCAATCTCCAATTTGGAAACTGTCTTCACATCAACGCCCTGTCCATAACCAGGGCCAGTGGCAGAAGACAAAAGGACAAAGAGTTTTTCATGGAAAAAGTAAAAAAGCCACAAGGAGCTTCATAAACAAAATCCTTCAGAAAGAAGATCATGTCCTTCTTTCCTTTGCTTAATCACGGGATTCGGGTCACTCCCTTTCTGCAGGCGGCAAGTTTCCCGCATATGCTCTAGGACATGACTGTTTAAACACTGGATGAAATGCCGTGCCAACACGCACTGAACGCATACGGCCGAAAGCAACCTGGTTAGAAAGGAGCGAACAGTGCATACCTCGAGACCTCCTTTCTGGTCCCAGGTAAGCCAGGAAATGGCACAATACTTGAGAGCACCTGGCCCCATCGGGGTGCAGAGCGCTTCCACACCTACTACCTTTTAGAATTTCTTCCACACATCTGGCGGGAGTGCACCGATCAGCCCATTTTACAGGTGAGAAAATAGGCTGGCGGTTTGTGAAAAGTCACACAAGCTCCTAAGTGGCGGCCAAGACTGGATCCGTGTCTAAATATGTAAGATTCAAAATTCAGTGTCATGTGTGTTATACCTCAGCTGAATATACTGTATTTCAGCTGAGACAGACAGTGAGGTAAAGGAAACAAAGTATGCCTCAAATACATATCAACTTTCTCTAACTTACAGATACAAAATTGTGAGGAAACATATCCTTTGGAAATTGTCCATTTCCACCCAACTGTATTTTAAAATTTATTTTGAAAAAAAGGTCAGTGCCTCCCTGTAGGAAAGACATCTCTGATTCAAAAACCTGCAAATGAGGTTAATTTGTAATTTTAAGGGATTCAATGCAAAATCACTCCTGTAGCAGCTCTGGGCTTCTGCATGTGAAATATTTGGTTCAAAAAACTTATCAGGAAGAAACATTTTCCTGACCGGAACAAGAGCAGGCTGTCCGGGGTGGCCAGGGTGGGGGTGGGGCAGACTTCTGCTTCTCACACCTATGAACATGACGCACCCATGGGGTGGGAGGGGGGTGGGGGGGAGCACAGCACGAGGTGAGAGAAGTCAAAGGTGCCAAGGATACTTCTGAAGAGGAACTGGGCAGAAAGAGGAGGGGCTCCAAGACAGCTGGGAGGGGCAGAGAGCGACCTGTCTGGTAGAAGGTGCTAGTGACTGCAGTGGGCACAGGCAGCAGGGTGGGTGGTAGCTACCTGAGGAGCAAGCAGGGGTCTCCTCTGCTAGGCCCACTGTGACTGGGTGAAGCCCAGGTCACTTCTTAAAGAATGAAGAAGGCCAAGGTAGGATTAAAGAGTAAATAAGAGATGGAAGCCAGGTCTTTTCCTACTGTGTGGAGAGGCTCTGAAGCTGCTCTGGGCCCACCAGCGACCTTTGCCAACGGTGGGGAGGAGGGAGCTTGGGCAGCAGAGGGCTGTGAGTTTGCCAGCCTGTTTTAGTTTAGAGGGCAGACTGTTTATGGGTTAGGCCTTTCTGGCAGATATATTTTATAGAAAACAAGCCTGAGTAAACTGTGCCCTCGTGTCCTGTCTCAAGCCACCTGCTATCAGCCTAGTCTGCTGACCCCAGACTGTAATTGGGCCCCTTCCCATCCTGATCGGGAGGCAGCTGTCTAGACTTCTAAGCCTAAGAGGAGGGAGACAAGGAAATTTCCTCAAGGGTTTGCCTCACAAACCTAGGCAATGGCAGGAACGTGAGAAGGGCTTGAAGACCCGGATGTGGTTAGGAGATAAGAATTCCATTCCTATGACACGTTGACGGCACCACACCTGAGCAGTCCTTGAAAAGGGTTCTCTTTACCTCAGACAGTTGCAGGAGGCTGGGAGGCCTAAGGGTGGTGTGGAAGGAAGCTGGAGGTGGAGGGAGAGGGAAGAAAGTGTAGGAGAGCAAGGGAGGGAGGCTTCTGAAGACTGGGTTCAGACAGACCCGGGAAATACAAAATAACAAACTTCTGAGGTTCATTCATTCAGCTCCAGCCTTTCAACAAGACCAACCTGGCGCAGTTCTCAAAAACAGAGGTCCTTTAAAGACACCTACCATAGTGACCCGTTGTATTGTTTACTAACCCTTGGGCCCAAATCTTTAAATTTTTTTTAATAGATTTTTTTTAAATTTTTAAAATATTTTATTTATTTATTTTACGGAGAGAGAGAGAGAGAGAGAGAGAGAGAGAGCACAAGCAGGGGGAGCAGCAGACAGAGGGAGAGGGAGAAGCAGGCCCTCTGCCGAGCAAGGAGCCCAATGTGGGGCTTGATCCCAGGACCCTGGGATCATGACCTGAGCCGAAGGCAGATGCTTAACCGACTGAGCCACCCAGGCACCCCCCAAATCTTTAGATTTAACTCAAATACACTATTAATAACATCAAAATGCAGGAGACAAGCTGATTAAAAATAATTTTTAGTTCTTTGCATGGCAGCTTTATAAATGATAAATGTCTTTTCTGGTTTTGTTTTTTATTTCTTGAAAATATTTTGTTTTGTATTCTTACTTTAGTCCCAAGGATTCACAGCAAAGCCTGTGCTCACAATTTAGTCTGCTGTTACCCTGAAGTGACCTTAGGTAAGCCTCTAATTGCCCGATGCCTTCATTAGCAAACTGGGACACGAGAGGCCCCGAGAACACAGCAGAGTTTTTCCAAAGGCTCCTTTGGTCTTGGGTTGTTCCTACAGGCCTGACATAAAACAATTCTGCCCCTGCCTCCACTAAGGACTAAAGATGGATGTTCGGGAACTTCTCTATTATTCTCAGAATCAGCCTTGGAAGCTATTGTCTCTCACTGGGAGCTAGTGGGGCAAGATTTCCACTGCAGGGTCTAAGGATGAAACACAAAACCCAACAATGTGTTTCTTCACCAGCAACTGAAGCCCCAGGTGACATGACACTGTGCGTGAGCCCCAGCTCCGCGGGCTTGCTGCAGACGCCATGATGGCCCAGGATGCGCACGCCATTTTCTGTTTCAAGTTTCACAGGATTCCCGCAGGTGGCAGCTGGGGCAGCAGTGGCAGGATGAGCGTGGGGAGCGGTGGGGGCGAGAGCCTGTGGAGGGGTCCGCGTGGGTAAGCGGGTGGCGCGGCTTTGCCAACGACGTGAGTCATGTGAAGCCCTCCTCAGCTCCCAGGACACCGCTCAGGAGTGCTAGGAAGGCTGCTGCAGATAGAAATGTCTCACCCAGGGGAACACCCGTCCAATTAAGCAGAATAAATAAACAAAGGACTGTGAAAACAGGTATGCAATTCACTTTATGAAATCATTTTTGAGCATATGTGGCACTGTGCTGTGTGGGGAGATTACCAAATTAGGAGTGGGCTCTGTTTACAAGGATGTTTAAGATCTAGAAGGACAATAGATCTGTGCACAAATGGCTCTCAAGGGCAGGGGACAGGCGTTGCAGGGGTGAAGAGATGGGAGAATGGATTCTGAGGGGAGGTGGGGGTTCTCCCATCTGAGCACCTTCCCAGACTTCCCAGGGGTCCCCACTCTTCACTCCCTCTGGGCTGGGAGTGCTAGGGGTCCTCTCCTCTTACTGAGGGCTAATCCCTGACCTGAGGTTTGGGTCCTGAGTCTCCCAGTCCTTTGTGACCTGGCTCCAAAAATCTGTTCCTTCTTTCCTCATTTTCAACATCTCTTTTTCTATTTGCCTTCCCCTATAGCCTACAAACATATTCCAATATCTCTTATCTGGTTATTAAAACAGGAGAAAAAAAATCTCAAAGTGATTCTCACTCTTCTCTCACTACAGTGGTAATATGCATTACCTATCTATACCATATATATATACACCTATAAATGCACCATCAGGAGATAACTACTGTTTCTATTTGGTGCATATTTAATTCCTGTATCTTCAATACCTTGTGTCATGTCCAAACAGAGCAACTATTCAGTGAGTCTTTACCAAATGAATGAATGAAGGACTAATAATGGTTTTGTGGAAGAAGTGGCATTTTAGATGGATCTCAGAGGTAAGCAGGATTGGTACTGGTAGAGATGAGGGGAAGGACATGCTAGGAAGAGGGGAAAGCAGATGCAATGTCTCAGGAGTGTGGCAATTTTTAGGCCAAAAGAACCCTTCAGTGGCAAGAGTAGAGGCAAAGGGAGGATGGGCAGCACACGGTCACAAAATGGGGAAGAGTTGGTGGAGGTCTATGCACATCATGCTCATGAGACTGGACTTCTGGGAGTAATCCTAACCTACCACCATGCTGTGAGAGCATGCTGAGCAACAGAGTGATGGGACCAGATTCACCTTCTGGAAGGTCATCTAACAGCACTGGGGAAATGGAATGGAGGGTCATGAAGAGAGTCTGCCAACATCCTAAGGGAGGAAGGCAAGGACTGGGCAGGGCGGCGACTGTGGGAACAGAAGAGAGAGGACCGATCAGAGCCAGCTGGCGAAGGGAGAGCCGTGCGCACTCAGAATGGACGTGGCTGGTGTGAAGCAAGCTGGAGACTGAGCGACCGAGTGGCTCAGAGGACGCCGACTCCATTACAGGACCTAGACAACACAAGCCTTAAACCCAGGCTGCAATGGGCGCATGTTTTACTGCATGAAGAGAAGGGAAGGGATGAGGGAAGGCGGAGAGGGACTGTCACTCTCTGAAGGGGGCTTCAGCAGATCCAGTAGTTGGTCCCTCTGGTTCCCAGGGAGAAATGAAAGTCACCTGAGGAAATGGTGGATCTTGAGGGAAGAGGAGTGCAAGGCACAGTGGAAGCCTAGGGCCACGAATAAACGTTATTCAGCGATGTAAGTAGTAAATAAAAGGATTCCCAAGTAGCAGCCTAACTGGTAGACACCACAGTGCTCCCACGATGTCCACAGTTCCCAATGGGTGCATCAGATGGGGCCTGGACAGATTTTTCTAGAACTACCGGGAATGGGCAGAGACCTGATGCCCGCTCTCTCATGGCAGTTTGGGAAGTGTGATTCTCTCAACTGCAGTCAGGTCATGGAAGCTGGGGTGGGGAGCGGCTACCTAGTGGAGAGGTCAGTTTTATAATAAGAGCCAGCTTTTCCCATGTGAGCAAAGATGCTCCAGGAAATGAGAAGAGACTCTAGTCCCAAGATGACTTTGTAGTCCATGCATTTCTAACAGAGAAGACAGGGAGAAAGTAACAGGAAAAAAAATCCCATTGTAAAGACTTTTTAGATTTTATTCTGAATGAGAGACTGCAGAGTTTCTGAAAAGGAGAGACACGACCTAATGTCTGACTCAGAAGACTCACTCTGACTGCTGTGTAGACGAGATGAAGTGGGGCAGCCGAGGCGAGGAGGACAGTTAGGAGGCCGCTGCGGTCCAGGTGGGGATGGCAGCTTGGCCCCAGGTGACAAGGCTTGCAGCGGTAAAGAAGGGGGGGCAGATTCGGGAGGCAGTTAGAAGGCAAAGCTGAGGTGATTTATTGGTAGACTAGATGTGAGGGGTGAGAGAAAGACCGAAGTCAATAATGACCTTCTGGGTTTTGGCCAGCATAAATGGCTGAAATGAGGTTGCCCTTGATTGAAGTTGAAATAAGCAACTTCTGGCGCACACTCCTGCAGCCCGGCTGAGCCAGATGGCACATGGCAGAGACGCTGTGGGAGATGCAAGCTGTGGATTGCTACTGTCATTGTGAGACCCTTCCTTTCTTATTCTGCCCTTTGACCCTGAGGTTTCACGGTTCTAAGGTCTAAGAACTCAGTAATCAAGCCTAATTATTGCTTATGACCTCTTTAAAGCATAACATTGGTGTTTTTACAAAGGTAACTTCAAATGAAGCTGTCGTCTGATGAGTGGGGCACACAGGACGTGGTGTCTGTTTGCAGGGCCTTAGTGCCGAGTGACACAGAAGTGCTGGAGGTGTTCGGGAGATCACGAGGTCACTGGTCTCACATGGTTAAAGTGGTTTTGTGGTATGAGTTGGAGCTTACAAAGCACAAGATGTCACTGGGTTTGTTTTCTCTCACGACAATATAAACGTCAAAATCAGAGAACAAGGCTCTCACCACCAATATGTGAGAAATGTGCCAAAAAAAGACCCTTCAGAGTTTATTGACCTCAAAATCTGGGCACTGGCTTAATGAAAGCATAGACGACCAGGATTTTTCAAGCGGCTCTTCTAAAAAAATCTAGTGGGTGTTCGAAGAAAGTTGGAATGGCCTTTCTATAGCTGGTCATGCCTGCTCCAGAAAGTAAGCCAATCTAGTAGACTAAGGAAAAATGCACAACCTTCTCCACTTCAACTCCAGGTGAGGCTGGTGGCCATGTAGAAGCAGCAGCATGCTGCTGGTGGCCCTACTCTGGCTCCTTCTAAGGCCATTACCCTCAAGCCGCCAACACCACATACAAATCCAGCCTCAGGCTCTGGCCACTCTCCTCCTCATTTACTCGGGTTCTTGATGCGGGGCCACCTTCCACCTCAATGGCCTCCTCCGGCTCCCTGACCCTCCCACCTGCTCCCTGCACCCGCTGCCTCCCTCCCCACTTAATTCACACTTTCCTTGCCAGGGTCTTGAACAAGCCCCACCCCCTGGACATGAGTCTGGCGTCTGACATCTCATTTCATGCATCTTGACTGTAAGGGGTACTCATGCGAAACTACATCTCAGGACAACCAACCAACCGGGCCCACCGACCGTGTGGTCTCTTGGTCTGTGCAGGGTGTGGCCAGTGGGTCTTGCTCCCTGACGGTCCCTAGCCCAAATCTTTGAACTTCCTCTTTGGCTTGGTTTGGTGGAGGCTTGATTTGGTGCCCTCCTGGACCCCATGCCTACTTCACACCTGCTCTCCAGCCCCTCACATGCCAGAAGGCTTGCTCACTAGACACTGCCTCCAACAGAAACCTTAAAGACCAATGGAGTTCTCAGAGTTCGCCTCTTTTGAGTGCTTCTTTTATGACCCTCACATTTAGTAGCTCATTAGATCAGGCAGCTTTTTATTTCTTGGGTTTGATGCTGGCAGGCATAATTCAGATTCAAAGTTCTTTTCTGTTGACTCAAGTCAGTTTTCTTCTATGGGCTTTTCTTTTCTATTTCAACTTTTGCAAAAATAAGCATTTATAAAAATATAAAACTAATACATGTTTTCAAAAAACATTAGAAAATACAAAACAAGTAGAAAAAATTACTCAGACTCTTACTACCCAAATACAACCACTATTGGCATTCTATTTTATTTCCTTCTGGTCTTCTTCCATTCATTTCTTTTTCTCTACGCATGTTCCCACCCCTACCAGAATATGATTGCTGGCATACTGTCTTCACAATTCCTTGTGTATCTCAGATCATATTTGCTTCTTGACTCAAAAAGCAACTTATCAGATATTTAGGAGTGGTAAAAACCAAACGTAACGTGTGTAACTTGTTTTGCTTCCAGTTCCGACGAATCAGTTGGAGACAATCGGTGGAATGTAATTATGGACTGGGTTGTGGACGAACCAAGGCATCAGTATTAATTGTTAGGTGTGCTAAGAGTATTGTTGTTATGTAAGAAAATGTCCAAATTTTTAAGTCACATATCAAAATATGAGTGAAATGACATGATGTCTCTGGTTTGTTTTAAAATACTTTAGAGAGAGAAAAGGTTGCCAGTAGTGAATCTGGGAGACAGGGATGGTGGGTTTATTGTGCTATTTTCTTTACCTTCATGCATATCTGAAATTTTTCAAAGTAAAAATTGAAACGTTAAAGTATCCATAGTTCAAGCAGACAAACAGTATTCAAGGCTTGTTATGAAAACCAGCAGCCGTCTGTCTCTTTCCTCTCCAAGGGTAACTTCATTCACCTCTTCCAGAAGGTTATGTTGCTGTTTACTTCCATCTTTCTATACAGCCTGCTTGATGACTACCTCTGGTTTTTCAATTTTAGGCGTTATTCACAACTTTTCACTACAGAAGAAGAGAATTTATTTTTCTTTCCACATGCACTCCCTTCCCCCAACCAAACCCACATAACCATTCCAGGCCCTCAAACTCCCAATGGTTACATCATCACTATCAGAATTAACTATCATGGTTACACACATGCTAAGTGTGACTGTTCTTTCCTACACTTTTTTATTTTCACTAGAATTAATAACTCTCTTGTCTTCATTTGCTTAGTTTTTCTGTATTCTATGTACATGGATCCACCCCAAACCTTCCACCAACTGTCTAAAACAGTGGTTCTTAAAGAACGGTCTGTGGCCTCCCGGGGGTTCCTGAGACCCTTTCAGGGACCTACGAGGTCAATGCTATTTTCATAATAATACTACGGCATTCTTTGTCCTTTTCCACGTGCTGACATTTACCCTCGCAGAACAGAAGCACTGGTGGGGCAAAGTGCAACCGCCTTGGCATGAATCAGGCAACAGCAAAACCGCATCAGGGGCCGGGGTACTCTCTACCATCTCGCTCACAGCAACAAAAAAGCTAGCTCGCTTCAGAATGTTCTTGATGACGCAGTAAAAGTTTTTAGTTTTATTATGTCTCAATCCTTGAGTCCTTGTCTTCTTCACTTATGCTGCTTGCTGAAGTATGATGATTGTCTTGAGGAAAAGCATTTATGTAACTTTGAGCTGTAAGCTAAACTGCTTTTTTTTTTTTTTTTTTTTTTTTACAGAACACTATTTTTACTTTGGCACTTCGAGGAAAACAACTGACATTATTTATTGCCCATGATAAATATGAGCTTTCACAAAAATCAGAATTTTGGAAACCTTGTATCTGACACATGACACGTGTTTCCTTATACTTAAAGACTTGTCTAAGATCAGCAGTGATATTTACCAATGTGATTTTTTGATATCATATAATGAAAAATGTTTACATTTAGAAGATCAGCATGATGAGCCAATATTTTCTAAATGATGTAAACTTCCTAAGTGCATGATAAAAAAAAAAATCACTGCATGCATGGGTAAAAGATCCATTTAAAGTAAAAGACAGATTTTACTGTAACCCAGTAAAAAAAAAAAAAGTTCAGTTGATATTGTCTTAGTCTATTAGGGCCTGCCTTAACAACATACCCCAGTCAGGGGGGCTTAAACAACAGACACCGATTTCTCACAGTTCTAGAGGCTGGGAAGGCCAGTTTGGTTCCTGGTGAGAGAGGCTCTCTTCCTGGCTCGCAGGAAGATCACCTTCCCACTGTGTCCTCACATGGCAGGAAGAGAGAGCAAGCTCTCTGGTCTCTTCTCATAAAGACATTCATTCTGTCAGATCAAGGCCCCACCCTTATGAACTCATTTAACCTTAAGTATCTCCCTATAGGCTCTACCTCCAAATACACACTGGGGGCATTAGAGCTTTAACAAATGAATTTTGGGGGTACAGAATTTAGTCTGTAGCATATACAGTCTCAGACTCTAGACTGGAACTAATTTGTAAGAAACTGCCAAGTCCTGGTGTAGTACAAGGACAAATATCCACAATTATCTGAAAAAGCGATTAAAATATACCTTTCTTTCCCAAGGACGTATCTGTCTGAAGCTGGATTTTCTTCACATACATAATTCAAACAAAATAACTTATCCTAGCAGATTGAATATAGAAGCATATATGATAACCTGGTTTAATGTCTTTAGTACAGATGTGAAAAAGATTTACGAAAATATAAAACAAGCTTTTCTCCTAAATTTTAGAATATGTAATTATTTTTCATAGAGTGTTATTTATATTAACATAATGGATTGGGCTTATTAATATTACTTTAATTTAAATAAGTAAATGCTTAAAGTTTTTATTGGTTTTAATTTGTAATAGGATAAACAGTGAATTCACATGAACAAAAGCACTTTGAAGTCATCAAAGATTTTTTTAGTGTAACAAGTCCTGGGACTAGAAAGTTCTATAACTGCTGGTCTAAATCATTTCTCAAGAAATTCAGACACATAGGGGCGCCTGGGTGGCTCAGTTGGTTAAGCGACTGCCTTCAGCTCGGGTGATGATCCTGGAGTCCCGGGATCGACTCCCACATCGGGCTTCCTGCTCAGCGGGGAGTCTGCTTCTCCCTCTGACCCTCTTCCCTCTCGTGCTTTCTATCTCTCATTCTCTCTCTCAAATAAATAAATAAAATCTTTAAAAAAAAAAAGAAATTCAGACACATAGATGTTTTAACCATTTCATTTTCTTAAAGACATCTCTCCTAGAGCCTTCTGACCTGCTGCAATCTGGATCGACTATTTTCTATACCTTCGTAGGACTGGTGCCCTACGGGCTTTCTTCACCATCATCTACAGGTGTCAGCCAATTATGGCCCATGGGTCAAACCCAGCCCGCAACCTATTTCTCTTTTTAATTTAAATTTAAATTCAGTTTAATGAACATATAGTGTACTATTAGTTTCAGAGGTAGAGTTTAGTGATTCATCAGTTGTACAGAACACCCAATGCTCATTCCATCACGTGCCCTCCTTAATGCCCATCACCTAGTGACAGCCACCTATTTTTAAGTAAACTTTTACTGGTACACAGGCATGCTCTTTCATTTATGTATTATCTGCTTTTGCACCACAACAGCAGAGTTGAGTAGTTGTGACAGGGACTAAATGGCCTAAAAGTTAAAAAAAAAAGGTGCTATTCTTTACAGAAAAAGTTTCCCAATCTATGATTGAGGTGATTCTTTCACTGCTTTCCTTGGTTTATTAGCTCCCTGAATCTTAGGTCTTCCTCCTTCCTGATTTACTCTTTCATTTTGGTGAAGCACATCTTCTGGTAGCTTCCTCAGAAAGGATATAGGAGCGGTACATTTTTTTTTTTTTAGGCCTTGCATGTCTGAAAATGTCCTTTCCTACCCACACATTTTATTGAGAGCTTAGCGGGGTACAGAATTTTAGCACAGAAATCAGTCTTTTGGGAACCAGGAAGCTTTGTTTCATTGCCATCTAGCTTCTAGGGTTATAATAGAAAAATAGTCTGAAGGTATTCTGAGTCCTGATATACTGTATGTGATTTTCTTTTTTTTTTTCCTTCTTAGAAGCCGAGAGGATCTTTCCTTTGCCCTCGGTGCTCTGAAGTTTTACGACGTTGTGGCCTGGAGACGATGCATAGCCACCACGGTGCCGGGGCACTGGGTTCTTTCACTCTGGAGAGTCACATCCTCCGGTAAAGGGACATTTCCTTGAATTATGTTGTTGCTCACCTCTTCCCCCTCTATCTCAAATGTCCTGTCTTTCTGGAATGTTCACTGGGCAGATACTGGATATCCTGGACTAGTTCTCTACTTTTCTGATCTGTTCTGTATCTTTCTGGGACAATTCCTCAACTCTATCTTGAGTCTTCATTTCTTCTATCATGTTTTAAATTTTCATGGGCTCTTCCTTCCCGCTCCCCAACCCCATTTCTTTTGTAAAGTGTCTAGATCTTATGATATAATTTCTTAAAAAAAAATTCTCATGGGATATAAATGACAGTTCCTTTTCCCTGTATAGTCTGTTTTGCCTTAGTTGCTTTTTCCTGTTTGTTTGGTTTTTCTATTTCTTGGCAGAGGCTTTGGTCTCGTCTCTCTCTTTTTTTACATTTTATTTATTTAATTGAGAGATAGAGAGAGCACGAGTGAGGGGGAGGGGCAGAGGGAGAGCAGACTCCCCGCTGAGCCGGGAGCCCGATGCGGGGCTCGATCCCAAGACCCTGGGATCATGACCTGAGCTGAAGGCAGACACTTCATCAACTGAGCCACCCAGGTGCCCCCCTCTCTCTCTTTTTTTAAGTAATTTCTTCACCCAATGTGGGGCTTGAACTTATGACCCCCAAGATCAAGAATCGCATGTTCCACTGACTGAGCCAGCCAGGTAACCCTCAGTTGGCTCTTTAATCATGAAAGTGAAATACTAAAATGCTGATTTTTAGTGAAATCCTTCAAAGCTCTGCTTGTGTTGGTGGAGCTTCCTGCCTCTAGGCTTTCTTGCAGGGAGACGCAGCTGGGCTATTGGTGAGGAAGTCCCCAAAGTTCTGATCTTTAAATCACTTCACACTCAGATTCCTCAAAAAAAAAAAGAGTTTCTCATCTCCTGACTTGAGGGTATAAGGCTTGGCAACCAGAATTCTGGGTTTGTTTGGAAAAGAAAGCTGGGATTTTCAACACTCAGGATGCCGGCACTCACTCAACCCGTCCCAAGGGACCGCGACCATCAGTTGTGTTCGGAGTCCTCTAGTTCAGACATTCTTCACTTTATCCAGTCCATGGAATAAATTTCTGGTGTTCTTCCAACTTATGGGAGGGGCGATCTTTCTAAACAAATTTTCAACCAATACAGTCAGTTTCCTCTTCACCCACCCTCCCCCACTTTGTGGAGTTACCTGGTGCCATCGATTTCTGAATTTCTTTAGGGTTCTGCTATGTAAAATTGGGTTGTTGCTTGGATTTCTCCATCGCTGGCTCAGGATTCAGCTTTCTCAGGACTGCTAAGTCAGTTACCACTCATCCATCTGCTTCCAGCTTCCAAAGTTTTGTTGCTGTTGTCTGCTCTCCCATTCTCTTTGTCCTTGTGGGTTTAGGTCTTTAAAAAAAAATCTCTTTGCTGTTGTTTTAGTGAGGTTTTGGGAGGGAATGAAAGTAAATGTGGGTATTTGATCCTCCATCTTTATTTGGAACCTCTTTATAATTCAATATCTTCTTTTTACTTCCATTTAATATCACAGCATAAACATTTCCTATGTTCTCACATGGTCTCTGTCACAGCTTTAGTATCTGCATCACATTCTACGGAATGCCGCATCTTACTTCACTGTTGCCTTCTTTTTGCATGTTTAGGGTTGTTTCTGCTTGTGGGGAGGAGACTAGTTTTTCCTGGAGTTATGTTCCATTTATCTGTCTTGTTTAGGCCCTGTCTTTAGGGAATGCCTGCTGACATTCTTCTCCTTTCTGTTCTTAATCCAGTGGGTCTTGATTATGGCATTATCTTGTGCCAATTTAATTCATCTTCAAACTACCAGGTCACCTGCACAATGCTGGGGCACTAATCTTCCTAAAATGTCACCTCTCTCAGGACACTGCGGAGGAACGCTAACACCCAGAATTCATTTGTGACTGGCATTTGAGGCTGCTTCCAGTTTGATTCCACCCCGCCTACCCAAACTCACAACCCTTTCCCTAGATGTCCTCTCAGGATGTTCCTCCTGCCACTGCCAAGCCACATTCGCCTTCACGTCCATCTTATACCCCTGCACTAAGCCTCCCCACTTGACTTTGCTTTACACAATTTCTCCCTTCACCCGATAAAAGATAAGAAACAAAAAACTTGTTTCTAATTGCTTAGGGTCAGTCTGACAGCTTCTAAATGGACTGACAGCTCTTCAGAGGCAGGGGGCTCTTTTCTGTTCTTCCCTGTGGTAGCTGCCCCTACAGTGGCCCTCATCCTCCTACCACGGGACTCCAGCTTGGCCCCAGGCACACAGTGAGTGCTTAACGGGGACTCACTGAATGAAACGGTCATGGGTGTAAGCTGTTACCTTGCCCTCAGGGGTTAGCGTCCAGATCACAGAGAAGGTCAGCTTGTCGGTCAAGGGATGGAGGCTGCACAGCTCCTCGCACAGCAGCCTGGGAAGCATGGGGATGACCTGCAAACAGAGAAGTGGCCTGTGAGCACCTTCCTACGACCTGCAGGAGTTTACCGCAGGCTTGGGAGCAGCCCAAAGGGTAGAGTTTTGGTGAACAGCTTGAGCTTCCGGAGCAAGCTGAAGATGGAGGCAGCTTTTTTCCCCGAAGACTGCAGAAAGACCAGGCTATCTGGTACTTTTTCCAAGAGCTTCTAGAGAAATAGGAATGTGAATTGGAAAGGTGAGAAGAATTGGTAACAGGGAAAAAATACATCACAGCAATGAAAAACGACTTTTTACTCTACACTAAGACCAAAGCTCTAGAGTCAAGAATGACTTGTACTTTTGGGTATAACTATTCCAGTCGAACTATATACTTAAGAACCCAATGTCTTGTACTTAAGTCTTTAATTCAAGCTAATTTGTGTGTGTGGGGTAAGACAAGGGTCCAGTTTCATTCTTTGCATGTGGCTGTCAGTTTTCCCAACACGACTTATTGAAGAGACCGTCCTTTCCCTAGGGACTGTCAAAGATTAGTTGGTCATATACACACGGGGTTATTTTGAGCTGTCTATTCTGTTCTATCGGTTTGTGTGTCTGTTTTTATGTCGGTACCATACTGCTTTGATTATTACAGCTTTGTAATATAGTTTGAAATCAAAAGTATGGCGCCTCCAGTTTTGTCTTCTATCTCCAGATAGCTTTAGCTGGTCAGGACTAGCTTTTGTGGTTCCATATATGAATTTTAGGATAGATTTTTCTATTTTTGTGAAAAATGCTATTGGAATTTTGATAGAGATTACACTGACTCTGTAGATAACTTTGGGTAGTATGGGCATTTTAACAATACTAATTCTTGCAATCCAAGAACACAGGGTGTCTATCTTTACACTTATTTGTGCCTTTGTCAATTTCTTTCATCGATGTCTTATAGTTTTCAGTGTACAGGTCTTTCACCCCTTGGTTAAATGTATTCCTAAGTATTTTATTGTTTTTGGTGCTAGTATAAGTGGGATTGCTTTCTTAGTTTCTAAATCATCTCAGATCTGTTAGAATGGTTATTACCAAAAAGACAAGAAATAAAAAATGTTGGTGAGGATGTGAAGAAGAGAGAAAACACTTGTACAATGTTAGGGGGACTGTAAATTGGTGTAGCCATAATGGAAAATAGTAGAGAGGTCCCTCAAAAAATTAAAAATAGAATTACCATTTGATCCAGCAATTCTGCTTCTGGGTATATACCCCAAGGAAAGGGAATCAGTACTTTGAAGGAATATCTGTGCTCTCATGCTCACTGCAGCATTACTCACCGTAGCAAGACATGGAAACAACCTACACATCTGTTGACAGATGAATGGATAAAGAAAATGTGTATATACACATATACTATGGAATACTATTATCCATAAAGAGGAAGGACATCCTGCCATTTGTGACAACACAGATGAACCTGGGAGGGCATCCTACCAAGGGAAATAAGCCAAACAGAGGAACTCAAATACTGTATCGTATCACTTACATGGCAGTGGCCAGGGGGAGGAAAAATGGGGAGATGTAGGTCAAATGGCACATACTTTCAGTTATAAGATGAATCAGTCCTGAGGATCTAAGGTACAGCATAGCGACTACAGTTAATAATAGGGTGTTGTACACCTGAAATTTGCTGACAGTAAATCTTAAGCATTTCACTACGCACACACAAAAGAGCTAACTGTGTGAGGTGATGGATGTGTTCACTATCTTCATGTTGGCAATCATTTCACAATGTACATGTGTCTCAAATCATGACATTGTACACCTGCGATACATACAACTATATTTGTCAATGATTTGCCAATAAAGTTGGGATAGATAAAAGAACCCAAGTGCTGAGTGTAAACTCATGATGGGGTTTTATTACAGTAAAATTGCAGAATCAACACTTCCGTGATTGAAAATATCACAACTGACCAAATTGCTTGTTGGAACATTAACAGGATACTCCAATAAAATATCACATGTTTCCTAGAGGAACACTGTGGCCAACTAGTCACTCATATTGCAGTTCTTTAACCCTAAATTATTTCTTCCCTTTTTTGATCTTTCTAGTCTATAATAAACTGATCCACTGGTATACCTTCTTTCACTAAAAAGAACACGTCTCTTCAACTTACTTTCAAATGATGACTGCAAAGCTATCCCAGAATGCTACCTGTTTTCTCTAAAGTTCCCAAGATGAAGACCGTATCTCTCCCTGGGTGTCCTGAAGACACCTCAGACTCACTTCTCCCTTTAAATCTATTCCTTCTTCCACACTTTTCTTGATTAACAGCATTATCATTCACCCTGCTCCCAAACTAAAAACAGCCACAGTAATAGCCCTTTATTCAACACACTGGCTGTGGACTCCTCGATTCGCAGCATCAAGTATAGGTAACTCAGCTAACACTTAACCCTGCCTTAAGTAACTGAGACGTAGTAGGCAAGAGAGATAACTCTGTACTAGCTGAGGTAAAGTTATCCAGTTAAGTTTATTTATCAGCAAAAGCAAAATAAGTCCTAGTGGTTTCTTACTCTGTGTGAAGGTACCTGTACCCTGTTTCAATACAGTAAATAACATTTCATATGGAAAAGTAAATTCTAGAACTCACAGCCCACACCAGTAACAAATAATTAATAACTGTATGGCATTACTTGGCATTATTCTGAAGGATGCGAGATTTCTTTTTAGCACCTATGTAAAATTCAATGACCATCTGAAAACTTTTGCTAACAGCTTTTATAACATAATCACTTTTGAAATTTTTTTCTTACCATTGCTTTTGCACCATCTGTTCAGATGACACTACATTTTCTTCAACTTATTTAATGAGTGTTAAAATATGATCTCTGTATTTAACATTGTCTTGCAAGTATCAAGTGTTTTACCAAATAATACATCGTCACCTGCGTAAACGTATGGTGCATACTGTCTCGTGACTGAATTGTAAATATTTCCTATCATTTCACCTTTGGATTGTGCTATGGATTGAATTGTCTCCCCTCCCCCCCCAAATTCCTTTGGGGGAGCCCTAACCCTCAATGTCACTGCATTGGAGTTAGGGTCTTTAGGAGGTAATTAAGGCTAAATGAAGTCATAAGGGTGGGGTGCTGATCCGACAGAGAGAGGTAACTCCCCTCTCCCTGCCCTGTGCAGACACAGTGAGGGCTCCGCCATCTACCAGCCAGGAAGAGAGTCCTCACTGGGAACTGAACTGGCTGGGACCTTCACCTGGGACCTCTATCCTCTAGAACTGTGAAAAAAGAAATGTCTGTTGTTTAGGCTGCCCAGTCTCTAGCATACTGTCTGACAGCCCAAGCTAAGAGACTAAATCAAATTTGTGGGGTGTGCATTCTTGGATTCTTCTCTGGGCTGTATTGTATTTTGGTAGTAGGCTACTCACCCTGCATGCTTGTAGTCCAGGACTTCATACCTCTTTACATATAGCTAGAGTTTCTTCAAAGTGTTCGAGGAACTATCTCATTGTGAATCACAAAGTTGAGTGTAGGAGAATGTAATGCAATTCCTGGCTTCCTGTTTTAGTGTTTGGCAAAAGAAAGTCATTGCAACTGAATACAATCCTGGACTGGACCCTGAAAGAAGACATCAGTGGAAAAGCAGGTGAAATCCAAATAAGGTATGGATTGTAGTTAAGAGTAATGTTCTAATATCAGCTTCTCGGTTAGGACAAATGTCCTAGGGTACTGTAAGATGTTAACACTGAGGGAACTGGGTGTAGGGTATGTGGGACCTCTTTGTACTGTCTTTGCAACTTTTCTGTTAAGTTTAAAATGATTCCAAAAAGAAAGAGCTTATTAAAAAGAAAACCACTGCTTTCATGAATTGATCTCGTAAGTTACGCATTTTAAATATGAAAGAAATTTAAGCTAATGAAATATAACCTGATCTGTTCTTATATATTAGAGTTTGGGCTTAAGATTTTATTTGCCAAAAGGCCTTTACCACTAAAAAAAGGCCTAAAGACCAGCAACCAAGAGAGTGAAGTCCATACTCATCAGCAGCATGATGCAAGAAAAAGAGCAAAGGATCTGAAGCCAGACGGACTTGAGGCCTAATCCTGGGCCCATCACTTCCTGCACAATCTGGGCAAGCTAGTGTAATTCTGAGCCTAGTTTTCTTACTGGCAAAACAATACTGAAGATGCTCAATCAAGTCAGCTTGCTGGCCGTCCCCAGGTCTCCCAGGTCTTTGGGTCACCTGGCTTGGCCTTCCCCTTCAGCCGGGCTGCTCACGGCACACCCTTCGCCTACCAGGCCTATCACTGCTCTAGCTCTTGCCAAGATAGTTCTCTCTCTCTCTGGGACATCTTTCTGGATGTTTTGCATCTGGCCAACTTCTGCACATCCTTGAAGATTCGGCTCTTCATCATCCCTCAAAGGCTTCTCCAGATTCCCCCAGGGGAGGATGCACTGTGTTCTGAATACTTTCCCCACCCACCTTTGTTCTTTCAAAAAGGATTTGAGGCAGTCCTAAACAGTCAGTCATTTACTCCACCCTCCCAGCTCTTCCGTGACACTTCCAAGGCTCTTAACCCACCTGAATCGCTTCTTTACGTGCCTCTCCCCTCCACTACCCCAGAGAATCCTCAGGAATGAGGACAAGCTCTTGCTCCCGTCTCTCCACCTAGCACCTGTTACAGGGCAGGCACTCTGTCTGCAAATGACTGACTTCTGCCCAGGAAATGAATCACTTTCTCTTTCTGTGTTTATTATTTATTGCATCACATAAAACATTTTATGAAATACATAGAGGGCTTCTATTTAAACATCTTTACATAAGAATTTCATAAGCAGCTAGTATTTTAAGTATAAGATAAACTGTTTTGACTATTCCCTCCTAAAAACTACTGGCAACTCAGTGGCTGCCCAGGTTATAAACACTGCTTGGTACCTTGTATCATACAGAGGATATTTTAAGATCCAGATGTCCAAGAACCTAAGTGCTCATGAAGAAGCTGAACATTAAGACATTTTCAAGTAGTATAATTATCCTTATTTTTAAAGGGTATTCCTTTGAATAAACTTTCACCAGATCTTGGGGCAGAATTCAGATGGTATGCAGAGAAAACAGTCTTTATGTCCATACAGTTTTATCAATAGATGGTTCTTTCTCTTTCAAAGGTGAAGGAACGAAGATGTTACCATCACATCTATGGTGTGGCACATCACAGCTCTCATCAGTCGGGCCCGCTTTCTGCCGGGCTCCCTGGGAAGGTGTTCCATGGCCCATGGCACGTGTGTCAAGTCCACAGCATGGCAGGGATCCCCACGGGAGGAGGGCTGTGACTTCCAGGGGAGCCCCCCTGGACACAGCATGTGGTCTACACACGCTCAGCAGCTATGTGACATCTGCCACATCACCCCGGGGAGACTCGGAGGCAGGGGTGATGAGCGTGGAACACAACCAACAAGTGGAAAAGAGAAGACAGGTCTGTCCGGGGTTGAGGAACTGCTGGCTGTTATTAGCGTCATGTGACCACTTATGCATCCCCTGACCCCTGGATGGTTGCCCTCACTAGCTTCACTCCAAGGTATAGAGTCCGTGGATAAGTCCCTCAAAGTTCTCAAAGTCCCCTACTTTCACTGTCCCAACTCTAGAGCCCCATGGTCCGTCTCACGATGCGCCTTTCCTGTGTTTGTAATTCGCAGCTGAGCAGTGACAGCCGGTCACCGGATCAGGTCACTAAGCCAGGCTCAGCTCCTACGTCAATGGAGGCTGGCAGTCTTTCCCCTTGTCTGGGGCTGGTTCTTTCCTCCAGGCCCTTTGACTCCATTCCAAGACTCTCTCTCTCTCTCTCTCTCTCTTTTTTAGAGATTTTATTTATTTATTTGACACAGAGAGAGACAGCGAGAGAGGGAACACAAGCAGGGGGAGTGGGAGAGGGAGAAGCAGGCTTCCCGCGGAGCGGGGAGCCTGATGCGGGGCTCAATCCCAGGATTCCAGCGATCATGACCTGAGCCGAAGGCAGATGCTTAACGACTGAGACACCCAGGCGCCCCCCAAGACTCTCTTAACTCTCCTCAAACCTCCTACCCAGGTGCCTTCCCCCGGCTCTCAGCAGATAACCTCAACTCGTCTTCACAGAGAAAACAGAGACCATCAGACTCAACCCCTCCCAAGCATCCTTCCAGCCCCTTCCTTCATTCCCTTTCTCCCAACACCCCACCTCAGTCCTCCCGAGAGCTCGAGTGTCCTCCCCGTGCAAAGTCTGGCCTCCTGTCTGAGCTTTGATCCATCCCCTCCCTGCCAAAGCTCTGCTAGATTAGCTGCGTGTTCTTCTGCACTGTCTTTCCCGGAGACCATAGGCTCAGTCTCCCATTCTTAGGAACCAGAAACAACACTCCCCTCTCCCACTCTGGGGGTCCCCCTTCATGTCACTAAGTTTCTCAAAATAGTTCATGCTTCCTATTTTCATTCACACTTTCCCTTCACTTCTCAATTCAATATGACATTTTAATTTTTATTTATTTATTTTTATTAATTTATTTTTTAAAGATACCTACATCCAACATGGGGCTCAAACTTACGACCCTGAGATCAAGAGTTGCATGCTCTACCAACTGAGCCAACTGGGTGCCCCTCAATATGACCTTTTTAAATTACAAAAATTACATGTTTGTGGTAGAAATTTTAGGTGATAACAAACCAAACCATGAGAATGTAAAAATTGTAAGGCCCCATGCCTTAGAAGAAAACATGTCGGTACAGAACCTTTGTCTTGTTTCTGTGTGCTCATAAATGACCTATATGTCAGGTAAAACATTACATGTTACGGGTACACGTATTTTTTGAAACACAGGTGGACACTCTCAGACTCCCTCTGCGTTGGTCCTTACTGGACCCTCTCCTCGGCGGGCTCCTTAAACATTAGTGCTCTCACCCTCTGCCCGCCGCTCCCCTTTCTTCTCCCTGCACATGCTCCCCGGGGCCTCCGTCACTCCTGGGGTTGCACTTCCACTGATCCACGAGTCCCATCCTCACTGCATCTCCAGCCCTGCCTCTCCTTGTAACTCCAGATCCCTTTATTACGCTGCCCTCCGGACATCTTGATTTGGATGTCCCACGCATACTTCCAACTTTGCATGAAGAACACAAAGTTCAGCATTTTCTTCCCTGCACCTGTTGCTATGACATATTTCTTATCTCTGTTAAGAGCAGCACCCTGTTACCAGTTCAACAAGCAAGCAAACAACAACAAACCACATACACATACACACACCCCTCCCACAGAACACAACTGGGTGTTATTTTGTGATTTCTCCACTCTCCTCCTTCTGCTATATCCAATCAGTTCCCAGGTTCTGTAGGTTTTACAACTAAATCTCTCTCAAATGAGTCTTCTCTCCTCTCCATCTTCAAGTATGGACATACTCATCTCTCTTGGGTTATATTCTAATAGTCTCCTAAACCAGCAGCAGAGTTCTGGAGTAGAAATTTTTCTGGGTCAGATTTCCTTATTATTCTCCAGACTTCTTCATCTTCTTACTCTTTTCCACCCAATGATAATTTGCAAGTACATTTACAGTAGGACACATGGCCTTTATCTTTCCAATAGCCGATGAACTGAATTCCCAAGGTGATTTCTTTGCTTGTCCTGCTAATTGAGGGAGGGTCCAAACACCTTCAATGGAGTGGAGAGGTCTCCAGTAAAGTCTGGACCCTCCATGATCTGCGGCCAAAGGTCAACAGGGGCCAAGAGCTCTCAGTGAGAAGCTGGCAGAGGGCCTCCAGACCCCATCTCCAAGGAGAAAGCAAAGACAACAGAGGGAAGCTAACTTGCCCTATTTGCCTAGTCAGACTCTTTGTTGTGTGATATGGATTGCTAGACAGGGAGGGGATGCAGCTGGGGGCTTCTTGCTCAGGATGTCCATTTTAGCACCAGGCTGAAGACATCAATGGCTCTAGTTCTCCTGGGGTCCAGCTGGACACCAGCATGTGGATAAACTCTCCTAAAATTCTGTGAGAAAAAAATCTCTGTGTATTTTGGGGTGGTTATTCAAAGCCTCAAGGGGCCAGGGTTGAGGGAAAGGGCCCTGGTACTGATAACAATTTTCCTCCCTCTGGCCTCACTATTCTTCAACCACATGGTTGCTAAGGTGATTTTCTACTTGAGACAAAGGAGACCATGTCCCTTCCCTACTTGTCCTCAAGATGAAGTCCACGCTCCTTAGCTTGCCACTCTAGGCCTCTCTTTGTAACTTCATCTTTTGCCTCCTCCTGCAATTTATACCCCAGCCATTCCAAACTACAAATGGTTCCTTGAATGTTCCATGCTTTTTTGAGCCACTGCCTGGAATGCCCTCTCCACTCACGTGTCTACCTAGAAATTTTCGACTCAAAATTTGAAACACTGGTCAAAAATCCATTGCTTTGTGAAGCCATCTTGTGGCTCTTGTGGAAGCTCCTCTCTTACCGCCAACCCAGGCAGCTACAACTTCTCTCTCCTCCCGAATACTCCCTCACCTTGGGAGTACTTCTATAACTGCAGGTGGCCCCGTGTACTGTGTTTGTTACGTGCCCACCTCCTCTGACTTCCCCGGGGCAAGATCAGCATCTCTCTCATCTTTACACACCTGCCACCTGGCACACAGCTGGTCCTCAACAAATAGGAACTGGATGAAGACGGGCAGCCCTTCAGGCAGCAAGAGAAGAAAGGAAAGGGGCTTAAAGGGATCTTCATCTCCTAAAGCACGTTTCGGGCCAGCATCAAAGTTGGGTCAGGGCACGGCTTAAAAGCTGGTCATGGAAAAAAGGGACATGGTGACAGGACACCGACTTTCTAAGCATTCTGGACTAGGGCTTGGGAGAGTTGAGAGAAACTGATCATTTAGGTAAATACGCCACTGCCCAAGGCAGCTGGGTGGGGGTACCAACAAGACTATAAAATCTTATATTAGCCTCAGAGAGCAGAAACATCTGCTAAAGCCACAGCGGGCAGGCTGGCCAAGTTCAGCAACGGGTTAGCCAGGACAGCCCTGTGACCAACGGAAAGGGCCACAGAGGGGAAGAATCAATCATCCGTGCAAAGAGGATCAGGAGGGACTAGCAGCGACAGGGGGTGGGTGGGGGGGTGGTTTCCAAAGCTCAGGGGAGCCAGATGTCAGCGACCCACCCCAGAGCTGCAGCAGGGGCCTCCTCTGCCTCTTTCAGCCCAGGCCTTCACTGGCTCACAAACTCCCTCACACCCTCAGAGGCCATTGGCTGTCAGAGCCTGAGAACTTAGGGAGTTTTTCTCCCTTTCTCTGAGGACTTCAAGGTTTTAACAATAAGGTATAGCTAGCTCTCCCCTCGCACACTGAAACAACTTAAAAGGAAACAGATCATTCATTTGCCAGCCAATATCTCTGTTTAAAGAGTTTTCTTTTTCATATCAACACTTCCATGAATTCTGAATTTGATCAACTCCTTGCTACACAGTTGGACATTAACAAAACATCAATACTCTGACAACCTGCTGGGGTCAGAAAGGAACATCTTAAAACTCTTTGGACTCCACGTTAAGACAGGCTTCCAATCCCAATCTTTGATCTCTATTATAAAGCAGTACCAATAAAATATCGTAGAGATTTATGGGCAAACTTTCATTTGAGCTGTTTCACACCTAAAATAACACGGGTGCTGGGGCCAACAGGCAGACAATTTAGCTTTAGGTTTCAACTGTTTAGGGTTTCTTTTACTTTTAAAACTTAATTCGCTTATTTTTTAAAAATTACCTTACATTTTACAATTTCATCGTATTTCCCTCTCAGGGAAGACAGGAGACATTTACTGGGTAGATGTCACATCCTTCTGAGAAGGCCAGGCCTAAACTCAGGTAGATACTTGTCCCCTTAACGAACAGATGCCTAGGTGCACCGGGGTGCCTCAGTCAGTTAAATGAACAGATGCCTAATTTTTGTCAAAAAGAAAGAGTGTGTCCTTTTCATGGGAATTAAATGGACAATATTTCAATTTATCTTTCCTCCTGAGTATACTCTGTTGTTAATGAGAATAACCAAATACTTATTACGGTGAGTAAAATCCCAACAGAAAGAATTTCATTTTAAAGACAGTAAAACGGAATTTGGACCCAACATCGGGTCCAAATTTGTATATTATTGTATAGTCCTGATCTATGGGATAATTCCCCAAATCAAGCTTTGACTGTAATTCTGGTATCAGCTACTTATAAGCCAGTAGCACTGAATGAAAAGAAATCGGTGCCACATTCCCTCTATGTGGGAAACCACCGGGCCCCCCACCCCCAACGCACACACGCCTTCCCCCATCTGATAAAGTTGGGAGAAATGATTCTGCCAAATGAGAAAGCAGGGAATCTGGAGGAAGAGGTAAGCAGCTCATCCAGCTTTTAAGAAGACCTTTATAGGCAAAGTAAAGTGAAAACAGCAAAGTTCCTGGCCACAGTCCTTTAAGAAACAAAAATGAGTAGGAAGAAAGGTCAGAGCCCTGGTTCAAAGGAACCAGAATGCACAGCTGCTGCTGTCCAAGGTTGTGGGTTGGCGTCACTCGCTCCAGCCAAGCTGGGGGCCGAGGCGGGCAGCAGGGGCCCACAGCCACTCGGGGGCACACGGGCCCTTCCTCCATCCAGCTCTGCACTTTTCAGAGCTCAGGAGCAGAGCCCCAACTCTGCAGTCCTGAAGAGAAATTCTAGAACTGCGACAATCACGAAAACAAAGAGAAGAGAAGAGGAAAGGAAATGTGCTTCGTTTTTTAACCCGATTTTATTTTTCCATTTTCTGATTTTGAAACGTAATTCCTGGTTATAAAAGGAGAATGCAACAGCTAGATAAGAGAAGACCACCTGCTTAGAAGAACCTCTAATTGTGTCTAGAATTCTTAAATATTTGAATCTGAAGAACAGTGTTAAACTTTTCTACATGGGGAGAACAATTCACATTTATTCACTTTCTGTGGTCTTGAAAGTCTAAGAGATTGTCACTTCTGTTTCTCTTTCCATCATAACATCACAGTTTTGTAGATTTAAGGGATTTTGGAATTCTGATCTCCCTTCCTTCAGAGGCCTTGGGCCAGGCAAAGGCCAGAGTTGGCCAACTCCATTTTTGGGGCAGGAGGTATGGACGGGATATCTTTAACCTGAGGCTATATTGAGTGTAAACAATGTACAAATATCAGAGCCCTGTTCTCAGGAGAGCCAAGCTGTGAGTGAGGGGCCTGGCTTTTGAGTTGTTCCTTTGTCTGCACAGGCCGGGTACCTACACTAAAAGGAGCCAGAGTGGAGCGAAAGTCATCGCCCAAAAAGCTTCAAAATGAAAACATTTTTATTTAAGTATAATACACACACATGCCAGTGCACAAGTCATAAAGGGAAAGTCTGTACCTTTTCACTAGGTGAAAGCTCATGTAATCAGGACCCAGATGAGGAATCACGGGCAGTCCCCCCCACCACTTGGGCTCTCTAGTCCTATGGTGTGAACCCACACGACTGACTTGTTCGAGCTACAGTTGACGGGTACCCAAGAGTTCCTGTTTTTTTGGGTGGGACACGCTGTTATTTTAATTTACATTTCCCTGATAACGTATGATGTGGAGCATCTTTTCACATGTGTATTTGTCATCTATAGATCTTCTCTGGTGAAATCCTTTTCCATCTCTGAGATCCCAGGTTATCTTGTAGAGGGCAAGGCAGGAGCAGATTCGAACAGGGGTCGAAACTTTTTCTCAAAAGGCATTTCATTCCATTCTGTCATAGTGTGACAATGCCATAGACATTAAAATGCCACATTACAGCACGTGGCTGTGTTGCAAAAACACTTCATAAAAACTGGCTGGTGTGGGCCGAGTTTGCTGAGCCCTGCTTTGGAACAATAGCTTGAAAGCAGTTACTTTCCCTCATTTCTTTCTGAACATGAGCACCTGTCTGAGTTACTCAGGTGGCAGGGCCAGTCTGAAACCTGAGACAGGTCCCTGTGTCTTGCCATGGTATGGTTCCTCTTGAATATGTAAGGAAAACATGCAACCGCCGAGGGGAAACACTTGCTGGAGCTTACATTGTAGGGAGACAAGACCATTTTTTAAAAAGATCTCATTGGATGTAAGAAAAGATGTTCAGACAAGATTGCTGTTCCTCATGACTTTTTTTTTTTTCTTTTTTGGTAAAAAAAGAGACAAACAAAGGAAGCAGATCAAATAGGATGTCCTTCAATCCAAGAAACTGGAGACTGATACTTACCTTCTGAACCAAGTAGACGCTTGTAGCTCTCTCAGCAGCCACTTTATCCAGGGGGGATCCCTCGGGAACAAAATAGCTGACATCTGCAATGTGAACCCCCACTTCAAAGTTGCCTGTAAATGCAGAAGGAGGCTGATCAGTGTGGTGCAGAAGGCAAGGCCATCCCTCCCAGGAATCTCTCCCGAGACTGCGTGGCACTCTCGGGGGCCCCGGGACTTGAGGTGCGGGCCACCGTTTCCAGTCTTGCTGGGGGTTCCACCTGCCCCCGGTGATTTGCATGGTTACTTTCCTCACTATATACTAGCAGATGGTGAGATTTTTATCCTCAAGAAACAACATTAACCATCTTTGCAAGATGTTTCCTGTTTCTAAAGTCCTCTTGTGTTTGTAAACATCAGCAGACTTGCCAAAGCAGGCTCATTTTGGACGGTGAATGAGCCCTTTCAGGGCACTAGAAATGAGGGAGTCCCCGAATCCTGCGGACACTGCCTCTGAAGTCTCTACTCTTCCTGTCCATTCCGAGCACAGCCTTTCTGTTGAGCCCTATACCTGGCCTTCCTACCTTGATTCTGCCTTCTTACTTAGCCCTGCACATTGTGGCCTGGCATTTTCTCAGCCATGGACCTGGTGATGCCACTCGTTAGCCTGTAAGCCACGTGCCTTGCCAGCCTTCCAGCTCCCCCTTCCACATGTCTGCATGCAGCCATCATGGGAAACCTCTTTCCACTCCCAGAACATACCTTACCTCATCCCACTGACATGTTTGCTTGGCTCATGGTTTTTTCTTATGTTTGGGATCATCTCAACAGGACCTGCCTATCAAAATCCTTCTTACCTTATAAGGATCAATTCAAAGAGAATCTGGGAACAAGAGGCGATTCTCTGCCCTCTGTTTCTTCTACCTGCACTGTCAAAGCACCTAATCCATAAATGAAGATGATTACCATGGTCTTTTCTTCAGAGCACTCATCTCTGCCAGATATCACAGTGTATTTTTATTGGCTAACATATTTACTGTCTGCCTCTCTCCCTACAATGTAAGCTCCAGGAAGGCAGAACCTTTTGTGTAAAGTTCACTGGTCTAGGCCCAGTACCTAGAAGAATGCCAGACAAATAATAGGCACTCAACAAATACCTGTTGAGTGAATGAATTAATAATTGGTTTGTTTGCCTATTGTCTTTTCCTTTCTGGTAAAAGACCTACTTTTCTCCCCTTACAGAACTGCCCTGTCCCTTTCTGGTGGAGTGGGCCCTGCCTACCAGTTCTACCAAAGAGATGGGCGCGTGATGCAGGCTGGTGGAATTACACTTAAAGCGGGGTTGAGGGGGTGGTTAGGTTATAAATTTAAGATTTACTCTTGAACATCCCATAAACCAGCTCTCAAATACAGCATATATGATTATACACAAACACACATACACACTTACATACATATATGAGAGTGAACAGAGTGGACGGAATACAAAAAAGAGTACATATGTAAAGTAGGGGTACAAAATGACGAGCGCACCGTGGGCAGACAGAGGTACACTGATGATATCAACATAAAGGTGAATTTGCTCAAATTTAAATATATGCTTGGGGTGCCTGGATGGCTCAGTCAATTGAGCATCCAACTCTTGGTTTCAGCTTGGGTCATGATCTTGTCGTGAGATGGGGCCCCACGTCGGGCTCCACTCTGAGCGTGGAGAATGCTTTAGATTCTCTCCCCTTCTCCCTCTGCCTCCCCCACCCTCCACTCCTTCCCCCACTCGCACGCATGCTTCTCTTTAAAATAAATAAATAAAATCTTTAAATATATGCTTGATGTAATTCCACTCTACCCCATCCTTGTTCATAGTAACTTCAGGAAAGAGGATCTCTCTGCTGGGAGCCCGGACAGTAAGGAGCGGCGTAAGTCAGGAGCTGCCAAGGAAACATCTTTGCCAAACAATCATGCCAATATAGAGATTAATAGGTCTAGGAAATAAAGGGAGAATCATGATGGCCTTGTTTGAACTCCAGGATCCAGCTGAACTTGAAACTAGTCTACCTATGGACTTGGCAGTTCATGAATCAATCAGTTCCTTTTCAGTTATGACTCACAGGAAGAGTCCTGACTGACACCCAAGTTGACTCAGAAGAGCTTCTGAGCACATCACTACTTGCTCCTGGCTGCCTACACAGTCAGTCCTAAAGTATCACACATTTTATCTGCAAATTTTATAGCCATTTATTATCCTCCTATTCCTTCTTCTTTGGGAGACCCTTCTTCCCTCAGTTTTTTTCTTTTTAATGGAAAATTCTTTAAGCATGGGGTGGTTAAAATAAGGGGTTCAGGGACAGAACAGAATTTAAGATTCCCCATTCCTCATCTACAGGGACTATCCTCCTACAGGGCATTCAGTGGTTTTTTTCTGCCTAGTCCTGTAACAGTAATACACTGGGGAAAACCGAAGTCTGTCTAAGAGATCTCGGAGGCTGTGGGATAATAGGCCCACTTCCCACAGAGGAGAGGGGCCTTCTGGAAAGCAGAGAGAAACCAGTGTGGCTCAGAGTTCACAGTGGTTGGGTCACTGGGAGCAGGGACACCTGCCCTGCGATGATCGAGGAACTCAACCCTAAGACAATGTGGCCAAGAGCCTCAGACGGCTCAACTTCCAATTTTGATATTACAAGTATCTAAAACCAACACTTGGGGAAGGTAAAATAAAGTGTCTTCTTTTGAAGTTAAAATTATAATATATTGGCCTAACAGGTAAATATTGACTAAAGGAAAAGAGAGGATTATTACATCATGATATAAACCATAATTTTAAATTCGGTCTGTGTGTTGTTACTACACATGAACTTTCTGTCCTTAGTCAAAATTGACAAACTGACAAAGAGTTCATTACAGGAGATAAAACATGAAGGAGGCCAATCAAAACATATTTCAGAGGCTTAAATTTCACTCAGAATTCCCATCAGAGCCTCTAAGACCAGCAAAGAGAAGCTCTCTTATTCTCTCCTTTGGACCTTCTTTTGTGGAAACCCTAAGTAAATATTTTATTACATGTATTTACATAATATGAACTTGCAGGACTCTTGAGGTAGTGGCACTGAAGGTTTTATTCTATGAGAGAGAAAATATAAATCCAAATGTTCTGTAGTATCTGCTGCCAAGACATTTAGGACCAATGTGATATTTAGAAAAAAAAAATACTGTCTTCCATATAAAAGGATTCTTTAAAAAAATTTTTTTTTACATGAAAAAGTTCTCATCGACCGGGGCTAAGGTAAGCCCTGAAAGTTCTGAAGAGCTGGGGAGGCAGAGGGAGGCAGAGTCCCCAAGGCCAGCCACGTCTGGCTTGCCTTTGCTCAGTGCCCACGAACTTAAATGAATACAAATGCTCCTTGGAATGAACCTGAGAGGACATCAGGCTGCTTCATCCAATTAAAACACAAATAAAACCGAAAGCAGCGGCTTAAAAACCACCTCGTGTAAGCCAGCCTCCCAGCCAGTTCAGCCACTTTCCAACAGTGTCCCTGCCAGGTGGCCCCTGACACATCCTCGAGGGTGGGGAGCTCACGACCTGAAGCCACTTCTGAAGAGCTCTAGTCACTTCAGTGAGAACATGTGAAAGTGCCCTGTAATGAGTAACAGCGACATAAACACAATGCTGACGACGGTGGTCCTAAAAATGGCAAGAAAGATAACAGTAGTGGTTGTTTATTCCATGTCTTCTTCGTGCCACGGTTCCACATACATTCATCTAATTTTGACACAGGCACATAAACTGAATTTCACAAATGAATCACCTGAGGCTCAGAGAGGTTCCGAGTCACTTGTCCAAGGTTACCTGCCTAGTAGGTAAGGAATCACCCCCGGATTCAAAACCGGGTCAGATTCAGAGTCTTTGCTCCTTTGATTACCACCCGCCCCCCGCCCCCAGACTCCAAGACAAGATGATACAACCCAATTCTTCATCTCAGTGGGTCACAGCTCAAAGTCGCTCCCTATCTCTAGGGAGATGCAACAGAAGCCATTCATGGCCGGGGATTCAGAAATCCTGCTGTTGACTTTCCCAGCCTTGTCCGCAGCCACACCCCTGGCCCTCCTGTCTCTCTCGGTTCCCACGATGGCCACTCCCCTTTGCCACTCGCAGCCTGGCTGTACGGCAACTGGTCGACTTAACTGTGAGCCCTTAGGATCCAACTACCGCTGTCTAAGTTTCTAGCTTCTTTCCTCAGCTGTCAGTCCTCCTCAGAGGGCGACAGAGTGACTGTCCTCAGCAGCTGAAAGGGCTGTGCCATTAGTGAGGGCGGGGACGTCCCAGGCTACCCCTCCGAGGAGTGAGCAGTGCGACCAGGGCCTTCCAGACTCGGGTGACTTGAATTCACTTTTACCCACTGCTAAGACCAGACAGTGGTGACAGACTCTTCTTGACCCAGAAGGGCACTGCTTTTAAATCCAGAATGTCAGGGAGCAATGTGGCCAAATGGACCTCACCGGCAAAAAAAAAAAAAATAGCTGCTTTTGTCTGGGTCACTAACGGCCTTCGTGTTGCTAAATCCCAAACTTTTCAGGCCTGACTTGATCGGACCTTACAGGGCACCCGAGGCCTAGTGATCTCTCCCTCCTTGACACGCGCTTCCCTCGGCTTGAGCATGTGTGACAGTGGGACTGCTCCTTCTCAGGCTCGTCTTCCTCTCCTGTCCCTTACACTTTGGCATGCCTCCAAACTCTGTCCTAAGCTGCCTTCTCTGGCAATCCTACTCTCTCCCTGGACTGTCTCAGCCACTCCCAGGAGCTCAAGCAGCATCTCTGTGCTTGGGTCTCCTTATTCTGGGCCACCAGCCTAGAGTTCTCTGAGCTCCAGACTGACCCGCCCCTTAACTGTCCCACAGGTACCTCACACGCACACCTCCGGAAGTCCCTACCCCCAGCAAAACCATGTCTCTTCCCGTGCTCTCCATCCCAGGAAGTGGGATCACTTCCACTAAAGCAAAAGGGGCACCATCACTGCCTGAACCTAAAAGAAACTAGGCCTGTCTCAGCCTGTGTTGACCGATCACGCTGAACCCTGTCTCCCAAACCTGCCGGTCTCTCCTCTTCCCACCATCCCCACTGTGGCCAGGGCCACCATTGTTTCTTTGAAGGAAGATCTAACAACCTCTGTGTTGTTCTCCCTGACATTTCTCAAGCCCATTTTCCACACTGAAGATAATGCTCTTTCCAAAATACAAACCTCCCTGTCACCCTGTTTCTCTTCCTGACGCCTCCCTCCTACTGGCCCCTCAGACCACTGCATAAAGGTCACTCCCTCCGGCAGCCTTTCCCTGATGACCTAGACCATCCTCTGTGTCTTCCCACAGCATCTTACACTTTCCCTGCACCACCACTCGCCCTGCACCCCTCAACAGGGCTCAACACCTACTTACTGAGAGCAGGTCACGAGGTATCTATCTCCCCCACCCTCTGTCATCTGCACAAAGGGCAGGGAAAGGGCCAAGCACATAGTCAGTGTCTGATGTTTCCTGAACAAATAAGAAAATAACCAACATACAGGGTAGACTCGTTGCCACTCTGGGCTGAAAGGGGGTGTAAAGGCTGCCTGGTGTAATGGTGCAGAGTCCTCCCCACACCAGGTCTTCCCAGAGTGAGATCGATCTATGCTTGCACACCGCAGGTGACTTAGAAATCACTACTTCTCAGCATAGTCCAGTTCATCCTCAGATAGCCAAAATACGTCTTCCTACGGCTTCTGCTTTTTGGCCCAGTTCTACTCCTCGGGGTTGCCCAGAACAAGCCCAGCTCTTCAGAGGACAGCAACGTGGCTAAGAGAAATGAGTGCAGTGGCAGATCTCTTCCAGAAGGGCTGGGCTCTGCTTTTGGGTTGGCAACAGCTTCGAAATATTTCGACAGCATGTGCCCCCCTAGATCTTCTCTCCTTCAGGCTAAATGACCACATGGCTTGGCTCTGAGTCAACTCATAATCCTCCAACACCCTCCCCCAAACATGTTCCTGATAACCACTTTCATTCATTCAATTAGCCATTCAACAAATACTTATTATGCTCCTACTACATGGCAGGTACTTTTCTAGGCTACTGGGGACAAGTAAGCAGGATTGACATGATCCCTTCTCTTGTGGGGCATATGTTCCAGTGGGGAGAGAAAGACAATGAGCAAACAAATAAATGGTAAGATTACTCGAGACAGTAAAAAGGACTCTGAAGGAAATAAAACAGGCTGAGATGATGAGAATGCCTGGGGTCCACCTCAGATTTAGTTAAGAAAGGTCTCCCTGGGGAAATAAACAGAGACCTGTACGTCTAAAAAGGACCGCCTCACATGATGGCACGGGGGGAGTACATCACAGGCAGAACAATCAGAGCAAAGGGTCAAAGGTGGGAGCAAGTTGGCTGCGTCAAAGGTATAAAAAGAAGGGGAGACCTGGAACCTAGGAGGCCAGTGAGGTAGATGGGGCCCCAAGGAGAGATGCCCTGCTGGGCCAGGATGAGGCATTTAGATTTTACTTCAAGTGCAGTGGGAAACCACTAAAGAATTTTAAGCAGAGAAGCAAATATACCACCTCCACTTTCTCATTTTATCACCTCTTCATTCTGCACATCGTGCTTCTGTGAATGCGGTCTCAGGTCGTACTGAACCGAAGAGGAGTGCAGAAGAACACAATCTCTTAGGAATGGTGCTGCCGGGCAAACAAATTCAAGCAACCCTTCAGGGAAGTAATATGTTCCATTTGGCAAACAAATGTAGATGATGAAAAGAAGCATAACCTATGAGACACGGTGATAGATGCCATAGACACTGGATTTCCCATCTCGCAGACTGGCCTCCATCCAGCCTACGTGACGAGAAAATGATGCTCTTGCTCGGGTCACCCTCTTGGCCCTGTGACCAGTCTTCCCAACAACATGAGCCTTAAGAGAGATAGAAAACTGCGTCCTGGAAGCTCAAGAAGGGGAATCCAACTGAGAGAATGGAGAAGAAGGGACTTTCTGCTGTCTAGACTTCCCCAGCAGTGAAGACGGATGTCCTTCAGGGCAGCACATCCAGCCAGGGTGAGGCCCGGCCTTAGTTTGGCCCCCGGCATTTCAGAGACAGATTCACAGCTGAGGAACAATTGGGCTTGAACCACCTTGTAGCCACACAATAAACACAATCTTTTAGTTGGGGTAAGCAAATTCCCTCTCGCTTTGATGGAAACACTGATTGGGTAAGAGAGACAACTCAAACTCTGACGTCTTCCAGTTCTGTGTGGTATTTGGTTATGTAATCAAACACAAAAGCTGACCACTCGCACAGCAAGCCATGGCAGTACTCCATGGCCATGACGTGGCAATGGTTTGAAGATATTTCATAAACTTGAGAGGAGTCAAAGGGAAAAAATTCTGGGACAAGGAACTCTGAATGCAATGCAAGGTACCCATGCATGAGGCAGGGGTCGTACAAGAGGATTTCTCAGACCCTCCTGAAGGCCAGGATTTCAAGAGTCTGTACATTGTCTCTTTTAATTTTCCTTTTGCCATCCAGCAAAGGGTTAATGAGGACCTTTAGCTGCAAACTCCTTAATCGGTGAGCTCACCTTCTGGAACTAAAGCAGCTTCGAGAACCTTTTTCCTTCATTATTACAAAGGGCTCTATCAATCTGCAAGTACTCAACTAAACTGCCCACACAGCAATTTTTGTCATGTTCAATCTAATGCTCAGGAATCTAAGTTTAAATTTATATGAACAGCATGGAAGAGGAACACCCAGGTAGTAAATTCCACTTTTCCCCTTCCAAATGATTTGAGCAATGGCCTCCTTCATTAAGAGGAAAGAGAATGAGGAGCTGGACATGTGAGGCTGGCACACCCAACGTCTGGGAATTTCCAGGCGTTTCAGAAGTGAGTGGGGAAAGCCCAGGTCAGCCGGTCAGGCCTGGGACGGAGCGTGAAGCCCGGGCTCGTGCAAAGCTCTGAGTGAAGGAGGGCAGGCATTTGGTCTTTTCCTCAACGCCAAAGGACAGTGAAGTCAGAGGGGCCAAGAAGGACCCTTGAAGGTAGTTTCAAAGTTAGTAGGTCCGAATAATTAAGGGTGGAAGTGGGGGTGGGGTGGATGGGGGGTGGATAGGAGGTGGATAGGGTGAACTGGTCATGGTTTCAAGGTTGCCAGGGTTGGGTGATGGGAACAGGGACTTTCATTATACTATTCTGTCTACTTCTGTGCATGTTCAAAATTCTCTATCCAAAAATTAAAAAAAAAAAAAAAGTTTGCAGGGGCTGAAGCCAAGGAAAGAAAAAAGTTTAAAAGGGAAAAATCCAGTTAAGTAAAACTAACTAAAAGTTTTCAAAGAAGGACAAGCCAATAGAGGCAGGAGAGGGTTACTGCCTGGGCAGAATTAAGATGTTCCCGGTGATGATTTCTGGAGGCTGAGAATATGGGGACTGTTCCTTTCTACATTATACACATTTGCAATGTTTCCAGCGTTCAAAGGCTGGAAAAGCAATAAAGATAAAAAACATAAAATAAAAAATGCAAACCCGGCTTAAAAATGGCTGGAAAGAAATATATTAAGATGGTTAACAATGCTTTTCTCTGAATGGTAGGATTATGAGTAAATTCTAATATTTCTATCACAAATGGATTAACAGCTTTTCTCTTTCTTTCTTCTCTTTCTTTCTCTTCTTTTTTCCTTCCTTCCTTCCTTCCTCTCTCTCTCTCTCTCTCTCTTTCAGTCAAATAAAAACACACCTACAACACGCTCTGCCCTTGCTCCGCCACCTCCTGATCCCTGATTCCCTACCACACAGCAAGAGAAAGCACCACTGGCTGGCCTGGGCAGGGGGCAGTGAGCAGTGGCAGCTCACCTGACAGGTTTCCTGGAAGGCAAGGGTGAAGAAAGCACTTCACAGGCCACTTCGATTAAAGGTGAGCTCAGTAAATGAAGCAGCACGAACAGGCATGTTCCTTCTACGTAAGAAACAACTATTTTCCCACCAGAAATGTGACTCCAGTTTACAGCAGCCTGTGGCTTTTGTCATCATTTTCCAGGTCCAGCATGTGCGGCTAGCCCGGGGAACCTACCCTTTCTCCTGCCTGTGGCGTGCAGGGAATGCATGCGCGATCCCAGCAGACCATTTCCCACAGACATAGGTTTGAAAACCAGACTTCAGCATGTTTTCACACCCCATTTGTGGCTTTTTCTATTTTAAAAAAAGCCTCTCTACAAAATACAGTTAATAGTCTCTAATAGACAAGTTTAAAAGAGGTGTGCCATTTTCAATAAGTTTTAAAGACATCTAAGCACCTCTGCGTTATTTAAATGCCTGTTCACTAAATACAACTGCTCCCAACCACTGCTTAACCTGATCCCAGCCTTTCTTTCAGCTGAAATCAAAGCAGCTTTCATATTCACCTTGAATTTGGAGAAGCAATGGTTTTCAAAAGCTTTATGACCTGTGACAAAAGCCTTTAATGGTTTTTCTCGCATTCCGGAGAAGCTCTTAGTTTCTTGTTGTTTTTTTGCCATACCAAACTCGCTCATTTTTGGATCTAATTACTCAGTTTCGCTAATTAATCTCTTTTGTACAAAGGAGGAACCATTTTCTGATCCCCCAAGTTAACAAGAAATTATATCTGTCATTTATGCATGCTTATGAGCTTACGATAGGAATTCACCTTCCTGGTTGTCCCCCAACGATAGCACACTAACTGCTTCCTTTGTTTATATTAACTCATCTATTCCTCACAATGCTGTCAGACAGATCTCTTCCTACAGATGAGGAAACAGGCCCAGGGAGGTCAGACACCTTGCATCAAGGTCTGGCTCCCAAGCCTAAGCCCTTGATTACTGCTTTATGGGATTTGCGTCTTCGTATCAGGTACCCGACTAATTTGTAATTGATTCTTTCTTAACCCCTATAATGCTACAAGTACTCTCACTGTACCAGTTTTTTAAAGGATCATATATTTACTTTGCAGAACACACACTTTAAGACAAATAGGTAGAAGACAGTGTGATTTTTCAACATAGCCAAAAGTGACTCCTTTATGGTGACAGTAAATATTCACTGAAATAAAAAACCTGCAACCAAGTCACTTTCTATTTATGAATATACATATATCAATGACAGTTTTAATTTAGTTTTCATATAAAGTATCTTGAATTGCTAAATTTTCTAGGTAACTGAATGCCAATGCTTTAATTATCAACCCTTAGAGTTTTAACACTTCTGGATGGAAATCCTCTATAAATGTATATTTCCTTTTTTTTTTTTTTTTTAAGATTTTATTTATTTATTTGACAGCGAGAGAGGGAACACAAGCAGGGGGAAGGGGAGACAGAGAAGCAGGCCTCCTGCGGAGCAAGGAGCCCGATGCGGGGCTCGATCCCAGAACCCCAGGATCATGACCTGAGCCGAAGGCAGACACTTAACGACTAAGCCACCCAGGCGCCCCTATTTCCTTTTTTTTAATAGCAGGATATAATTCATTATTAATAACTTAGGGTCCTTAATACGAATACTTCTTTTGTATTTTGCAATAGATGCTGATGTGGTAGAGTAGGGCAAAAGAGTCCAGTCCCCAGGACGTACTCTCAAATTTACTCATCACTTGGTCACCAAAATGGAGTTAACACTGTTCAGATGCAAAAGCTCCTGGTTAATTATAACCACAGTTATCATTGACTGGACCTGGCACATAAAATATTCCATTATTTCTTGATTAAAGGAATCTACTGCACTGAAGTTCTATGGGGTAGGTACTATGGATTTTCAGGTTTTATAGGTGCAGATATTCAGGCTCAGAGAGGTTAGAGGACTTGCCCAACGTCACACAGTGAACAGTGGAGCCTGCATTAGAACACTGTTGGACTCTACCATCAATGTTCGTAACTATCATACCACAGGGCCATGAGGTCTGGCCATTTCCTGAAGGGTTTTAATCATCCCACGATGATCAGTCCCCTTGGCTTCTTGTTTCTTAGCACCTCTATGGAGATCAAATTCACGTACTATACCATTCACTCATTCAAAGCATACAGTTTTAGCATGTGCACAGTTGTGTCACCATCAGCACCATCAATTTTAGAACATTTCATCACCCCCAAAAGAAACCGCACATCTGTTTTCAGCCGCTTCCTCTTTCTCCCCAACCTTCCCAGCCCTAGGCCACCACTCATCTACTCTGTCTCTACAGATGTGCCTATTCTGGACATCTCTTATAAATGGAATGAGATAGTATGTGGTCTTTTGTGATTGTCTTCTTTTAGCTAACAATGTTTTCCAGGTCTTTCCATGTTATAGCATGTGTCAGTCCTTCATTTCTTTTTATGACTGAATAATGTTCCACTGTATGGAAATACCACATTTATTTAACTATTCATGAGTTGACAGACATTTGGGTGGTTTCTACTTTTTGTGTGTCTCTTCACTTCTTAAACTTTCTTAAAAAAGTAATCTCTACACCCAATGTGAGGCTTGAACTCATAACCCCAAGATCAAGAATTGCATGCTTTACTGACTGAGCCAGCCAGGGGCCCCTAAAATAAACTTTGTACTGAGGCATAAAACACAAAAAGTATATAAACCACAAGTGTACAGCTCAGTGAATTTTTACAAAGTGAATACACTTAGGTAATCTCTCCCCAGCTCAAGGTATAGAACATAACCAGACTTCCAGGAGTTCCTTTTGTACCTCCCACTCAGTCTTTATACCCACCAAAGATAACTGTTTTTCTGACCTCTGCAATCTATAATCATAGATCAGTTATGCCTGATTTGCATTTACACAAATGGATTTCTTCAGTATGTATACTGTGTGTGTGGGGTGGGTATCTGCCTTCTTTTGCTCAACATGTTTGAGACTCATCCATGCTGTGTTTTGAATTTGTTCCGTACCACCACTGCTCCATACTCTGCTGTAAGAGTAAATCACATTTTATCCATTTTACTGTTGATAGATACTTGGGTTGTTTTCAACGTTTTGCTATCATGAATAATGCTTTCATGAATTCTCTTGTCCATATGTACTCGTTTCTGTTGCGTATATATCTAAGAATGAAACCGCTGGGTCATAAGTGTGGATTTATTCGGTTCCATTACACGCTGTACAACTGTTTTCCAAAGTGGTCGCACCAAATTTCATGCCTACTCGGTGTATGAGAGTTCTAATTGCTTCACACTCCCCCAACAATTGGTATTGTCAGCTTTAAAAAATGTTTAGCTATTCTGGTAGGAACACAGTAGTAACTCACTGTGGTTTTGATTTCCATTTTCCCTGTGCACTAATGATATTAAGCACTTTTCCTGTGCTTTATTTTTATTATTATATATACATCCGGATACGCATTTGATATTTTTATCAGACAAATGATATTCTAAATTCTCTTTAATTTTCATCTTTTCTTCTCAGTATAAAGGTAATATATGCCCATTTTTATAATTTCTACATTTACATTTTACAAAAATGCAAAGTTTTAGAGATAACAGAAAATAAATTTTTTAAAATTAAAATTGCCTATAACCCCCCCCCCCCACATACCCATTGTTAACATTTTGGTATATTCCTTTTTTGTTCATGTTCTATACATAAACAAATGTTTATTACAAAATTAGCACCATGCTGTACAATTTAGAATCCTGCTTGTCTCAATGCTTGAATATTTATAAGTTGAGTATTTTTTACTGTCACTAATTTTTTTTAGAAAGTACCTGTTGAACTCTTCACATATTCTCAGTAGGAGTCCTTTGTTGGCCACAGATTATTACAAATGGCTTCTCCTCTGTGGCTTGCTTTTTCATTATTTTAATGGTGTCTTTCAATAAACGTAAGTTCTTAAATTTAATGAAAGCTAATTTATCACCCTTTTCCTTTAAGGTTAATGCTTTCTGTGTCCCACTGAAGTAATCTTTGCCTATCTCAGGGTCATGAGGTTATTATTCTATATTATCTTCTAGAAATGTACGTTTTACCTTTCACACTTAGATCTATGAACCACGTGGAACTGACTTTTAAAGAGGTGTGACGTAGGAATCAAATTTCATTTTTTTCCCATATGGATACCCAATTGATCCAGCGTCCTTTTTTCCACTACACTGTAGTGACACCTTTGTTGGAAACCAGGTGACTCTATATGTATGGGTCTGTTTCTGGATTCTCAATTCTATTTCCACCTTGACTTCTGAATAGCAACTGAATATTTATTATTTCAGCATCACCTTGCTAAAATTCCATCTCAATTTTAATCTTTCCATTTTATATTAATAATAATTTTCACTGAACACTTACTTTTTGTCTGGCACAGTTCTAAATGCCAGGGACTTATTTAATCTTCCCAGCAATTTTAAGTTAGGCATTATTATCCCCATCTCATAGACTGGGAAATGTGAGGCATGGAGAAGTTAATTCTTTCCTCTGGAATATGGGCTGTATCTCTTCCCATTTTGTTGTCATTCCATCTACTTTTGTGGACAAGCATCAGTAGCTCAAGCAACTTTGGCAGTTACTGCTAATATCTTTAAAACGATGTTGTGTTTTTGCAACAACAGGCATAAGAGGAGCTTTGTTCCTTTAGCCTTTCATATACTCAGAATTTTGGAACTAGAAGACACCTGAAAAACTGTCTAGTCCAAACACCCATATAGCTGAGGAAGGAGAATTTCAGAGAAACCAGAGACATGCCCAAACTTACATGATGCAATAGAGGCAAAGATGAGACAAGAACCCAGCTCTCCTGCTCCTATTCCAGTGCTCTCTCTGGTATACCAAAACTGCCTCTCATCATGCAATGAATGTACTGGATCACTGAGACTCCTGAACCGGCTTCCAAGTTTACCTTGGTGCCAGATACTTGAGGATGCCTGACTGGTGGGTGCCAGATTATCTTGGCTTTAATGAGCAAGAAAACTGGAACCAATCAGCAGAGCTGGAAGCAGTTGAACAGGCCACGGTCCAAATTTGGTTTAACAAGGTGCACTGAGACATCCATGAAAAAAGAGAATTTCCAAAGCCCAGACCCCACAGAAATCAGGCTAGCAAGATTTGAATGGAACATAGGAATAAGACTTAGAGGGGTGGAGCTGTCTCTCCACTTAATCTTTCCACTTAGATTCTGTGTCCTCAAAACAGGAACTCATTGGCAAGCATCCCAGAAGCCCACTTCTATGCCAGAGGCCTCGCATGACTATTTAGTTACTTGGATTTTTTGAGTCAAGGTATGATTCAGTAAAAAATGACCATACAACAAGGAGAATTAAAATTGTTCACTCATCAATGCCCCAGATGAATGGAGAAGACATGCACTTCCTTATGAGTCAACAGTTCTACAGAATTTTCCATTTTTCTCCCCAAGTTCACTATCAGGGGTCATACTATAAAAATAAGGTTTGTCTGAGATCAAGTACTTAGATTACCTGGAATCTGCCTGAGGTCAAAATGCCCTCTGACATAAGAGATTGCAAGAGGAAAAAAAAAAATCAGTGTTTCAAAACCGAGATTAGAAATGACTTCACATAGAAGAGGAGTGTAGGAATAACAGCATTGGAAATATCAGGCATCACGAAGATGTCAGAGATAAACCCAGAAATGTAACCAAGTAGAAAGGTGCCCTGAAATGGACCTTTTCTTTTCCAAAATCTATGGAAGAGTTATCAGGGGTTCTCTTCTAGAACACAAGGAACAGATTTTAAACATAGCGTTGTTTTTTGTTTTGTTTTGGCCAAATTAAATGTTGCATATAGCTACATGTGTCATATGTTTCCAGCTGATAGATTCAACTTTCCTAATGAAATCTGAGTTGCCTCTTCCGGTATAGTGTTCAATGTTCAGGAAGGCCACCCCTTGGAAACATGGCACTTCTGAGTCCAGCTCACTGAAGTGGATGAACCGGGTAGAAACATAACCAATGTGCTAAGAGAATGGGGGTGGGGAGGGGCAGGCCTGAATCCAGGGCCTTACACGAAGGTATTCTGTCTGAGATGAAGCCAAATTCCAAAAGGCTAGGGAAGGCTAAAACGGGAAAACAACTGCAAGAGCAGCACCTAGAAGGCTGAGAAAGACAGTTCACGGTGAGCGGAATGGCTGGAAGGAGTGGTCCAGTACTGAGAGCAGACTCGTGCCAGGCCGCCTCCTGAGGGCCTCAGGAGAATATACAGGATTGATGTCCATGTGCATAGATTTGTCTGCTTGGGCCCTCTTGTGAGACAGGACAGCGACAGAGCTTCGGGAGGTTAGTGATGGAGCTTTAGCAGGTACACATAGCAAAAGGCTGCAGTGTCCTCTGCACAGTGCTTGAAGAAAGACTCTGATGTAAAGCGTATTTCTCCAACCAATAACCTAGGTGACAAGAGCCTAAGACCCTTGCAATGGTGTGTGCGTGTGCGTGTGCATGTGTGTTACAAGGGCACGGGCTATGGTGGGGTCCAGCCAGGGTCACAGAGCTAGGCATGGTAAAGTATCTTGTGCAAGGTTAGGAGTAGTGCAGAGCACAATGTGATGTAATGCTTCAAGTCATCTCGGGTTGGGTGCTGCGGACGCAGCAGGAGAAACAGCAGATCAGGTCTCCCACCAGATGTCCGACTTCGGCTTCTATAGGAGTGCAGCAATTATACTGTTCCTGGAGTGCACTGATGATAAAACAGCTCTCTGTTGGGGCTGGTAGAGCAAGGCATGGCCATATTCTTCCTTAAAGGGAGTGAACGTCCTCAATGAGACTCTTCATGGGAAGGGACAAGTCCCCTGACGGCAGATGCAGAATGAAAGAAGTAAGCCCACGGCCTCTTTCTAGAACCTCTTAGGTCTAGACTTTTGAAAGGCAAATGTTGAGGTGTGGGTGCCAGGATGATGCTCACAGTGTGGAGACAGGTCAGGACCTGGGTGGGCCTGGATCTGGAAGCAAGTGTAAAGCAAGCCACTTCCTGATGCTTTGTGTTACTCTCTGCCGATCTTCCTTTAGCTGTCCTCTAACCTTCAGGAGACTCCTGTAGAAAAGTCATGGTCTAGTTTCAGCTGTGCCTGAGGGACTAAGCAAAGAATTATGGGGACCATACTTGGACCCAAGTGGTAACAAGTCCTGTCAGCCCCTAAGCTGGTGAGCAGAGGGAATGGTGATTAGGAAGGCGGAAGTGAGTGGGTGAATACCCCTGTGGTGCGGCTGTCTTCCCATCTGGGAATCCTTCTCTTCTGCTAACCTTTGGAACTCTGAGCTTCTTTGACTAGAGAAGGCAGTTTCCTTTCTGCCGGTCCCTTGGTAGTAAAGGCTTTCAAGCAATTCTTGGCTCTCTGGTGGGTAGCCTGTAGGTCAGTATGGATATATTTTAAAGAGTTAGAGAGCTCCTGGAGGGTGTGAGGAAAGTAGTCAGGGTCAAAATCCTTAACTGCTATGTAAGGGAGCATTTTGTATTCTGTGTGGAAGGCAAGTAAACTCAGCCATGAGGAGGTAGGTAACTCACTCATCCTTCAAGCATTAAAAGGCAGCATGACATCAGGTATATTCCAATTTATCCCATTCATCTGGCCATGGATCTGAGAATGTATTGAACATCTTCAAATGTATTGTTTTTCTTAAGTTAAAAATGTTTCTGCACTTACTTATTTAATTGCACTGTGATCCAAGAAATGATGTATATGATACCAACAACTTTTAAAAACATGTTTTTTTTTAATGTTTTCCATGTGCTTGAGGACAAAGTGTAATCTTCATTTGTGAGTATAGTATTCTACATATGGTTGTGAGAGCTAGCCTGTTAACTGGGCTATTCACATTTTCTACAGTTTTAATGAATTTCTGCTCTGTTTGAACCAACATTTCCTGGGAAAAGTGTATTAAAGTAACCCACTAGGAAGATGAATTTATCAATTTCTTCTTGTTTTTCGGCCAACTGTTACTGTATATATTTTGAAGCTATATTATTTAGTAATATATATTCAGACACGTTTTCCCAATGAAGTGGCCATTCTAAGCATCATTTAGTGACTCTCTTTATATTTAGCAATGTAGTCTATCTTAAAGTCGATTTACCAAACATTAACAAAAAATACACTAGCTCTCTTTTGCTTAGTACATGACTGGTATAGCTTTTCTCACCTTTTCCCATCTAATCTTTGTGTCTTCGTGTTGATTTCTCTAGTCTCACAGCCTTTGCTTTTTAGCTGTAGAGTGAAATTTCATGTGTTTATTAATTTGGCACCTTTGTATGTGCTTGTTTTTTATTTGTTTATAAATATTTTACTTATTTGGGAGAGAGCAAGCGAGAGAAAAAGCAAAAATGGGTGGATGGGCAGCGGCAGAGGGAGAAGCAGGCTCCCCGCCGAGCAGGGAGTCCGAGGCGGGCTCGACCCCGGGCCCCGGGCCGTGACTGAGCCGCCCGGCGCCCCGCGCCCCTCGTGTGTGCTCTGTATTTGTCCTACTTCTTTTTATTTTTTTCTCTTGTCATATCTTCCTTTGGACTGAACTGCTGTCGCTTTTCCCCGTCCATTTGCCTCTCTCTACTAGTTTGGAAGTTATTTACTGTATCTTCCCTATTACTTAAAAGATATTCAAAATGTTTATGGAACAGGGACACTGTAAATACAGTAAATATTATATAAAATGTAAAATAATGCAGAAACGGAATATTAAAAAGCATATGTTTATATGTTTTAAATTCTGTTCCAAAGTTAAATCCTAACATGACAAAATTTTTTCAAATATTAATGGTTTTTGGAAAAAGACCCTTGGCTTGACAATTAATAGCACTCTAATACTAGAAAATGAAAGTAAGATCTAATAGCCATGTTTGATATTTTGTGTCTATTTTTTTAAGATTTCCACTGTGGCAGGGCCAAAAGTAGAAGTAGGAACCCTTCCTATTCAAGCAAATGAATTCTGTTTATCACCAGGACATGCATGAAAGGCAGAGTAGAGTCTGGTTATTTGTTTTATGCATTTCTTAGAGGAGCAGAGGGGGCTTCTATTGTTAGAATTATAACAGGTAATTCTCATTTTTCATTCAGTACCTGTATCCACAGAGTATGATCATCCTATACCTTCCCCTTATCTCTAAACATCTGTGAAGTTAATATCTTTATAGGCTCTCCTTTATTTTTCTTAAGATTTATTTATTATTTGAGAGAGAGAGAGAGAGAAAGCATGCAGGGGGTTGACAGGGGGAGAAGGAGAGGGAGAATCTCAAGCAGACTCCCCACTGAGTGTGGAGCCCAACTCGGGGCTCGATCTCATGATCCTGAGATCATGACCTGAGCTGAAATCAAGATTCAGATGCTTAACCAACCGAGCCACCCAGGCCCCCCCAGGCTCTCCTTTTCTAATATAAGCACTTAAAGCTATACATTTTCCTCCAAGTACTGCTATAGCTGCACCCTTGCATGTTTCATGACTTTTACGCTTATGTTTACTAGAACTTTATCTTTGGCAAATCTTTAAGGTTTTGGTTTAGGGTTAATTCCTCTAGAAAGCATACGCTTATGATTCTGCCTGGCTTCTGGAAACATTGTTCACAAGGTGTCACTTTAAACTAAGCACCTGGCTTAGAATTTTATGGACCATGTAGATAGTGTGAATTCAGGTGGTGAGATAACTGTCTGGGTCACTAGGCATCAGAAGATACCATTAGGCTAGCTACTTTAGCACATACATCTTTCTTTGATCATCTGCTCTTGTTTTACTCCTGGCTTCTAGGGACTTGTCATACACTCTGGCCAGTTTAGCCATACATTTTAAAAAGATGCATCAGTTTAGAGAGTTTTGGTGAAGAATAGTTTTTCAGGCTATCCATTCTACAATATTACTAAAAATGTGATATGCAAATATCGTATATATACCTGTGTATACATTTTTCTGAAAAGAGAGTCTATTGTTATCATGAGGTGCTCAAAGGCACCCGTGATCCTAAGATTAAAATCACTGCCATTTGTTCTGTTTCAGCCTTATACAAATTAAGACAGCAGATTTTATCTGATGTATCACAGGTCTCCAGGTCAAAGGGAATTCTGCAGATTAAAATCATTTAAAGTTGATTTTCATTCTCAAAATGTCACCCGATTCCTACATTCTGGTATTACCTTAGTGTTATCTCCATATACCAATGGAACCTTCAAACATTCCCAAGAGAATGGAATTAAAAAACTTATTTTCAGAACGGGCTGGACGGTGAGATTTCTGCTGCTCTTCCCTCCAGCCAGTGAAGTCCCAGCCCCAGAGGTCAAAATGAAGATTGTGGATGCCTTTTTCATTGGCTGCTATGTCCTGCTGGCTTTCCTCACTGCTGTCTTCCTTGGAGGCCTCTTTTTGGTTCTCATTCATCATATCCTAGAGCCAATCTATGCCAAACCACTGCGGTCCTACTGAGCACTGTTCAGGAAAACCAAGACCCTGTTCTGTCCTTCACTTTTTATGTCACTGGTGGGCAGAAAGGTACTATTCAGAACCTTGTTTTGACAGCCTTTATGCCTTAAGATCAGAGAACTATCCATTCATGACTAGGACAAATCCCTTGAACCTTGGCTTCCGGAAGTGGGGTTGCAAAAATGGCCCTGCAGAGATGATTCTCACCATCTTCAGAGGCATGTTGCGGTCTTCTTTGCCCTTGTTCCTCAGGTTTTCTATCTGTTTTGAAAGGGAAATAGTAACAGTGATCTGCTTCCGGTAGATTCTCAATCAAGACATCAGTAAGTGGATTTTGGGAAAAGGGGCACTTTGGCTTCTGCTGTCCAAGGAGATGGAAGAATCTCATCCTTTCGATAATACACAAGATTCTTAGTTGCAAGGGTGGGATCATTAGGAAAGGAAAGGCACTCCAAGTTCAAAAGTTTATTTTAATGTGATGAGTTGGAAGACTTACCCAGGTGTTAGTTGTTGACTAGTGTGTACATGGTGCCACAGAATCTATACAAGCAATGGGTGTCCCTTCCCTCTGCTCTAATAGAGCAATAAACAACCAAAACAAACAAACAAACAATTTCCAGTGTCTTAACATACCATTAAGACCTAACTGACACCAGCTTTCTAGTTCTCCAAATTGATGGATGAGCATGTTGCCACTGCAGGTGTACCTCCTTGTTAAAAGGCCTTTTCTTAACTAGCAAGCCTGTTTGCCAATAGAATTAAAGAAAAAAAAATCTGGCTTTTTGTATCACAAACTTTTTTCCGTTTGTTTGCTTGTTTACTATGATGTTAAGGTTCATTCAGTAAGTTAGTTTTAGCAGGAAATTACCACTCTTTGAATTTGGGAAATGGCACGGACGCAGACAGGAGAGAGAGATGGAGAAAAAGGACAAAATAACACCAGGGAACAGGTTGCTGTGGAAGCCTGTAGGTTTGAAATGAGAGAGGAGTGTGGGCCATGCAAGAGACTCACGCCAGAGATAATGGGGAAGCGAGGCTCAGGGAAGCCACCTCACAGAGCTGGAGGAACGAATGTCCTGAACATAAGATGTTAAGTCAGTGATCTCACAGTCTCGCTGAGGCAGGAGGAGATGGACTGAAAGACCTGATTGTGATGGGAGAAAGGTATACCTAATTCCAAACAAACAGACTTGTTTTAGGAGAGCACGTGGAGCTGGCTTATATGTCAGCATAACAGCCTCTAGGCAACCCGCAAACTCAGGGTAGATGCATGCTGAAAATAAAAAGTGCAATAGAAAAAGAACCACGGAAAGTATACAACAGGTTGCCTGGTTAGATCGACTAGACCAAACACAGGGAACCACGCATGATACTCTGGATATGGAGCTATCCAAGGAATGCCCTGCCCTTAGGAAGCAAGCAGAAAAGGGGAATTAAATCCCCTTTTAATATTATCCCCTTTTGATATTTATGGCTGCATTAAAGACGTGAAGAAAACGTGCTAATAGGATAGGAATAATTCATTCTGCCAGGAAGAAAGAAAAGCTCCGCAGAGGTTTTATCTTGCTCTTGAAGTCCGACACAGAAGTAGGCAGGGAGGCCGGGCATTCTAAGCAGAGGGCAAAGGGCAAGTGCAGGCTCAGAGGCAGGGTAGAGTGCAGTGGTTACCCAGAGCCCGGAGTGGCCAGCCACCACCAGGGACGTGTGCGTGCGCGTGTGCGTGTGTGCCTGCGCGCGCGTGCGTGTGTTGGGAGGTGGGAAGGTGGGAGAGGAGGCACTGGGGATTAATCTTGAAGAACTCTGATAACAAAGCTCTACCAAAAACAGTAAGGACCATATCCATAGGTACAAAGAGATTTTCCAGCAGAAGAGCACTCTAATCTGGCTCTGTGTGTACATAATAGAAAAGGTCACTGGGTAGCAAAGTGGAGGGTAGATAGGGAGGAGGGAAGGAAATTATTGGAAAGGCTATGACAACACTGCTGACAAGAAGAGGAATCAGATGTGATTCCAGGATTCCTTAAAAAAAGAAACTTTGGTTGACTAGGTGACAGGTGATGCCTTTTTAAAAGGAAGGGTCAGAGAAGGAACAGGTTTGGGGGGGGAAGCAAGGTCCCAGCAGCCTTGTCCTGGTGCCTGTCATGCTCGTCCTCTCAGCAAACCCCCAAATTTGGATCACTGCAACTTCTCCCACACCCAGGAGGCTGAGGATTACTGAAGAAAGCCACCTGGACTTGGCAGTATTCCAACTCAGCATACCTGAAGAGTGTTCCATAACACTCTGTGTGATGGGGTTCTGGTCAGCTCCCTCCCGTTCCCTTTGCTTTGGTTCCCCACCCAACCCCCCCACCCCTTCCCTGCCCCCCGGGCCCTCAGCAGGGGTTCCACTTCCTCTCCCAGTTAGAAGAGACCTTATCAGGTGTGAACACTCAGCCGCGGCACCTGGTCCGTCCTCTTGGTCTCAAAGGAAGAGGTGTTCACCCTCCATGTCTTGGCCTCACTTTGCACTTAACGCTCTGAATCACTCCCACCTTCTTCCTCAAGGCCTTGGGAAATACTCAACTCCTCTCTTGCCTATATTTTCAATTTCTCCTTCTCCGAAGTCTCTTATCTCCCGATAGAGAAACATTTTAAAATCCTTCCACCTTAAAAACAAAGAAAAAGCCTGCTCTGCCCCTGCCCTCCCTGGCTCTGGTACCTTTCACAGCCAAGACTCCCAAAGAAAGCAATCTCCATTCCTGTTTTCCACTCTGTTCTCCACCACCTGCAGCCCGGCTTCCCCTCCTGGAAGCCACTGAGTAGTGTCACCAAGGTCACCAGTGATACCCCACTTGCCAAGCGCAAAGGCTTGTACAGCTCTTCTCTGCGTGGCTTTCCTGCATCCTTTATGACTCGCCACCATTCAGCCTGCTCTGCCTGCCTCCTCTCCCTCCTGTTTGGTCACCAATCTCCACAGCCTCATGGGGGTGGTATTCTGTTGGGCCTCTCTCCCAGGGCTCGGCCAGTCTTCCTCTCAGTCTGACTTCTCCAGGGCTGTCTCTCCCAGGCCTAAGCACTGAAGGCTCCCAGATTCCATCTCCAGCCCAACTCCTGCTCCTTGTCCCCTTGGTATTTCTAGCTGGAGGTCTCCTGGGGAGTGCAAACTCAACCCGTGCTGAGCTGAACTCATCATCTTTCCCCCCAAAACTAGCTCTCTTCAATATTTCTTTTATATATATATATATATATATTTATTTATTTGACAGAGAGAGAGAAAGCACAAGCAGGGGGAGCAGCAGAGGGAGAGGGAGAAGCAGGCTCCCCGCTGAGCAGGGAGCCTGATACGGGGCTCGATCCCAGGACCCTGGGATTATGACCTGAGCCGAAGGCAGACACTTAACCGACTGAGCCACCCAGGTGCCCCCTCCTCAATATTTCTTATTGAAGGGCATTACGTTCTACCCAGTGCCCAAGCCAGACACTTAGATGACATTCTAGATTCTTCTCTTCTTCCAGTATCAAAAGTTTATTAACTCGTTCATTCACTCACTCAACAAACATTTGCATGTGTGCCAACCAGGTAACACGTGGTGCTCTGGGCACTGAGCATTCAACAGTGAACGAGACGATGTCCTTGCTCTCATAAAGATTTCCGTCCGGTGGGGCACACCCACAGAAGCGCCTTAAAGAAACTCAAGAAGGCGGAGGCCTAGGGAAGACTGTGGGGACAGAGGTGGTCAGGAAGGGCCCCCCTGGGCTGACATCTGAACAGAACCTAAGAGCAGGGAGGGACCTGGAGAAAGAGGGATCTGGCCAGAAGGAAGGGGAACTGCAGAAATGTTGAGGCAGGAGCAGCCTGCCATGTGTGAGGGACAAGAAGGAGGGCTGTGTGGCTGGAGGGGAGTAAGTGAGAGAGGGACGTAGGGAGCAGTGTTAGGGAGGAAGAGTTAGCAGTGGGTCACAGTAAGAACCTGGACTTCTATCCTCGGCATGACATGAGAACCTTGGAGGAAGTGAGCAGGGGAATGGCCTGAGGGGGATGGGCATTCTGTAAGGGCTGCCTTGACCTCAACATGTGGGAAGAAAAGGGCAGACGCAGGAGACCAGTTACGAGGCTCCCGCAGCTGCCCAGACACCAAGTCCTGCCGCAATTTCCTTTCCTGGCTAATGCCTCTCTCCAGTTCTGGCTCCTCAACCTCTGTTGTGGTTGGGCACTTGCCACCTCTTACCTAGACCAATGCCACTGCTCTAATCCAGCCTCCCCACTGCTGCCAGAGTGATCTCTCCAACCTGCAAGTTGGATCCTGACTCCCTCCTGCTTAGGACTCTTTGCTTACCACCGCACTCAGGACATAACTCCTTACCAGAGCCTGCAAGCCCCTTTCCCGACTACCTCACAGGCTCCTCCCATCCCACCAAGTTTCGGCCACACTATATTTTTGGTTCCTTTCAGGACCAAAGTCTTTGTACCTCAGGGTCTCCCCACACTCCATTTCCTTGGCCTGAAATGTTCTTCCCCATTCTTCATTTGGCTCCCCCCTGTTTATTCTCAAGTCTAGGTTAAAATGTTATTGTCCATCTTAAATGTGGGACCCACCCCAGTCCCGCATTTAAACTATGGGTCATTCCCACATTTACTTATTCGATTTTACTTGATATTAGCCTGGAGAGGACAGGAAGTGCAAGTGTTTCCTGCTATTGTGTATCTAGCACAGAGCACAGAGTGTGGTCCTCAATCATATTTCTTGAATGAACAGATGCTGTTATTCTCTAAGTCGAAATGCTGCCTTCTCCATAAAATCTCACCTTCCCAGCGGGGCCTACCAAGGAATCCATGGTCTCCTCCTGGCTTTATCTACATACAACTACCACCCCACTTGAACTTCATGCTCCCGGTACTCCAAGCTCTGTGTAGTTCCCTCGAAAACACCATGCTTCTGTCACCCTGGGGCTTTGTATATACTCTTCCCTCTTCCTAGAAAACCCTTCCCCTCATGAGTGCCTGTAAACACCAGCAAAGAGTCACTGAGCACCTACTCTGGGCCTGGGCATCTGTGGCAGTGAATGGCAGGCAGTCAGACAGAAACAAGATTAGTAAATCAACCAACAGTGAGTGATGAGTGGTGAGGAAAGAAGTCAAGCAGGAAAGGAGGAGAGAAGGTGGGGATGGGGGAGATGAGAGGCAGAAAGGGGAGGGAGGGCCTTACTGAGGAAACAACCAGTCAAATCTTGAGTCAGCCACAGGGCTCTTCTGGGAAACAGTGCTGTGGGCCAAGGGAATGCGGGGGTAAAGGCTGAAGAGCATGTGACGGGGGGGCCGGTGTGAAAGCTCTGCAGGCTCCCATGAAGAAAGAGGCAGAGAAAGAAGGGTTAAAGAAAGCACCTGGAGGAAAGAAGTCCAAAAATTAGAACCAAGAGCAAGTAGGGCCCTCCAAGTCCAAGGAAGAAAGAGTTTCAAGAAGGAAGAGCAAAGAGCCAAATGCTGCACAGATGTTGGGTGAACCGAGGTCAGGGATAACCTGTTTGTTGAACTCCCTGAAACTATGTTGCAAAGGGAATAAGGAACAAGTGGGAAGTGAGAAAGGAGCGGAAGCAAGCTCAGACCAATCTTAGAAGGTATCCTCATGGACACAGGAAGGTTAAAGTTCCTGAGGTGGAGCAGGGCTGAGGAAAGGTTTTGTAGGATGAAGGAGACTGACGTTTGCACACATAGAGGAGGAAGCCAGACCAGAGGGAAACGTCAAGGGCTGGGGAGCGTGACTTGTGGGGGGAGACATACCAAGAGGGGAGAACAGAACCCAGGAGTGGGTTCCGGCCTGGTTGCTGGGGTTTGCCCGAACATTCACTCATGAGCTCTAGGACTTCCATGCTCTCTTTTCCTTCCCAGAGGCGGATCCAGAGACATCCGTCAGCAGTTTGTTCTCGAAAACTACTACCACCCGTTCTTTTGGGCAGGTTCTCTGGTCTAAGCCCGGAACACAGGGGCACAGTCTCTCCAGATCCTACTTCCGCACCGCCTCCAAAGGCATTAGTCATGACAAGATACTCTTAGCAGGTGACAAATATAGCCACGTAGGGAAGTTACAGAGTTTGGGAAGTCTATGAAATTCTTACAGGCTTTGCTCCTAGTCTCTCATTCCTATTCCCTTACTGGGACAGATCTCCCTAGTCCCTCCTCCCTGGGGAAGGGAAAGCCATGCAACCAGGAAGGCAACAGAGGCAAATCAGACAGGAAGACTGGCGCCCCCTACAGCAAAGCAGGTAACCTGCATTCCCGAGGTCCCTCAGACTGGATGATGTCTGTTTATCTGAGCATTTTCTTACAACCGGACAGTAGGATGGCTCCTACTTTCTTTGAGTCAGATGGCCCCAATCTGTGGGGACAGGAAATACGAGCAGGTGGCTGAATAGAGGGGTGTGCTCCTTGGGTGGGAATTTCAGGGTTCAGAGATGAAAGCAGCAAGGAGAGAGACAGGCAAGACGGATGTGACTATGGGTATCCAGCCCAGGCATTCCCTACGGACTTCTGCTGCGTTGTGGTTAAGGTGTAAAGTCCCCAGAAATCCTCAAGGAGGGATGGGTTTGTTTGTTTACTTATTCCTATTCATTCACTCACTCATTTTCCCCCAGTGGTTTCTGGTATATTCACAGTGTTATGCAACTATCAACTATCGAATTCCAGAACATTGTCAACACCCCAAAAAGAACTCCCAAACCCATTAGCAGTCATTACCCATTCCCCCTTCTCCCCAGTGCCCAAATCCTTCATTTCAAAGCCCTGGCTAGGATAATGCTGCCACATTCAAAGGCAGAGCACTCATTAGAGAATAAAACATTAGAGAAACTAGCCGTTGTGCTCGCTTCGGCAGCACATATAGTAACATTGGAACAATACAGAGAAATTAGCCGTGAGAGAGGTGGTAAACATCAATTTCCTGTAGGATCTGGTGGGGGCCTGGATCGGCTAAGCTGAGGAAAGGTCCTATCTAACAATTTCCCCTCGAGACTGAAGCAAAGCAGTAAGCCCTGTCTAATTGAAGAGAATGGGTTCTTATTATTCTGGACTTGGGTCAGCCCAGTAAGGAGGCCCTGACGGCCACAGAGAAGTCTGGATACAGGCTGCCATGTACCTCAGACCTCATAAGGGCAGAAGGGACTCTGTGACGCGTGGCAATGGGCTAGAGCACATGGAAGAACATAAAGGATGCTCAGCGGAGGGCTGGTGACACAGAGGTGCGTGACAGCTCTTACTCAGTACCTCGGGCATGCCCACATGAGAGACAAGACTTGTTCTGGAAGCCCCAACAGGGACGCATAGGACTAATGGAAGGAAATACAGCAAGACAGCAGTATTTCAGACCACGACTGGGAAGGATTTCCTAACAGTCATGCAATCTTCAGGCTGAACGGGCTGCCTATAAGGTAGAGAGTTAAAATGCAATCTGGATATCCAATAAGTGGATGCTGTGGAGGTAATCTGAAAACCAGAGGGTGATGTGACAACCGTGGCACTCCACACTTGAGCGGTGAGGTCAACTGTGAGGTGTGCTGCAAGTGATCTGTTATAGCAATAAGACACAGGAGGTGTGTGATTTACCGCCTTTAGATTCTGGGTTATCTTCATAATACTGCTCTTGTTCACTTGCATTATTCAGTATTTTCTGGAGTGGACTGCTCCATGTTCAAGTTAGCGGGCCGGGTAATGCTCAGGGGAACGTTTCGTTCAAGTGTATTTTAAAGCTCTGGGAGGCAGGGAATCAGCAGGCTAGAGGACTGGTAGAATCCCTTCCAGAGCTGAGATTCCTTGCGGGGAGGGGGCACCCCCTCCTCAGCCTGCTGACATAATCTTGACATCCCAGAAAACAGGTGTCACTGCCTTTCTGCAGAACTGATCTGCAGGCTGTAAGGTCTAAGTCTCACACCTATAGGAGGTACTGGTCACAAGGCCCAAGGGTACATGTGAACTCCAAAGAATGGGACAGTGAGGACTAGATAAAGTTAACACCTGTCTGAGTGTCTTATTTGCACAGAACAGTCATTCAGGTGATTTCAACAGGTCCAAAGGAAAGTCTGACCTCTATATTTTCTTTAAATAAAAATGGTTATAGTTGATGTAAATATGCCCAGAAAACATTATTTGCTTCTTGAAACATTAAACATTTTTTCCTCTAAGCAAAAATTGACATGAACTGGTAACTAACGGAACCCAAACTCAGCCAACCTCGCCCCAATCCAAACTGGAATTGACTTTCGCTTTTCATCCCCCTGGATAAATAGCCTTGGCAGAAACCCTTGTCCCAAAGGCCAACTGTAGAAGTGCCACCATAAAACCACTTGACTGACCAACTCCAGCCTTTTCGGATTCTTCCCCGACTCCTTTTCCATGTCCTTTTTCTGCTGCTCTGCCAAATGACCAGATGTGAATGACTCCTCCGGAATGCAGGAATAACTAAGCAGATGGAAGGTATCTGATCACCTGGTGCAGTGCACTACTGGGCAGCCTGTGATTTCTGGCACCTCATAATTTTTTTTTACTACAAAACATTTTTTCATTACAAAACTATTATTACCACATTATAAAAATGTGGAAACTAGAGAAAAGAGAAAAATCACTTACGATCCCATCATCCTGATAAAATTGCTGCTTGCATTTTGGTGTGTTGTCTACTTTCCTCCAGGGCTCTCTGTGTATGTAGTTCTATGGACTACATACATTTAGCTTATTTGTCCCCACCTCCTCTGAAAAGGATGGCTGGTGGCTTAGATAAATATGTATCATCTGACAGTCAGCTGCATGTAGACACGGTCTCTCCCAAACCAGCTCGTGTTCTCACCGCCCTGGCTTGTAACTTGTAAATTCCATCTCTGCATCACCCAGGTTGAAACTTTTGCTCCACCTTGGGTAGTGCAAAGACTCCTCTCCCTCAACCCCAACATCCATTTCCAGTGATTCTTCAGTCATTACCCCTTTGTCACATCTGCCCTCCCCGCCCTCCTTAGTGTCGCCACCACCCCCAATCCCGTTTATGACCTATTTCCCTAAGTAATTATGATGCTTCTCTGCCTCTGCTTTGCCTCCTTCTCCTTCATCTTGTACTGCTAAATTATTTTCCTTACTTTTACTGCTCTGCTTGAACAAGAGATTGAAAACAACTGGTTTTCAATTGTCTGGCACAGAACATTCTTTGGTTGGTAATTTATAAGCGTGTACCATTTGTGCCCAATCTACTTTTCCTGCCCTATCTTTTACCACTTCCCTACCAGAACCCTCTGCTGGTACTCTGCGATGCTAGACAGGAGACGCAGTGTGTAGTATAGAGCGAGTGGGGCAGGACACAGGCCTGCTCTCTGGGGTCCCGCAAGAATACCATCCAGGCCAGCCGAGATGCGGCAACAGCTGCTAGACCTTGCCTTCTGCCACTGACAGCTATAAAAGTGGACAAGATAAATGAACAACTTTTTTCAAGCATTAGACTCCAAACAGAGCAGGGTTGTGAACCCGGGAGAGAAGGGAAATACAGGAAGTGAGGTTCATTGTTACCAGGCTTCCTGCCTGGGAGCACTTTTCATGCTGGAGCTCACATAGAGCGACATGCTCAAGCCTTTGCACTTAGCAAATGTTGCTCAGAAGATAAGAACCCAACCCAGTATTTGCTTTTTTAAGTAGGCTGCTCACATTCTGGATTTTAAAAATCTGTAATTGCTCCAAAATTTCTAGGGGAACTTTTCTCTCTTTATGTTTTATGCTTCTTTCAATTTTTTTTAGTTGAGATTACTGAGCAACCTTGCCTACAGTTTCAAGGAGGACTCCCACTAAAAGAAGGTAAAAGCATTTTTAGGCAATGATGTTTTCTGTCTCTCAGCCTCCTATCTCCTAATCTTCACTGCCTACTACAGTAGAGAAGAGATCACACACGGAACCTATGTGGAGTTTTACGTCAATAGACACCTCTGCAATATTTTAAAAGACTTTGCCGCAGACTGAAACCTCAAGGGTGGATACCCATCATCAGCAAGCCATCAAAGCCCATGACAGTGCTGAAGCCATATCCAAGAATGACTAAAGCCAAGACAGTCACCTAGACGCCATCCTAGAGAGGGACAAGAAACCGCTAGACTAGAAGCAGCACATGGGAGGGGCATTAGAACGGGGACTGATAGGATTTGCACTTCTCACACCCCACACACTTTCCTTCCCCCTCACCCCACCGTAGTTCTCAAATCCCATACTCTTTCCTGCTTAGTTCCATCCCAAAAGAATGTTTAAAGAGCCCCTACCAGCTGCCTTTTGTAATCTGCCAGACAGATGAAGACCTGCTGGGAGTAGGGCAGGCTTCTCCAGTGCAGGCCTGGAGGGCATTCGGTAGGGAAGGTGCTCCTACTACCCACTGCTGAGTATGCCTTTGGAGAGTACCTCCAAATCATCCTAATCTGTTGGTAACTGCAGGTAAAGAACCCAATGCTTCTCCTAAGCAGAGCTTAAGGGCTTTCTTCTTGAACACACTGCACCCAAACTGCAACTTCCTAAGGAGCCAAGGAAGTAGTCCTTCTGCCCTCCCTGCTGCATCCGCGGAGGGCCGGAAATGTCCCGGGGAGAAGACCTTTCTTATTCTCACCCTCGTCAGAGTCACCACAGGAACACAATCTTTAAGTCCCATAATGTGAAGTCTCAGGAACAAAGCAAACCCAGCCCTGCACATTATATCGCCTGGGGAATACATGGCAGCCAGGCTGACCAGAAAGGCACGCAGATGGCCTGCTACCCAGAAAAGTATAGAAATTTCCATCCTACCATCAGCAAGTGGCTTGCAGGAGAGGGCATCATCGAGGTCGCGGGCAGTTGATGGGTCAATGGTGAAGATACAGTCTTTCCTAGGAAAGATTGAAGATATGATTAGCAATGCCACAAATACCAGAGCCTTTACCCCACTGTACTAGAGTTTTAAAGAACGGTTACTTGGCAAATGTGCAAATGGTAGGAAAGGGAAGAGTGACTTCTGTCATAGCTCTCTGAGAAGGGGATCTTTCGTCCACAGTGAGATGGGAGAGACAAATGTGGGAAGCTACCAAGACTCCATAGTATCTCTGAGGGTCTTCCTCTTTCTGTGAACTGGCACCTACTTCTCCTTGAGCCTGAGCAAGAAGTGTGAGTGGGTAGAGTGAGGTGGCTTCCAGACGAGGGGGGGAGGCTTCCCAGAAAGTTTTCTGACATGAGGAGCAAGTGCCTTTGGTAAATTACTCTCCGAAGGTCAGCTCTTGCTTTTGCCTCCCCCTTCCTCAGTGGCTAATGGGAACCTGTCCTTCAAGGATGTATGTGAGGATGACTTACTGCTCCTTCTCCTATCTCGCCAAAGTGGGGGTTTGCCAAAGAATAAGTCATCTGACTTGTTGGGACAAAGGGAAGAGGACCCAAGAATAAGTTTTACCAAAAAAAACTCTGGGCCATACAGTTAGCCATAATACAACTATACTTGGAAACGTACCTAATCAGGTTGTTTCCATGGAATAATTGTATATTTCACCCAAGTTCACAGAATCAGTATGTCCTCTCTCCCCTTATCTTCACATGCTACCCCTACGCATATCTCAAGTGCAGAGACATTCTCGTTTTGCTTTAGAGCTTCCCAAATAACACGCCCTACCCAGCCACCAATCCAGCCACATAAACACCTGCGGTTTGGGCAGTCTGTCCACAGTTCTTCACACCCCCTGCCTTCCCTCCCCAGGCACTGGCCTGGGGCTTGGGGTGCTTGGCAGGAGGCACCTGCCCTCCCCCACACAGGCTCTCTAGCTGGTGCCCTCTGCTGCCTCTGGACTCTCCCCAAGTTCTTCCTCCATGTCCTCAGTACCAGCAGTACCACTGCTGCCATGCCCCGGTCTTCTCCGGATGCATCAGCACTCACGGTGGGAAGAATCCTGGTACCCACCACGATTAGACTGGTTTGGTTTGTACAAACTTCTTTCCTTGGGTCGCTCCTCTGCTTAAAGTGTCCCCAAAGCCCTCAGAAGCTGCCAAGCTGGCTCTGGTGCTGGCTTGCAAAGCTCTTGGGGCCTTCCCTCCTCAGTCCCCTTACTCCTAATAACCCTCAGCAGCCCACTCTGACCCCTCACGGCAATCAGCTCACCCCTGCAATAGCTTGATCTTAGGACAGTACCCATTCTAAGATGCCCCATCAATTCAACAATAGCTTTTTAGGGAAACAAAAACCCCTATCACAGTAAATATATACATTGATTTTAATGTATTTCAGGATTTGAGAAATGTCAAAATGTTAAAAAGAGAGACAGACAGACTCTTAAATGGTAAAAGAATATACAGATAACCAAACTGTGGTATATCTATACAAGGGAATACTAATTATCAACAAAAAGGAACTAATTGCTCCTACATGTTAACAACTTGAAATCTCAAAGTTTCTATGCTAAGTTAAAAACACCATTCTCATGAGCTTATATAATGTATAATTCCATTTCTACGACAGTCTCAAAAAGACAAAATTCTATGACAGCAGATCAGTGGTTGCCAGGGGCTGAGGGTGCCTGTTGTGGGAGAACAGAGCTTTCTTGCATCTTGACTATCATGGTGGTTACATGAATCTATACATGTCTTAAAATTAATATAACTGTACAAGGTCAGCTTCACTGTTCATTAACTTAAAAATTAAAATTTTAAAAAAGATTTTATTTGAGAGAGAGAGAGAACGTGCAAGCAGGGAGAGGGGCAGAAAGGCTGAGGGGTACAGGGGGAGGGAGAAGGAAAGGGAAAGGGAGAGAATCCCAAGCCAACTCTACACTGAGTATGGAGCCTGACATGCGGCTTGATCTCATAACCCCAAGATCATGACCTGAGCCAAAACCGGGAGTTGGACACTTAACCAACTGAGCCACCCAGGTGCTGCTAAAAATAAACAATTTCAGATATGATTTTTGAATCCAGGAAAGTAAAAGAGATGCATTCATTGTTAACAGAGTTGATGAATAGGTGCCACAATTACTAAAATTTCCCTCTATGCTTTTCCATATTATTCAAAATTTTCACTATAACTATTACTTTCATAAGTGGAAAAAAATTAGCACTGCAGATAATCTCCCTCAAACAAAAAATAATTGTCCATCACATACATAATATTGCTTATAAAGACGTTTAGCAACTTTGTAGACTCGTACTGCAGAATACAGTCAATAGCTTTAAAATGATGAGTCACATAAAACTATAAACTCACTGGTGTACGAAGAGAAGAGGGCGAGGAAAGTTGGGTGCAACTCAGGTGGAGGACACAAGAGCATTTAGAGTGCAGTCCTAGGAAGAGTGGCTTCTCGGGCCATCCAATCTTCTCACTAAATAATTGAAGAAGAGGTGCTGACAGGGGGGGGAACATAAATGTGGAGGTCTCAGGATATAAAGAAATAATTTCTGTTCTACCATCTAAAAGAAGATGTAAATATGGCACAGTGCCAGATGAAAAGAGAAACACCAGATGTTCCCTGGGAAGTAAGCTCCCTGAAGGCTGTGTTGCAGTGATATGAACAGAGGCTGCAACTCCCAAGTGTTCGCTGAATGAATGCACCCAGGCTGACAGTAAGAGACAGGGAAGTGAAATTAATCCTGACACCAATGTAATGGGCTCTGAATTGGTGAGGATCTTGAACTTGATTCACAAGGCAAGGAAGGAACTGACTGCTTGTTTCTTTTTGTAGCCTCCATAAAAGCTGGCAAAATGCTTTATATATTCACTGAGGGCTCAATAAATACTTGTTGAACTGAAAATAAAATGTCAGACTTGGAGGGGGGGAATGTTTTGATCCTTCTTTCTTAGTGACATCATAAGAAGCTGAAAGAATGTCCCTTTAGTCAAAAATCAAAAAGAACACTGATTAGCTTGGTAGGGGCCACAGTTGACTGGTGTACTTAGATTGCTGAAAAGGAAGTTATGTTTTCTTAACATTAAATGTCTCTGGGTGCTTTGACTTTTATTTCAATGAATGAATGACGCCCACTAAAGCATTACAGTGTCCAATTAGTGCAGACATACATGACAGACTAAAACTTCAGGGCTTCAGTTTTAAGTTGTAAATTTCTTTAAGAGGACCCACTGTTTCTGAGAAAAATCTTAGACTAGCCTGAACACTCAACCCAAATCTCTACTATTTTTTTTTTTTTTAATTTGCTCTGAAACCAGAAACATAAAAGTCTAAATTAAAACAACTCTGAGGAACAGTAATCATGAAGGCTTGCTGGAAAGATCTACCATCCAAACATTTTCCTTGATCATGGACAGCAAACTATAGCTACTGACCAAAAAGGGCCTGCCACCTGTTTTTGAATGACCTGTGGGATAAGAATGGCTTTTACATTTCTAAATGGTTGGGAAAAAAACAAAAGAAGAATATTATTTCATGACATGGGAAAATTATATGAAATTCAAATCTCAGTGTCCATAAATGAATATAGCCATGCTTTTTGGCTACAATGGCAGAGCTGAGTACTCATGACACAGACTGTCTACTTAATATTACCTGTCTGGCCCTTAACAGAAAGTTTGCTGACCCCTGTTTTAGATCAATGATCCCCAGTGCACCAAGTTTTTTGTTTTTGTTTTTTGTTTTAAAGGTCTGATGATTAAATCAGTTTGGGAAATGCTGGGCCATAAGGGACTTCTAAGAGCCTTCAATGAGCTGCTGCTTTGCAATTCTTGACATATCTATTTGATCTGGGCTTTTTTTTTTTTTTTCTTTCTCGTGGCAGAGGATTTCCCAGATGCAACAGGTTCCTCAGGAGACCATCCTTTGGGAAGTGATGAACTGGACCCTGCACAGGCCTCCAGTGGAGTCCTTATCCCAGATGGAGCCTTGCCACCAAGTCTACCTCAAGGATCATGGCAAGAAGTCAAGAGAATGGCTATGCTGTCCACTGCAGAGAAGCTGATAAGGGTTTTGTTCCAACCACTCACTCGGGGCCCCTTTGATGAGTGCTTCTGGGGGGAAGTTTATAAAGGGCAAGGACCCACTCCTACCCTCCTGAGTTAATGGTTTGTTTGTATCTTTTAAGCTTCCCTCTTTGCTTTGGCTTCTAGGAACTCAGTAAACTATTGTGACTTGCCTCAAAAGGATCTTATTTGTCGTTTGAACTCTGTGCACTCACCTTTATCCTGGCTGTGACTAATTATCCCACTTATTTTTCCTTTTCCCTTATATCCTAATTTTAAAAAATTAACTGCATTATATGTATACCTGCTAGGTACCTTAAATACTTTTTTTTTTTCTTAAAGCAGGATGCAAGTATGTGCATAGATTAAGGAGTTACAACATTTCAGAATCACGTTGAAGGGGATGCTGGAAGAAAAGAAGACCTTCTGTATGGGCTACTAAAAGAACTAACTTCTAGACAGAGTAAAACTTGGAGAACTCCCAACAAATATTTGTACTGTAGCAGTGCCCTCCAAACTTGCTCGCTCGCTGTGGAAAATTGGGAGAAGCAAGGGAACAGTGAGTGACCCTGACAAACCCCAGTCCTCAGCGCTGAGAGCCAGTGATTTAATCTGTTGTCATTACCACAATTACGAACCGGCCACAATGTGGTGCATGAGGGCTCCTTCTGGTTGTGGGCCACAGCGGCCGGGAGCTGCCGGCCTCAGCACTTGGGAGCCCAGCCCCACGGGGGTGGCGCTCTGTGCAGCTGTTACACTCTGTTAACATGCTGGGGATTTTACTGGCTCCTTTTCTGGAAGGCTCTGGTCTCACAACCTGCAGGGAGCAGCCTGGCCTGCCAGCTTTTAGAACCTGTGAGACCAAATATTTAAAGAGTTCCGCAACAATGGTTAGAAAGAAGCTAACCCTGACCCACAGGAAATCAAGTGCCAGGTGGGGGAGGGAAAGAATGAGACTCCAGGTCGTGAGGCTGCAGAATTCCGATTCAGTGCGACGTTATGTAACCAAAATTTCTGAAGGCACGTGACTGAAGGGCTTAGTAGAACTTTTTAAAGTGACAGAAAACTTCTAAGATTGTCCTCCTCAAAGCCATTGGTCCCGGAAAAGAAGACAGGAAAAGTAACTAAAAGCTTTCTCTAATCCCTTGAGATCTTGCCAAGAATCCCAGGGAATAAAACCATAGAAAGAATTTCTGTTCCTCTGTCACTCTTCCTCTGACCCTGCGTCCTCTCCTTCCTCAAGGCACCAGCACCTCCACCTCCTTGCAGCTGGAGGTGGCTGGCTAGTCTCCGTGGCAACACTGCCTCACCACTTTGTCACTACAGTCACCTCTCTGGAGTTTGGCCACGGCCCCTACCTCTCCCTATGGGCCGCCTGGGTGGCTCAGTCGGTTACACTTCGGACTCCTGATCTTACCGCAGGTCTTAATCTCGAGGTCCAGAGTTCAAGCCCTGCGCTGGGCTCCATGCTGGGCGTGGAGCCTACTTAAAAAAAAAGAAAAAAGAAATTGCTCTCCCTAAGGTCATAGGTGCTGCCAGATTAATCTGGTCAAAAACCTTTATCCACTCCTTAGTGAGTAAAATAGAAATGCAGCTTAGAATTCAAAGCCTTTCATGATATGGCCCCAACCTGGATTTTTCCAGCTAGTCTGCACAGTCCCAACACGTACCTTTTGTGCCAAACTTCCCTCTCTACCCTCTGGTGTCTGAAACACTGTGCTGTTCCTGACATGTGGACGTTCACTCAGCCAATCTCCAATGTCTAAGACCGACCTAGCTTTTAAAAGACTGGCTACACGAAGCCATCTTTTTTCCAGGGAACCTTCTGTGGTTCCACCGAGTGGAGAGCGCTTCTCGTCCACTGTCCCGCCCATGGCTGCAGCCTGCCCCTCTCCAGTGGTGCTGGTCATTGTCACCAGCATGCTGGCGGGGATTTAGGGATATGTGTTCTTACTGTGACAGGGCCGGGTGCTCCTCAAGGTCTGGCTCTGTGTCTCCTCCAGCACGCGGAAGGCACACACGGAAGGAACAGCTGATGGATAAGTGCATGAGCAAATGACCAAAGGGCTCTCGTTAGCACTTTTCCATTCAACTTTGCCGCTGCGTCTTGGGAAATACATTTAGGATTAGAACTCATGACCTCCCGGCGTGCAAGCCTGTGGTCATACCACAGTGTTATTGTTTCCAAGGGTGTCCTTTTCTGTCTTCATCCCATCTTCTTTTCTCATAAAACAGTGTTTTACAAACTGTGGTTGAGGGACCATCTCCAGACTAACAAAATTTATAGAGGCACTCCTCTCCTCTGTCCATGACTCTCAGTTTGTCTCCTTGATAGCAAGCAATTCTGCTGCGAAGGATCTGGGTCAGTGATGGTGAATGAGTGAAAAGGAACGGAAACAATTTAAGAAATAACCTTAAGAGGTAAAAAGAATACAATTTTCACACAAACATTTTCTTTGATGAGATGGCATTGGAGTTTATACTGAAACCAGAAAATGGGGGCGCCTGGGTGGCTCAGTTGGTTAAGCATCTGCCTTCGGCTCAGGTCATGATCCCAGGGTCCTGGGATCGAGCCCCGCCATCAGGCTACCTGCTCAGCGGGAAGCCTGCTTCTCCCTCTCCCACTCCCCCTGCTTGTGTTTCCTCTCTCGCTGTGTCTCTTTCTGTCAAATAAATAAATAAAATCTTAAAAAAAAAGAAACCAGAAAATGTTAAGTAAACCACAGCAGGAAAAACAACTAAATAGCCGGGGCGCTCATCCATGGACTACCATGTAGAGAGTCCAGCCAGATGGGTGCTGGACAGTCCAGTCGAGTCAGATGCTGAATTTGTCTGAGCTTCTATCTCTATTTGAATTTTCTCAGGCAAAGGGAGCTGGGAGCATTGTCCAAACTGAGGGCCGACCCCCATGGTGTAGCAGAGCTGGACCTTTTATTTTTTTCTGATAGCAGCTGTGGAAATGTTAATACTCTTTCACTCAGCCCTCCCGCCACAACAGATGCTACAAAGTCTGACACAAATCCCAGATTTTTCAGAACAGAAAAAGACTAAGTAAGGTCTATTTAAAGCAGAAAGAGACCTTGGTCCATCTGTCCCTCTCTCCCCCGCAAGTGATGAAGTGACACATCTGAGGCCATAGAGTGAGCTGAAGAAACAGAGCACTGCCCTGGGCAGGCTCTTTTTTACGTGACCCTGGGTTTTTAATATAGGGCCCACACAAGATCAACCTCAAGCGTCAGCAAAATTCTAGACCAAGTGAACATAGTTGTTGGGTTACTTTCTAAAGGACACAGATAGGATGAGACTGAATTAGAACCAACTGAAATGGTCTTCCCTGTTACATTCACTCACTCACTGAACCTCCCATCAATCTTTGCCACTTTTTGTACTTCAACAAACAACATTCAGGAGTGGAGGCCATGGGACAAGGCTGGCCAGAACTATGGGAGCCAGGGCCTATGGCATTGGCCAGGAAAGCCATGGTTTCAACTCAAAGAATGTGCTAAAATTAACTTTCTTCCCCTCAATTTTCATTTTGAAAAATGTTAAACTTTTAGGAAAGTTGAAAGAACATTGTAGAACATTTAGGATGAACATCCATATACTTCCCATCAAGATTCATCAAATGTCAACACTTTGCCCATATTCGCTTTATCTTTCTCCTCTCTCTAACCCTTCCCTTTCATATAGCTAGATTTTTTTTTTTTACATCTGAACTGTTTAAACTTAAGTTGCAGAGATGATATTTCACCCCTCCATACTTTAGCATGCATTTTCTAAGAATAAGGCCATTCTTCTACAGAACCACAGCGCTGTTACCATAGACAAGGAGACTAATAATTCCCTACATCCAACTTACAGATCATATTTAAATGTCTTCAACTGTCCCTCAAAAGTTTCTTTAGCTCTGTTTTCCTCCTGATCTAGGATCTAATCAAGGTTTACACATAGTATTTGGTAGTTATGTCTCTTTAGTCTGTTTAATGTAAAACAATCCATCCTTTTTTCTTTTAAATATAACATTGCTTTTTGAAGAGTCCAGGCCAGATGCCTTGTAGTATGTCTTATGTTCTGGATTTATTAGATTGTTTCCTCATGGAAAGGCAGAAGAAAGGAAGGGACAGAAGGAAATCAAATGTGGCAAAATTAATCTTCTCTGAATTTCCCAAATGGAAAGTTAAGTTTTAAGTCTCAACTAGATTCAGAGTGAACATTCTAGGTTGAATACTTCACAGGTGATAGTGTGTACTCACATTGCATTCCTTCAGAAGGCACAAACTGTCAGGCTATGGGATTTGATTACCTGGGTAAGGTGCTAATAGCCAGTTTTTCTATCTTAAGGTTACCTTTTACTCTCTGTATTTAACAAATAATCTGTGGAATAAGACTTTTAGATAATGTGAATATCTTGTTCTCAAAGAAACCTTCAAGCAATGACTTTAGCATCCACTGGTGGTTTTTGCCTGAATTGATATAACTCTGCAAATTATAAAATGGTGCTTTTCAGTTCCTATAATAAATACATTTACTAGTGGGCTCTCTTCTGTCAAGAGCTTTTCCTGTTTGTTTGTTTTAAACTGTTTGTTTTAAAATGTTTGTTTTATTTTGAATATCATTACAGATTCACTGATTTTTTTTTTTTTTTTTTTTAAAGAGCGGGAGAGAGTGGGGTGGGGGGTGGGGAGAGCAAAAGGAGAGGGAGAGAGAGAATCTTAAGCAGGCTCCATGCCCAGCACGGAGCCCAATGCCTGGTTCGATCTCACAACCCTGAGATCATGATCTGAACCAAAACAAAGAGTCAAACGCTTAACCAACTGAGCCACCCAGGCACCCCCGGATTCACTGATTTTTTTAATTCAATGTATTATAATCTATTAAAATTAGCATTCATTCTCATACTCAAATTGTACCAAATTAGGCTGTGGGAGCTCTTTCAATGATCTCCTGTGTCCTTGTGGTGTGTCTTCCTTAATAAATCTTTGAGCACTTCTATGCTTTTTGGCATAGGAAATGTTTCAGGCTCACCTTATACATTACCTGCCCCAGACTAATAATCACCCACTTCCGTAAGGAGCCCTGATTCCTTCTGGCAGGGAATGAATGATATTTAAAAAACCAATATAGGGCACTAGATTGCTGTGCTCATTATTACTGGGGTATCATGGCTTCTAGTCCCTTTTAGTGAGCAGAATTAGAAAATACTGAGTTAAATCATTGAAATTGTTGATATTTGACTACTTGTGGCCTAAAAATTGGCAATTTCATGTAGTTCAACCTAAAATACTGCTTAAAAATCATGAGTTCATATTGACACTCCGATTGACCAACTGATACATAATATTACAGAGTTCTTCTCATCTTCTCCTATTCCATATTTGTATCTTCATTCTCCCAATGAGAACCTTGGCACCCAATGGCCTCAATATTCTAAACAGTTTCAGAATTATCATCCCAAGACCACTAGCAACAAAGAACCTATTAAGATTTCTTTGGAGTTTTATCCTTAGAATATGGTCACTAAGAGTATGCAGTTAGAGTGCTCAAAAGTACAGTGCTGAAATTATTTGAATTAATTCTTTTTTCTGTATGTGGTGATGCTATGCATTTGATAAACATTGGGACCACTGTTTTTGTTTTATGTCAATTTTAGAGATTTTGCTTTTATCTCCTTTTAGATCTGATTTCACTTTATCGTTGAACATTTAAAACATTTAAAAATGGTTCAAAGTTCAAGTGTACTCACAGAAGTCTTACTCCCAGCTCTACCTTCCTGCCTTGTTCCTGCCTATCCCCTAGAGATAACTATTTTCTTTTTTTTTTTAAGATTTTATTTATTTATTTGACAGAGAGAGACTCAGTGAGAGAGGGAACACAAGCAGGGGGAGTGGGGAGAGGGAGAAGCAGACTCCCCGCCGAGCAGGGAGCCTGACGCAGGGCTCGATCCCAGGACTCTGGGATTATGACCCAAGCCAAAGGCAGACACTTAAGGACTGAGCCACCCAGGCGCCCCGAGATAACTATTTTCATCATATTCTGGTTTATCCTGTGCTTCAGCTTTTCTTTTTGATATTTTTTCTTTTTTTTAATTGAAGATTTTTATTTATTTGAGAGAGGGCACAAGCGGGGGGGAGGGGCAGAGGGAGAGGGAGAGGGAGAAGCCAGCCCCCATCCAAGGACCCCAGGATCATGACCTGAGCCGAAGGCAGATGCTTAACCAACTGAGCCACCCAGGTGCCCCTGATATTCTTTTTTCTTCTCCTCCTTCTTACACAGTCAAATACTACAAACTCTTTTGCAACTTGCTTTTTTCACTTAACAATAAATCTTGGACATTATTTCAGATCAGTTCAGAGACTAGAATCATCACAATTGGAAGTTCTTTAGAAGTCACCCTAGTTCATATTTTATCCCCCAAATGATTCCAAACTGAAGTCAGTCAGACAGATCAACTCACATCTTGAATACTGGGAATAGGGGCGGGTAGTAGAGTTCATTGTCTCCTTAGGCCAGCCATTCAATTTACAGAGCTCTATCAGAAAGTAACTTCATATGCTGAATTGACAACTGATTCTGAAAAACTTCATAATTTAGCTATTTACAGCCCCAAAGAATTAAAGCTGGCTCCCTCTTTCACCATGCAGCCCTTCAAACATGACTTTTCTCAAGAAATAGGCCCATCTCTTTCTTGTTCCAAATGATTTATAATTGTGTATAACTGTAGTTTTTTTCATAATAATTTTCACTTATTTTGTGTCAAGAACAAATCTAAGTTGTAAGAACCAGTGGAACATCAATATAAAAAATGTATCAGAGGTCAAGAGAAAGAAGGCCAAAATTCCTTCACTCAATGTTTACTGGGCATCTACTGTTCTAGGTGTTTGAGACACATTTGAGAATAAAGATGCCTACCCACTGATATTCTAGTGGTGGAGGAGACAGAACATAAACAGTATTGTAATTAAGTGCTGCGGAGTTAAGAAAAAAAATTAGAACAGAGCTTGTGGTGGTGGCTGGGGGGGGGAAGGGGCGGGCAGGTTGTAAGTGCTGATTACAATTAGGATAGCCAGGGTAGTCACAAATGAGATGATGAAATTTGAAGATGACCTGAAGAGTAAGGGAAGTGAGGTGTGAGTTACACCAGGGAAGAAAGACTAGGAGAAAAGGAAGAGCTTGTGCAAGGACCCAGAATCCACCAAATTAGTTTACCTGAAGGCAATGAACAATTGGGCACAACTCAACCAAGAGAGTTTGTAGGTAGAGCAAAGTTGGCTTGGCCTCTGCATTCTTTTACTTTCTGTCCAAGAAGTCTTAAATCTAGGCCTGCAGGGGTTCAGAATGCAGCTCTGCATGCCTAAGGGAGCAACAAGAGCAGCAGAGTCCACTGGGCCCAGAAAGTCTCTATATCCAAAGCTCTCTCTCTCTCTGAACAGCTCTTTCTTCTTTTACCTCTGCGAGTAGAGTTTCCTATAATTGAGATTTAAAATATCAGAGTGGGGTTAAAACAGGGAATACTGATTGATACATATTAAGTTTCAAAATCAGACAAAATGAAGTAGCAATAAACTGCCAGGAAATGCTCCCACACAGGAATCAAATCTCGAAGGCCCTAAATATAGAGTGTTAAAAATTTAAGCATAAAAGTTCCATACAGTGTACAAAATCTTCAGAGTGTATAAACGTATTAGAGCTCTTCAATAATCTGGCTCTCACTGAAAACACTTTTATTCTCTACCTCCTAGAAATCACCTCTTAAGAGAAAAGAATTATAATAATGGTGGGTATTATTTTTGCTCTCATTTTGTGCATGGGGAAACCGAGGCTCAGAGAGATGAAGTAACTTATATAAGGCCATGGAGCTGCAGAGCTTTGATTTAATGGGACAGGAATTCAAAAGAGACAATGTTAAAAAAAGTGAAGTAGACTGAGAAGTTTCATTTCAATGGAAATTGACATCTTTTCTAGTTACCCTTAGTTCCATACTTAAGATTTAAACTCCCCAGAAGTATTTTGGCTGAAGTAATAAATACCCCAAATTTCTTTCAGGAAAAGTTTCTCTATGTTGACTAAGTTGACAATGACTTCATTTTTAGGTACCAAATCCAAATCTGACTATTTTTCACTCTTAACCTGGAAATTCACATATGGAGTTCTGAAATCAAGTTTATTCAAAGTAGATTATCCTTGGGGTGTCTGCCTTGGCTCAGGAGCTCAGGTTGTGATCCCGGGGTCCTGGGATCGAGCCCCCAGGCGGGCTCCCTGCTCAGGGAGGAGTCTGCCTCTCCCTCTCCCTCTGTCCCTCCCCCGCTTGTGCTCTTTCTCTCTCAAATAAAAAAAAAAAATCTTAAAAAAAAAAAGTAGATTATCCCTAGTATGTTAGAAAAAGCCATGTCCCAAGTACTTTCTTTTGTAAAGGGCATATAAAAATAGGAAGAAATAGCCAAAGAAAGAATATGCATAGATATATTTTCACTCAAATAGACTAGGCTTTTAAATTTGCTTTGTAATTTCCAGAAGAGACATAGTTAATATGTAAAAATAAAACAAATTGTAACCAGATTTTCATATGACTTTATCAGAGACTTAAACACAATGGGGTAAAGGCCAGTGTTTAACGGATTTAAATTCTAGTGGACAGAATTAAGAATAGTCACAAAGTCAAGGAATTAACTGTGTCTAGACATCTCTCCTAGATTTCTATTTGAGGAACAGTATTTTTTTCCTCATCCTTTGAATTCCCAAGCTAGGAATTCAGAACCTGCTGTTGAAAGGATCATCATCCTTAATTCTCAATCCATTTATCAGGCTAAAATGCAAATGTAAGTGGTGAATACATTTCAACAGCCCTGGAGCTCCAAAGAGCCTTCTCAGGGAACATGCTGAGCTAACTGGGGAAGGGTTAAGCCACCCCTATTTTTCAGATCTGAAAACAGTTGTTCTGATATGAGAAGAATCATTACAATGGTGCCAGCTCCCTTCTATAAAAGCGATACACATTTTTTGCACAACTGTATGATTGTTATGGCAACCATAAACATGGAACTATCAGTCTTCAAATTACACACTACCCATACCAGATTACCTACGTAGGTCTGTTCTTCTACATTAGCCAGAATTTCTTTTCAAAAAGTGCTATGTCTGTCCTATAGATGTTTAGGAGCAAGATAAAGTGGCCTCTTTCAAAGGGAGATTCTACAACAATGAATCTTTCAAAGGCCTAGCTCTTCAAGGATTCTAGGGCCTTCCCTGTCAAGTCTTTGAATCCAGTGGTCCCTGGGAGGCCTCAAAATATTTTCCCTGGGAGGCCGGAGAGCTGCCTGGAAAATGTATTCCCCAAATGATTGTTTTTTATTAAGAGGAAGATTAAAGCACCATGAATGGGCCTTAATAGACCTTGCACAGTTTGGTAAAATACTGAGAACATTTACTAGAGTCTCGGGTTAGTGAGGTGAGAGACTTATTTAAGAGATACATACAAGCATTTCTGAAAATACAACATGAATATACCAGACAAAAATGCCAAAATAAATTTCAGCTCTATTTTAGGATGATCAGGGATTCTCTTACTACTTTAGCTAACACCAGTAGAACTTTGTAAATTTTAACAGCAAAAAAGTGTGAATTCTTTCTTCTCATTAATGGGGGAAATCAAGACTGGTCTTGTATGTCTTTTAAATATTCATTTTGGGCCAAAATTCTGTTTCATTGTTCACAGAGCTGATGCTACAGTTAAAAAAAAAAAAAAAAAAAGCAGGCTGGTAATAACTTCCTGGCTGATTTTAATATTAAATACTTAGATTCTGAAGCAAAAACCTGTTCGTAATTACTGTGTGCTCCAGAGTTTCCAAAATAAGACCCGGAAATTCATTTTGTTTTCCTTTCTCAAAAATCGAACAAAATTAATTAATCAAATTAAATTTTAAAAATTAAGAAACCCAAAAAGCACACGGGGTTTTAAGGGGGGCAGGGCAAGTCAAGCTCTAAGGGCAGCACTTCTAGTTCCCGAAAGCGCTCCTTGCCAGCAGAACGAAAGGGCACAGTGCTACTTCTCAACTCCCATCCCATCTACAGGACAGGAGGGGCCCCCCCATCCAGTCTGCACCTCTTTCTTCACTTCTGGGGACCAGGTCTCCAGCACACTCCCTCCGTCTCAGCCCAGTCCCCACCACCCAGTCCCTACCATGCCTGGGACTGGTCCTGAATTCATAATCCCAACCTCTTTTCCTACTGAAGCAGCTCTCCCTAACTGGACTCCAGTCTCCTCTCTCCTCTTCTGCCTTTCGGATCCTTTAGCATTTGGCTGCCAGGATGAAGTTCCTAATACTTAGCATCAGATTATGCTTTCTCAAAAACCTTCACTGGCTTCCAGCCGTGCTGACACTACACTCCTCAGCTTGGCATTCAATATCCTCCATGATCTGGCTTAAAACTACTTTTCCATTCTCACTTAAGATGACTTAACTTCATCAACATGGGGCCTTAGTAAACCAGTTCTGCTAAACAACCCCCATTAGTGATTTGTGTAGACTCGTCATCTCTTCTTCCAGACTCTTGTCTTTGAAGGAAAGGACTGTTTCGATTACATATTTTTCAAATCCAACAGTATCTACTTCAGGGTCTTGCAAAGAGTAGCAATAGTAAATACTGACTGCACTGAATCTTCAATTGTGCCCCTTCAACTCCAACCCCTGAAAAGTTGGCCATGGCTGTTGAAGTGCCATGAATGGTTTTCACCCACTTGTCCCTTTACCAGAAGCACCAACATACCTGAGAGAGTAGAATACACTTCAGGTAATGCCTTGGGACCTCCACCCATGGCCTAGGCATACGGCCCTAGAGAATTTTCTAGGTTTAGAACCAAAGTCCTTTGGATTATGAATATGTTAATAGGCAAGGGTAGATGAGAAGACGACAGGAAAATTGGGTAAGGAAAAACAGAATTTAAGAGCAGAAGGTAGTGTGAAATTTTAAACATCTTTTTGGTAAGGCCATGTGCCTTAATCCTCATCAGAAAGGAAGAAGAGGCACTATTTTATAAAGCATAAAGTAGGCTAGAGCCTGTGCTAAGTATTTAAACATGTGATTACACCTCATCTCTGCCACAACCTCATGAGAAAGTCAGTACCTGTACATTCCTTTTAACTTGTAAAGGAAGGTAAGGCTCAGAGGAGTTAAGTAATTCATCCAAAAATACATACCTAGTAAGTGTCAGAGTGAAGTGATGTTTCAAGCCAAATTTGTCTCTAAAACCTATGTTCTTGTATTTCACCCCTGTGATATCAGGGACATTTAAAATTTTTAAACTCCAGGAGAGAAGACTGAGGGACACCATGCATAAATGTGGGCGGGAACACAGCTGTGGTAGACAGTTATCTGTCCTGCTCTCCCTCTCCCAAACCAGCATGTGACCCAAACCAGGACAAACTGACCCCACCCTAGAATCTGGAATTGGGACAGAGAAAGGGAGAAGGAGGAAGGTGTGTGAGGAGAGAAGGGGGAGAGGGAAATCGGGCTCCTGGGTGACTGGTGACTGGGAGGTAGCAGCCATCCGCTGAGGAGCAGGAAGCAACAGAGGCTAGTCTGAGGGAGGGGAAGCAGGAAGCGGATGTGTAGAAGCAGCAGAGGCGAAGATGAAGAGAGAAGCCTTTCTGGGTTTCCTGCCTTACTTCATTCAATCCCTGGTTCCCTGCCCTTGGATTCTGGGAGTCACCACAAGATCCTTAAAACAAATTCCCCTTTCTGCTTAAGCAAGCTCCAGTGGTTTCTGTTATTTGGGACCAAAAAAGTCTTAATTAATGCAACAGCTGTGGAAAGTTTCCTAGAATGGCTAACTTGTCATGGCTTTCTCTAATGCTTTCTCACTAACAAGCCATGACAGGCTGTTACAGTTGGTGCTTCCATACCACTCCCTCCTGGGGATGCTGCGAGTGTCCACAGGTATGGGGAGGCAGAGAGGGCATGGCAGAACATGGATATCAAGTTTCTATTTCAAAAACAAATCAGGGGCGCCTGGGTGGCTCAGTCATTAAGCATCTGCCTTCGGCTCAGGTCATGATCCCAGGGGGTCCTGGGATCGAGCCCCACATCGGGCTCCCTGCTCAGCGGGAAGCCTGCTTCTCCCTCTCCCATTCCCCCTGCTTGTGTTCCCTCTCTTGCTGTGTCTTTCTCTGTCAAATAAATAAATAAAATCTTAAAAAAAAAAAACAAAAAACAAATCAACTTAAATGTACAGTGCTATCACATTTTTTGGCTGGTAAGGATTTGAAGAAGGCTCTGACTTCTTTTTTCTCAATACAGGGAAGGAAAAGGGTGCAGTGTTCTTGACTGATATGGTGTTTTGGGTTGACTTTTTTGTTTAGTGTTTATCAAGAGTGTAGACATATGAGGATGGTGGGTAAGAGCTTCCTAGACTGCGCTTCCCAGCTCAGCCCCTCTCAGCCATGTGACCTTGAGCGAGTGACTACACTTGCCTGAGCCCCAGTTTCTTCATTTGTAAAATAGGGATAATTACTTCAATAATTAAACAAGGTAATCTACAAAAGCATAAAATAATTAAATGATAATACATATTAAAAGGAATAAAAGAAACATTCAGTAAGTTATGTGTATTGGTATATGTATACTTGCCACATTAAACAACAAAGCAAAATGAAAACTTCGAACTTTTACATGTGTTCATTTTCCTTATCCTCGATATTTTGGGCTGAACATTAACGAAGATGATCTACTACTAGGAAAACTGATCTTTCTTTTGGTGTGTCCTCTGGTGTGTATCAAGCCCCACGACGGAGAAGACAGGGGAGGGACGCTCAGTGAGTGCCTGCCATGTGCCCGGCATGGTCTTAGGTCTGCCTGATGGTCGAGATTGTGCTAGTGATTTAATATTTTCAAAGGAACTCTATTTCAAAAAGAGACGATTAAATATGACTATAGAAAAGGGTAATTGAACACACATTTAAAGCATTATTATGCTTGTGGGAACCCTCCTATCCTAGGAATTCTAATTCCATCTGTAAGACCACAGGAGTACTGTTTAAACAATCACAATGTGAAATTCTCGATTCTCCCATATACAAACGTTGGCGTAATTCCACTAAGTCACCTCTCGGGCACAAAGACTGTAGGGAAATTTGACCTTCGCACACTGACAGTAAATATAATGTAGCAAGAACTATTTCTTCACACACATAACAGGACTTCCATGCACATCAGTGTCCTGTCAAAGTCACAAAGGGAGGCCGTACACTCACTCACATCATGCCGCAACTGCTGAAAAGGGTTTTGGAATTCTTTAACCACTTTCTAAGCCAATTCATGAGCTTCACAAGAAAATCAGTTTCACTACTTTATAATTATACTTAATTTTTTTTTGAAGTTGCGTTATCCAGCTCGATCACCCCCCTGATTTACTACTCTTGGCTCTAAACTGCCTTGGCTGTTTCCAAAAATCAAATCCACTCTCAAAAGATGAAGATTTGCCATTGTTGAAAATGTGCCTCAGGCTCTGAAGGCAATTTCCGAAGAGGAGTCCAAAAATGTGTATGTCCTCCCCTGGCTTCTGCCCCCACTGCCTGCCAGCAAGCTCAAATCATCCTCCACCATCTTAAAGACGTCTTCGGGACCCTGCTTCGGTCAAGCTCCCTCTCACCTCTTCTGTGCCACAAACTCCTTAAAAGAGATGTTTATACTTCGTGTCCCCACTTTTTCACCTCCCTTCCTCTCCTCAGCTGGCCACAGTCTATTTGGGTTCATCACTCACTGCAACAACGTATAAGATACGTAGGAGACAAAAATAAGAACCTGATGGCTAAATTGTGGTGATTTCTGTCCCAGCTTTGCCCTGGCCGACCGTACCGCAGCAGAGCACGGGGCAGCTCACCCTTGCTTGGAACTTGTCATCAACCCGGTCTTTGCCTTTTCTTTAACTTTCCAATCTCCTCCTTCCTGCACCTCCAACCCCACCTTTTCCTAAGAAGCTTCCATCCTTTAAACACTGGAGCTCTTCTCAGTCCATCACTGGTCCCCTTTCTTGTTCAGGCGCATGCTCCTAGCAGGCATATCCATTCCCTTGGGGGACTCTGACTATTACTTTTATGCGCTGAAATAGGTATCTGCAGCGCACACCTCTTTCCCGAGTGCCAGGCCTCTCTTTCTTTCTGCCCCTTGGATGTCGCTTTTTGGTATCCTAGGCACTTAATATCCAAATTTTACTCATCTTTCCCCATCCAAGCATTCTGTTCTTGCCCCCTATTTCACAGTGTCAGATTTTCCTGACTTTCACTTTGGCTTAAAGGATGGACACTGACACAGTTCAAAGGTCATATAGGCATATCCTCCTACTGAGAGGTCTTCCCGAGAACGTCAGAAGCAGTGTTAGTTGCTTCTTCTTCTTTTTCAATAATAATAAGACAAATACCTATGGAAATCCTATTCATCCTTCAAGGCCAAGTTAAAAGATTACCTGGCTTTAAAGCTTCTTCGTGCAAAATTAACTACTTTTTCAGGTGTGTTCACCTGGTGCCTATTTTTTTTTTTTACTTGAACGTTTTATTTTGAGATAACTGTCGATGAACATACAGTGGTAAGAAATAAGAGAGATGCTATTACCTTTTACCCAATTTCCAGCGGCAAAATCTTACAAAATTATAATACAATATCAAAACCAGGATTTTGACGTTGATACAATGCACTGATCTTTAGATTTCCCATTCTCACTGTGCTCATTAAGTTCCACACAATTTTACCAGCTGTGTAGGTTCATGTAAGCACCACCTCAAACAAGAGACTGAACGCTACCATCATCTTAAGGTGCCCTCAAGTTGTCTTTTAATAATAATCATCCCCAATTTCCCCCCTGCCCTGCCTCCCTCAATCGCTGCAACTACAAATCTATTCTCCGGTTCCAAAGCGTGTCTTTTCTAAAATGTTACATAACATAATCATACAGATGTAACCTTTCAGGTTGGCTTTTTTTCACTCACCATAATTTCCTGAAGATTCATGCAAGCTGTTGCATGTATCACTAGTTCAGTCCTTTTTATTGCTGAGTACCAGTCCATGATATGGATGTACCATGGTTTGTCTGACCATGTACCTGTGGAAGGATATCTGGGTTGTTTCCAGTTTGGGGCCGTTACGAATAAAGCTGCTATGAAAATGTGTGTGCAAGTTTCTGTGTGAACCATAAGTTTTTATTTCTCTGGGAAAAATGCCCAGGAATGCAATTACCAGGTTGCATGGTGGTTGTGTTTAGTTTTTTAAAGAAACTGTCAAAGTGTTTGCAGAGTAGCTATGCCATTTTACATTTCCACCGGCAGTGTGAGAAGGATCTGCTTTCTCCGCGTCCTCACCAGCATTTGGTACTGCTTGAGCTTTTCACCAACTTTGCTTTTTCCTTTTATTTTAGTCATTCTGACAGGCGTGTACTGGGATTGCACTGTGGACTTAACCTGCATTTTCTAATGGCTAATCATGTTAAACATCTTTTTATCTGTTTATTTGCCATCTGTATATCCTCTTCAAGAACATGTCATGTGTCCATTTTCTAACTGCACTGCTTTTCTATTATTGAGCTTTAAGGGTTCTTTACATATTATAGATACTAGTCCTTTGTGGGATATGTGGTTTGCAAATATTTTCTCCCAGGCTAGCTTGTCTTTTTATTCTTTTTATCCTCTTAACAGGGTCTTTCACAGACAAAAGGTTTTAAGCTGAATTTATCCATCTTTCCTTACATGGGCTGTGCTTTTAGTGTCTAGCATAAGAACTCTTTTACCTAGCCTATATCACATAAGTAGTATTTTATGCTCTTTTATTTTATTTATTTAACTTGAGAGAGAAACAGAACTAGTGGTAGGGAGGGGCAGAGGGAAAGAGAGAGAAACAGACTCCCCACTGAGCAGGGAGACTGATGCGGGGCTCAATCCCAGGACCCTGGGATCATGACCTGAGCCGAAGGCAGATGCTTAACCAACTGAGCCACCCAGGTGCCCCTTTTATGCTCTTTTCTATATAAGTTTTACAGTTCTACATTTTATATTTAAGTTCATGATCCATTTTGAGTTAATTTTTGCATAGGCATGAGGTTTAGATCAAGGTTCATTTATTTGCCCATGTACCCCCAATTCCTCCAACACCATTTGTTGAAAAGGCTATTCTTCCTCCACTGAATTGCTTTTGCTCCTTGTCAAATATTAATTTGGCATATTGTATGGCTCTAATTCTGGGTTTTCTATTGTTTCATTAATCTATGTGCCTAGCTCTTCTAGTTTTTTGTACATACTCTTTACCAAGTTGATATTCTTCTCTTTTCCTAGCCTGCTGAAGAGTTTTTAGTATATGTGTGTGTTGGGACTTTTTCCAAATGCCTCTTCTGTAATAAATGATAGGATATGATTTCTTATTTTTTATTCTGTTGATATGACAGATTACATGTATTGATTTTTCTAATAGTTTTACTGAGATATAATTCACATACTATAAAATCTACCCTTTTAAAATGTACAACTCAATCTCTGTGCAGTTGGCAGTACCAATGAGGTTTATCCAAAGTGTAATTACTGCTAGCTGAAAAATAATTTTTTGAATGTATGAATCAGAGGATTTCAGTATCTGTAAAGAGTTTTGTAATCTTTTCCATGACCTAATTCTATCTTCATCACGCAAAACAGAAACTCCATACCCATTAAGAGTCATTCCATGTTCCCCCTTCCCTGTAGCCCCTAGCAACCACTAACTGACTTTCTTATCATATACTACATGGTCTTTTATGTCTGGCGTCTTTCATCTGGCATAACGTTTTCAAGGTTCCTCCATGCTGTGGCACGTATCATTACTTTATTCCCTTTTATGGCTAAATAATATTCCACTGTATGGATATACCACATATTATCTGTTTATCAGTTGATGGACATTTGGATTGTTCCCATTTTTTGGCTATTATAAGTAATGTAGCTATAAACTTTTGTGTACAAATTTTTGTGTGGATATGTTTTCAATTTTCTAGGAGTCAAATTACTGGGTCATATACTCTGCATTTAATGCTTTAAGAAAACTTCCAAAATGTTTTCCAAACTGGCTTCGTTGTGTGGTGCACACACATTTAAGGTCACTATGTCTTCTTGGTGGAATGATCCTTTTAACATTATGTCCCTCTTTCTCTCTAGTAATCTTCTTTGCCCTGAAGTCTATTTTATCTGATAATAATATCATCACTGTTGCTTTTTTAAAATTATATTTGTATGGCCTATCGTTTTCCATCCTTTTGCTTTAAACCCACCTGTGTCACTGTATTCAAAATGAGTTTGTCTGAAAATCTAATTACTGGATCATGCTTTTTACCTATCCCCCAATCTCTGCCTTTAAATTGGTGTATTTATGCAATTTACATTAAGGGCAATTATTAATATGTTAGGGGTTAAGCTGCCATTTTTACACTTTGTTTTCTGTTTGTTTCCTTTTTTTCTCATTACGTTTCTTTTCTTGTAGGTTGAATGAACATTTATGTCTTTGATTCTATCTTGATTGTTTATAAAGTTACCACTTTGTATAGTCTTCCTAGTGGTTGCTCTAGGTACCACCCTGTAAGTAATTTATACAGCCTACTATCAACTTTTTACTACTTCAAGTGAGGTATAGAAACCTGAATTCCACTTAGGTTCCTTTACCCTCTCTACATTCTCAATATTTTTCCACATACACTGATCACCACATTATTGTTATAACTTTGGTTTCAACCACCAAATATGATTCAAGAAACTCACAAGTATAGTTCATGATATTTGCTCCCAGTTGTACCCATTCTCATATTCTTCTTTCCATTCTGAAATTCCATGCCATCTTATGTTATCATTTCCTTTCTGTTTAGAGAATTTTCTTTAGTCATGCTTTCAGGGTATGTTGGCTAGAAGCAAATTCTCTTAGCTTTCCTTTGAGAATGTTATTTCCTCTTCATTTCCAAAGGATATGTTTGCTGGAAACAGAATTAATGGTTGACATTACTTTTCTTTCAGTACTTGAAAAATCTGCCACTTTCTCCTGGCCTCCATGGTTTCAAGTGAGAAACGATTATCATTTGAGTTGGTGTTTTCCTAAAAGTAAGGCATCATTTCACTCTGCTTCAAAGATTTCTTTCTTTGCATTCGGTTTTTAAAAAGTAGGAGTTTAAATGATATGTCTCGGCATCAGTTCCTTTGGGTTTGTACTGTTTGGGGTTGTGATACTGTGATTTTATATATAAAATAATTTACATATAGAAATTTGTAAATGATTTATAATTTATAATAAGAAATATGTATTTGGTCTTCATCCCTGTTTCTGATATAGTGCTCCTAAAACTCTTGGAATTTCCTAAATGATTAAGAGCAATACGGTGTTTTTTGATATTCAAGACAAATCCCTTTCAATCACACCTGAGTCTATGCTAATGAGATAACTTTTAGAAAGCATTTAAGTAGGGGGGCTGGCTTTCAGAGGAATCAACCATGGGATCAAAGGGCTGGAACTTTCAGCCCCACTCCCTAACCTCAGAGAAGGGGAGAGAGAAGCTAGAGATTGAGTTCATTCACCAATGGCCACTGATTTAATCAATCATGACCATGTATGAAGCCTCCATAAAAACCCAAAAGGATAGGGTTATAGAGTTTCCAGGTTGGTGTACTTGTGGGGGTCCTGGGAAGGTGGCATGTCCAGAGAGAGCCTGGAAGCTCCATGCCACATTTCCACATACCTTGCCCCATGTATCTCTTTCATCTAGATGTGCCTGAGTTCTATTCTTTTACAAGAAACCAGTAATCTAGTAAGCAAGCTGTTTTCCTGAGTTCTGTGAACTACACTTTTCAAATTAATCAAACCTGAGGAGGGGAGGGCTAGGAATACTCAACTTACAGCCTGTTGGCCAGAGCACAAGTAACGACCTGGACTTGTGATTGGCATCTGAAGTTGGAGGGGGCAGTCTTGTGGGACTGAGACCTTAACCTATGGCATCGGACACTACCTCTAGGTTGTCAGTCTCAGAACTGAGTTCCACTGTAGGACACCCACCTGATGCTCAGAACTGCTGAAGGTGTTGAAAACCCACACCTCTGGTATCAGAAGTGAAGTAGTTATTTACAGGAGTCGGCTCAGCTTACTGAAGGGCTGATCTTGGGCCAAATTTGGGAAGTTATCAGCCATTACTTCTTTGAATACATTTCCAGTCCCATTCGCTCTCTCTTCTCTTTCTGGAACTCCAGTGATACAAATGTTGGCTCTTTTGTTATTACTGCATAAATCCTTCTTGCTCAAACTAGGTAAATTCTATTGATCTGTCTTCAAGTTCATTAATTCTAATTCTATTCTACAATCTCTAAATTACTATTGAGCTCTGGATAGTTTTTGTTTTATTTTGTTTTTGGCGATAGTACTTCTTTTTTTTATTTAATTTTATTGTGTTATGTTAGTCACCATACATCATTAGTTTTTGAGGTAGTGATCCATGATTCATTGTTTTCGTATAATTTCTTACTTTGATATTTTCCATGTGTTTTTTTTTAGGGGCGCCTGGGTGGCTCAGTTGGTTAACCATGTGTTTTTTTTTTTTAATTTCTTTGTTGAGATTTTCTATTTTTTTCATTTGTTTCAAGAGAATTCATTTTTATTTATTTTCACAAAGGTTGCTTTAAAATCCTTATCAGATAATTGCAACATCTGATTCATTTTGGTATTGATATCAGGTATATTTTTTCTCATTCAAATTGTGGTTTTTCCTGGTTCTTGGTATGACGAGTGCATCTCAGTTCTACTGTAGACATTTTGGGTACTATATTAGGAGACTCTGGATCCTATATAGTTTTTTGTGGGTTTTTGTTTTTGTTTTGTAAGCAGTCTCCTACTGAGGTGTAGCTCAAGGGCCAGATAAATGTGCATGTTCAGCTTCCTACTGAATCCCACTGCTACCAACCCAGCAAAAATGACATACAGACTCACAATGCCTCCTTTCAGGCCTCCCTTCAGTGCTGTTGACATCTCCCTGGTGAAACGGGGGCACCAATTCACCCTGTCTCACTGATTCCAAGTGTGGGTGTAAACTAAGCTCCAGGCTAAGCCCACTGCCACCAGGAAAAGGAAAAGCTAAAATCTGGCATGTCTTGTCATTACAGTTTGGGGGTAGAAGCTCAACTCCCTGTTGACACTAGGTGTGGGGAGTAGGTGAGTGCCAGCGACCCCTGGCTCCCAACCCCCTTGGTTTATGGTGGCAGGAAGTACAGGTTTGGTTCCCACTGGTTTCCAATGACACCATCAGGGCTGTGGTAACTAGCCCTGACCCGTCACATCTCTTTGCTGCCAGGTAGGAATGAAGGCTCCTCTTATCTCTGGGACTTGCTGACACTAGTCTCATGGGACAACTGGAACACTGCCTACTTTCGCTGGATGGGGGACAGAAGCTCAGCTCCACTCTCAGCCCTGCCAGTACTACCCAAGCAGGGGAATCAGAACACAATCTGCTTCCCCTGGATGAGGAACAGAGTCTGCTCCTCACTTGGCTCCACAGACACTATCCCCAAAGGGAAACTGGCACATGCCTCCTTCCACTGAGAGGAGGAAGGAAGAACCACTCCTCACTTGGTTCCACTGACAATACCCTAGCAAGGGAATGAGAGCACCACCAACACTTTCTTCTGGGCAGGGGATGGAAGACTAGCCCTGCTCAGATCTCACACCTCCCAAAGTGGAGTCAGAGTATCACCTGCATGTGGCAGACAAGATGGAAAAATCTCTTGGAGATCTTTTTTCCTGTGCCTTTTGGTCATTCCAGGTGGTGCCTTCTACAGCACCATGTCTGGGCTATATGGGTGGCAATGAGGAAAACCAGGGGAACCGCTGGCATGTTCCTCAAGTCCTGAGACCCCTGAGCAGTCCGCCTTCTCTTTTCCATCTTTCTCAATCTTCCTATGCTTGTTTGTTGGGTTATGTCCACGTTTTTAGTAAGAAGGAGGGCCCAGGAAGCATGGGCCCACTCTATCTTTGTCAGAAATAGAAGTTGTGCCTCATTTTATTAGAGCAATTTTAACATTTTATTCTTTAAGATGTTTTCGTACCCAATTTTCACATTACAGAGCAACCTCTTTGAAGGCACTGGACTGTGTTTTGTCAACATTCATTTTCCCAGGAATACCAAAAAGAAAGAGGAATGAATCCAAGCACTTGCTTAGAAACACGTTATAGTCAACCAATATTCTGCAAACTCCTAACTCTGCAAACATATTCTGCAAACCCCTAAACAAAACTTTAACTTTTTCCTTTTTCTCCCTCCTTTTATCCTATACACATTTACACATATAATTTATTAAATACCAAGTATTGAGTTAGACTCGAGAAATAGAAAGACAAGACCTAACCCTTGTTCTTGAGGGCTTTGCCATCCATCAGGATAGAGTCATGCACAGGGAGGTTAGAGGACAGTATGGCAAGTGCTATGAAATAGGTGTGAACAAACAGGGAAGGGAAAGGAGAGTGGGGCGTGACTAATTCTTCCAAAGTGAGATGGCAAAGGCAGTTAAGATGGGCCTTGGAAAACAGATGAAGGGCAGGGCATGGGCAAGACACAGAGCTATGAGAGAATAAAATGGTCTGGGGAAAGATGAAGGGCTGAATCAGGACAGAATATGGTGGAGAAGCTAAGAAACTTATTTCCCTCTTTTTCTATTGTCAATAAAGTTGGTAATTTCATTTTTTCACTTGCACTGATATGAGTATCAAGCTACCCAGCATTTCTTGGTCTTAAGAATGATTTGCCCAGGGCGCCTGGGTGGCTCAGTTGGTTAAGCGACTGCCTTCGGCTCAGGTCATGATCCTGGAGTCCCGGGATCGAGTCCCACATCGGGCTCCCTGCTCAGCAGGGAGTCTGCTTCTCCCTCTGACCCTCTTCCCTCTCGTGCTCTCTGGCTCTCATTCTCTCTCTCTCAAACAAATAAATAAAATCTTTAAAAAAAAAAAAAAAAAGAATGATTTGCCCAGGGGTGCCTGGGTGGCTCAGTTGGTTAAGCAACTGCCTTCGGCTCAGGTCATGATCCCAGGGTCCTGGGATCGAGCCCCGCATCAGGCTCCCTGCTCAGCTGGGAGTCTGCTTCTCCCTCTCCCGCTGCCTCTCCCCCTGCGTATTCTCTCTCTCTGACAAATAAATGAATAAAATCTTAAAAAAAAATTTGATTTGCCCATCCCATTATTTACTTCTCATGGATCTCATTTTCAATCCTGTCTTCCTTACCCACTCTCCGTTATCTTCAATGGGAGGTTGTTTTTTTCCCAAAACCTTCTGCTGGAAGTTGTCTTCTTTTATTTCCAGCCCAGGCATTAAAAAGTTAAGGGATGTGAGAGATCAGCAGGACTGACAGAGTATAGACCTCTGAAAAGCCACTGCTCCATATAAGCATTAGGACCCATTAATGTCTGTTATTGTCTATGAGTTTCTTGTAATTTCATAAACAGTGAATTGGGATTTACATGAAGGGAATACTATTGCCAGTCGTTTCAAATGACAATGACAGCTTCCTTTTTTAATGCAGAACAATTTAATCTTGCTCCATTCCAGGTAAGGAAAGAAGGGATTCCCTTGGCAATGAAGAGGTGAGATTCAAAGCACAATCCTTGGATTTTCTCTGTGGCCCACAGGGAGGCATGGTCAATATATCTGTCAGATAAATGTGGCAGATGGTCACCAATGGAACACCATCTCTTTCAAATGCAAGGATGAGATGACTCTGAATAACTCTAAGAGAACATCTCAAACAGAGTCACACTCCATCAAAGCTAGTACGTTTTGAAATATTTAGTTGAAAAATTTCAATGTGTAGTCTAAGGAGCACTAGGTCCATGAGATGATCCAAGAGAAAAAGTTCTAAGAAATATTAACCCACTGTTTTCTAAAAATATTTGGCCATAGAACCCTTTTATTCCATGACACTCTGTTAAAATCTCAAAGGATGCATGATCTACCAACACCTTTTGCAAAATCCTAACCTGATCAAATAATCAATTTTACAAAGGATGAAAGTGCTCTCTCTCTCTCCATCTCCCCAAATTTAATTTGCCGAAGGTCACCCCACTAGTTCCCAGGAAAGCTAGGACTAATTTCCAGTACTCCTTCTATGCTGCCACACTCCCTTACCAGAGGAACCTTTTCTAAATGGCAATTTAATCATACTGGACTTCCTGATAAACAGCAAGATCATTAGTCATTGAACGTTAGTTATGTTTGAAAGCTTGCCCACAAAAGGGTTGACCTGAAAGAGGTTAGTATTATATGTCTCTCCTTTCAAGCAGCTATTTCAAGGTTGGTTTTACCTGGAGTAAAAGTAAATTTCTGTCTGTTTGGAACAGTTCCATCTTGAAGATATTTCAATATTTCTTGCCACAGCACCCTTTCTGTGCTCGGTATTTTTAGCTCACTGTTTTCTATTTTGGCAGCCGAGAAGCTGCAGTTTGTAATTTTACCTCCAGCTTCATATTTCTTCTTAAAAGTGAATACAATGTCCTGTTTATAATAATAAAATCACTAGTTGGCAGAACGACATTAAATGGAAAAAAAAAAAAAGAGAAAGCAATTGGAAAATTTAGAGCAAGCAATTTTAAGTGCCAAGTTTCACATTTGTAATGGTCCAGTGGAGGTCACTGGGCATCCTTTTTATTGAGGGGATAATGAAGAAATAGATATCCACAAGTTCTCCTGTGAAAAACTATAGACACCACTTCCACTTCAAGGAAGCTCATATTTTACTAAAAAGTGATGTGATCCAAACTTCCACAATATTACTAACTATAGGAAAAATATAAAAATCAGTTTAGTGTGGTATTTTCCCCCTCCAATATTTAGGTTTTCATTTTCCACTTTAATTGAGCTTTTAAGCTTTGGTTTCCTATTCCAGTTTAGCAACAAAGGAAACAAAATAATAAGAATGAAATTAGAAATAATTGGAGCCAGTCTCAGAAACAACCTTGGGGTTTTTTGGGCTTCTGGTGCAACCCCCTTTAAGCAGTTTCCTTGGATACATTCTCTTCCTGATCTCCAAAGGCTTGAAGTATTGGTGTTGCTTGCTCTTTGCTTTCCTTTAACCTCAGATGCCCTGCTAAAGAGAGCTGCAGGTCTAGGCCATGCAAACAGGGATTCTCCAGAGACTGGAGGGGAAGGTCCAGAAAAATGGTGCTTGCGATCAGAAGGGCCAGATCACCCCTACGAGTTCACACCAGTCTTCCTTCTTGAAAATTGCTAACCAACCATTTTTCTTTTCAAAATAAACACTATTTCTCTCAACTTCAGTTTGCAAAATATTACCCCAATTCCACTGGACTAAAAAACTGGAATTTTACTGACATAATTGGATTATGAGGTTTAAAGATTGATGGAACTTTTCTGTTCCAAATATAATTGTTGAAATACCAAACCTAAACGGGTATGTAGAAGTCCTTACGTAGCTAGAGCCAGAGTAAGGCTGCAGGTTCCATGGCAGGGTGGCTGAGCAGAAGGGGTCAAGAAGCTATCAAAACCACAGGAGTTGTGAGCCCTGGTATAGAAAGATCTGGGAGTCTTAGGGGAATGTGTCATCTATTCTGCAGCCACAGCCTATCACTAAATGAAGACTACTTTAGTCACTCCAGTTCCCTCTGCGCTTGCTCATTTTTCAGATTTCGGTTCAAGCACCAATGCCCTTGGCAGTTGGTTCACACTGATATTATAGCACTTGCCATACTTTGCTGTAATTTGTCGGAGTGTAAATCTGTCTCCCTGAGAAAGAGTAAAGTCCTATAGAACAAGAACTGGGCCTTTCTTGTCTCTGTATTTCCAGTAACTAACTTAGAACTTGGCATATATTACATATACACATATAAAAAGAATATATATAAGTAGACGTATAGGAAAGACAGGAAAAGGAAAAAGACATAGCTTTCACTTAGGAGTTTACAGAATATGTATTAATTTAGTCATACCACATGTTTTTTAGTGGGTGCTGGGACTCATTCTGAATTCTTGTGACATTCCTTGGAAAATTAATATTGATAAAAATCTCTTTGAAGGCACTGCATCTCTGAGCAGAAGAAATCATAGTGCTACAAATGCTTGTACCAAGTAACTCTCCCCTCTGGCACAATCCCATCCAATTACTGAATCCCCACTGTCCCTGGATGGTATTCAATTAATATCTGTTGGCTGAAAAACTGAGGGAATCTATTGTAAGAACAAGAGAAGGAAAAGGTAATCAGATCAAAAGACTTCCAGCATACCACAGACTTATCTTTATGATTATCTTTTATTGTAAAAATTAAGAAGCTAACTGATTACATACATAAATACATGAAGAATTAATCCTGGTGCCCTCCTAAGGTATGTGGGTCAGGAGATAAGTGAAGTGTCCAAATGAAGGACTCGGTGTTCCAGAACACAAAGGCAATGACATTGGCATTCTCAGTACTTCCTGTGCTTTCAGCCAACTGTGATCAATGGGTATCTATCTGCTCATGCCCCGTACATGGATTTATGGAAATTACCTAGTTTCAGCTAAGCTAATCCTTACAAAATAGGCAAGTGGCTAAAAAAGATTATTACAAAGATCCACAGACTGAAGATAATACTAAACTAATAATACTAATTCTACTAATAGCAGGAAAATGGCAAAGTTGATATTTCTTCTGCCCCTAATATAAATTCATCACCAGTCACATGTATGATTTCAAAACAATGACTGTCAATCATATGCTACCTAGCAGATCCTTAGAAAAAAACAAAAACACTTAATCTGTTCCTTCAAGGTAAAGGTGACACTTTAACAATAAGAAAAAAAAGTTACTGACTTTTGGACACAATAAAACAAGAAACTCAAGTTTTGAAGACAAAATTTTTAAAAAGGAAGTTTGAAATATTATAAATTTGGAGACCTAAAACGACCTAAGTATAAAATTGCACTACTGCAAAACTACTCATATCTATACACTTAAAAACATTCAGAATTTTCTAACTAGTGTTTAAAGATGCCAACTGAAGACTAACCAAAGACTATGAACCCATTTTTTAAAAATCTAAAAATGCAGCACCTTTCAATTAGCTCACAAGAACTGACTGACATCATGAAAGATGAAAATTTATTAGCTGGATTGTATTTTCAAATATAATCAGTGAATAGGACTAAAAAATGCGTATTATGATTTAGTAAGTTCAATTCACTTCTTCTGAGGTATCTTTTTCAGTTATGATAACCATTAAATCTAAAACTAAGTATCAAAATACACAGAACTTGTAATCAGACCTTTGTGTTTCTAAATCACAGGTTGTGAAAGCAAAAATTAGAAAAAAAAAGAAAAAAAAGAATTTCAATCATACTGCTCTCACCAAAAGTAAAATTATGAATAAGACCAGTTTTCTATACCTTTCTAAAGGAAAATATCTTCAATAGTTATTTCCACTTTTATGTATATTTACAATGTACATAGTAAATTAGCAAAGTAGTAAATATGTTTGTGATTGTAAAATAAAGACATATATGTTATTGGGAATGCATGTTCAAAAAAGTTTAGAGATGACTACTTTAGGTATCAGGAAGCAGTTGAAAGATTTTAAGCTAAAGGAGTAAAAGCAATCAGATTTGAATTTTAGAAACATAGTCCTAGAGATAATAGGCAAGGAGAAAGTGTTGGGAGGTTAAGGTGGTTTAAAAAAAATCTCTGATACTATGCTCATAGCAGTATACTGGAGCTCATCCTGTAAGCTTCCTGTATCTGTGGATCCCTGCACAGGACACATAGGCATATTTTAACAGAGGTCTTCTGCAGAGCAAGGCCTCCTGTTCTGTGGCCTAACTCAGAGGCAACTGGGGCCAAAGAAAAAGGCAACATGGATCCACCAGAGGGGAACTGAGAACACGCTGCGCTGGCTGACTGTTGAAGTGCCTTACTATTTATCTGTAGGCTAGGAATCAGGCTAGAAAAAATTGAGCACCTCTCTTTTCTGATAGTCCCATTTATAATTTTTAAAAGACATAAAAGTTATTTTAAAAAATAATTTGAAAAATAGAGCAATTTATAAAATGAAGTAAAATACTGCCTCCCTATCTCCTACTACCCTACCAAGTCCACAGATGAAAATCGCCGTCGACAGTTTGATGTATTTCCTTCCAGACCTTTTTCTATGCATATATATTTTTATATGTACATATATATGTATGCATGGGTATATACATTTGGATAGTATTTTTATATTCTCTGGCTTTATTAAAAATAGGCTCATATTCACACTGTTTTGAAACTTGTTTCTTTTACTTGGCAACATATGATAGCCGTCCCTTTAGGACAGTCCACATGGATCTAGTCCCTGGTTGGCAGCTGCAGGGAATACAAGCTTGCTGGTATGACATAGGTTATTTAACCATCCCTTTGCCGGGGTGCCTGAGCTGAGTGTCGGATGTTTGGTGTAGGCGCAGGTCATGATCTCAGGGTCATGGGATTGAGTCCTGCATTGGGCTCTGCACTCAGCAGGGAGTCTGCTTGAGACTCTCCCTTTTCCCTTTCCACACCTGTGTGCCCTCCCCTCCCCCCCACATAAATAAATCTTAAAAAAAAAAATAACCATTCCAGGGACACCTGGCTGGCTCAATCAGTTAAGCGCCTGCCTTCGGCTCAGGTCGTGACCCAGGGTCCTGGCATCGAGTCCCGCACCGGGCTCCTTGCTCAGGGAGGAGCCTGCTTCTCCTTCAGCCTGCCGCTCCCCCTGCTTGTGCTCTCTCTCTCTGACAAATAAATTAATAAAATCTTTTTAAAAATGTAGAATGAAATCTAGGTTTGTGTTATTAAGAAAAAATAACCATTCCTTTGTTGAGGGACGTTAGCAGTGTCACTTTTACAACAGAGAAGCAATGAACATTCTTGTACATCTATCCTTGTACGCTTTGAGTAGGATGGATTCCTGGAAGCCAAGTTTTGGGGTGAAAGGGTAGGTACGTTTCAAATGTTGATAGTTACTGCGGAATGGCTACACTGACTTAAACTTCAAACAATGAAGTTCAGCCAATTATTCTTACTAGATTTTTTTTTTTTAATAGATTCCTAGGTTTAGGGAAAGACCTTAGAAAACGAGCCCTTCAATTTGTATACGAGAAAACGACAGTTCCGAGAGAGTAAGGTTTGGGTCCAAGATCCCAAACCCCTGATGAGATCACTGACCAGTAGGAGTTCCATGAGTGGTGGTTACTGCTGAAAGCCAGGACGGTAACTTGAGTTAAGTGACTTCAAATATAAACATGTGTTCCATCAGAGCTACTAACAAGTAGGAAAGGGGACTGTCATCTCCTTTTCCTTGCCTACCCTTGGCAAGAAAAGAAAAAAAAGGCAGTAAATTCCTAAAAGTTACCATAGCAAGAGGGAGCAGAGAAGGGGGATTCTCAAACTTAGGTGGAGTAATGGGCAACGAGAGCGAAGGTATCGTAAGTGCAGCTTCATGAAGTAAGCGAGTGTGGCGGAAAAGACTCTGACATGGGATGACCTTAGCAGAAAACCTTCCACAGCCTCAGTGGGTTGTATGAAAAGTTTCTTGGTTCTAAATATCTCCATGTGGCATCCAAAATGAATGCCAGTACTGAAACCAAATTCTGAAGAGAAATATCAGAAAAGAACTAACATCCCACAATGAAGAAACATCTTCAAAGAAGATGTTGTTATAAAAATACCACAAAAGTACTTTCCAACAAATTCCAGACCTAAAAGTAAAGCTTTAAAATGAAGCTCCAAGCACAGAAGCTTTGAATCCTTTGCTCTGTGCCTGAAGAGGCCCATTTAAAGGAAGGTACTTCTGACCAGATAACATTGTCGTTTATTTGATCAGACCTACAGGGCATAACAATGAGAAAAAAAGATGGCAACTGTATCTTTTGAAATTAGAATGGTCTAGAACAGACATGAGCACGCTTTTTCTATAAAGGGCCAGAGAGCCCGTTGCAGGCCATATGGTCTCTGTTGCAATTATTCAACCCTAATGTAGTGCAAAAAGATAGCCATAAACAAAATATAACCAAATAAGCATGGCTGTGTTCCAATACAACTTAATGGATACTGAAATTTGAATTTCATATAATTTTCATGAAAGATTATTTTTGTTTTGATTTTTTTTCAATCAGTTAAAAATACAAAAACCATGCTTAGCTCATAGGCTATACATAAATAGGCAGTGGGCTAGATTTACCTTGTGGGCCATAATTTGCCAACCTCTAGTACAGAGCACTTAATTCTCAACTGAACTGAATTTGAATGTTGGTAGAAAGATGGAAATATCTGAGCCCCGTCCCTAAGAAAGTGAAGTTAGAAGACAGAAAGGTAGAAACATGTTATTCTTAAAGAGTTTCAGATATTTACCTTAAATCTCTTCTCTTGCTGAATTCCTCTGGTGGGATTGTCCAGGGCAGACCTTGAGGGAGACAGTCTAGAACTTCCGAAGAGAAATCAGAGAAATCCACACCATACTCTGTTAGTATTCCTTCTGTTTCAGGCTCAATTTCACCAGCCTGCCCAAGACTCTTAGCCAGCTGCCTGTGAACAGAACAGAGAGGAACAAGCATGTTAGTGAATAAATGGATCATAGGCATCCGTTTCCTCTCTAAAAGTGAGGGTAGTAGGAAAATCTTCAAAACCTCCTGCCCTTCCCCCAGCGAGAACACCATCACCAGTAAATGGGGGGCCAAGCAGAAGAAACAAGGATACTCTTGCCCTGTTAAATCCCTAACTACAGTATAATTTTAACGTTCTTCAGGAATTCTGATGTGGGGAGTTGGGCCAGATGGCCTTTCTTGGGCTTCTTGCAATTGTTTTTCATGAAAAAGTCAAATTGATATTGTTAAAAGCTTTTGTCAATTCCTTCTCTTGCAAACACCTTTAGAGACAATTCTGATTAGCCCAGTTTGCTGTTAAATCATTAGTTTCACAGAGCCTATACCTTGAGTCATGCTCACTAGATTAGATCTGATACTTACATTTTTTTCACAATTCTAATTATTACCTTAATATTTTATCTGAACACACTACTAATATATTTTCACTGTAAGAAGTTAGAAAATAGGGGCGCCTGGGTGGCTCAGTTGTTAAGCGTCTGCCTTCGGCTCAGGTCATGATCCCAGGGTCCTGGGATCGAGCCCCACATCGGGCTCCCCTGCTCAGCAGGAAGCCTGCTTCTCCCTCCCCCACTCCCCCAGCCTGTGTTCCCTCTCTCGTTGTGTCTCTCTCTGTCAAATAAATAAAATCTTAAAAAAAAAAGAGAGAAGTTAGAAAATACAGAAATGCATCAAGAAGAAAATTAAAATTATCTGCAATCTGGTCACTCAGCAAACTACCACTCACATTTTGGGGTGTTGGTCCAGTAAAAGTAAGATCGCATTTAATGGAATAGTTCTGATGCTATGGGTAGGGTTCCACCTTTTGGAAGGCAAATATTACTCTTCATCTATGGGTCATCTATAAATACACCAAAATTGATAGCGCTTAATTCTCGTTTAGTACTGGCATGCCACATTCAGGCCGTAAGTCTAAGTTATGTGTTGAATACAGATAGTCAATAGGAAGTATGATACTCTTCCTGCAAGGGGTTTAGCTCTGGCATTAGGGCTTTCTCTGGAGCCATTCAATTTCTTTGAGGATTGTTTCCTACGTAAGGGTAGATGCCTGGGCTAAGCCAAGAGAAACCAGCCAATAGCTGACACATACACCTGCCTACCTGCATAAGTTCCATAGCCTGTGGGTTGCCTGTGGGCTCCACACATACAACACGGGCTCAGACCAGTGTCACTTCCCCAGAAAGCATATCAAAAAGCCAAAAGCAGCAAAAATACGAGGGGAAAAAATACAGAAAGCTATCAGGAAGATCTATAAATATTTGGAAATTAAACAACCAGTGGGCTAAATGAGAAAAAGAGAATCAGAAAATATTTTGAACTGAATAAAACACAATATATCAATATTTGTGAGAAGCAGCTAAAGCATTGCTTTGAGGGAAATTCTGCTTTAAATAAATGTAATGCTCATATTAGAAAAGAAGAAATGTCTCATATTAGTGATCTAAAGCTTCTATCTTAAAAAATTGAAAAAAGAAAAGCAAATTAGATCCCGGGTAAGCAGAAGGAAGAAAAAAATAAATAAGAATCAAGGGATGTATATCATCTGATCTCACTGATATGAGGAATTTTTAATCTCAGGAAACAAACTGAGGGTTGCTGGAGCGCTGGGGGGTGGGCGGGATGGGGTGGCTGGGTGATAGACATTGGGGAGGGTATGTGCTATGGTGAGCGCTGTGAATTATGTAAGACTGATGAATCACAGACCTGTACCTCTGAAACAAATATTATATGTTAAAAAAAAAAAAAAGAAGACAGTAGGAGGGGAAAAATGAAGGGGGGTAATTTGGAGGGGGAGACCAACCATGAGAGACTACGGACTCTGAGAAACAAACTGAGGGTTTGAGAGGGGAGGCGGGTGGAAGGATGTGTTAGCTAGTGATGGGTATTAAGGAGTCACGTTCTGCATGGAGCACTGGGTATTATATGCAAACAATAAATCATGGAACACATCAAATAAATAAATAAATAAATAAATAAATAAATAGAAAAAAGAATCAAGGGACAGAAAATGAACAATAAGGAAAACCAGTAAAATCAAAAGCTGGCTCATTTGGTTAAGCGACTGCCTTCGGCTCAGGTCATGATCCTGGAGTCCCGGGATCAAGTCCCAAGTCAGGCTCCCTGCTCAGCGGGGAGTCTGCTTCTCCCTCTGACCCTCCTCCCTCTCGTGCTCTCTCTCTCTCATTCTCTCTCTCAAATAAACAAACAAAAATCTTAAAGAAAAAAAAGAGAATAAAACAGAAAAGTTTCTAGTGAGGCTAATCAAGAAAAATAAGGAAAGACCCAAATTACCAATATCAGGAATGAGAGAGGAAACATCATTATAGACCCTACAAGCATTAAAAGGATAATAAGGGAATTATAAGTGACTTTAATTCAACATCTTGGATGAAATGGATAAATTCCCTAAAAGATACAAACTGCCTAAGATTATTCAAGCCGAACCCAATACCTAAATATTCCTGTATCTATTTAAAACACTGAATTCATAGTTTAAAAACCTTCCCACAAAGAAAACTCCAGGCCCAGATAGTTTCACTGGTAAACGCTACCAAGTATTTAAAAAAAGAATTAATACCAATTATATACAAATTCTTTCCGAATATAGAAGAGGATGGAACACTTTCCAACTAATCTTATGAAGCCAGCATTACCTTGATACCAAAATCAGACAAAGGATTCATGAGATCAATATTCCTCATGAACACATTCTTAAAATTCTTATGCAATATTAACACATAGAATTCACCCTTGAACAATATGGGGTTGAACTGTGTGGGTTCACTTATATACAGATTTTTAAAAATACAGTACAGTAATATAAATGTATTTTCCCTTATGATTTTCTTAATAACATTTTCTTTTCTCTAGCTTACTTTGTTCTAGGAATAGAGTATATAATACACACAACATACAAAGGGTCAACTGTATATAAAAAGGATAATACATCATGACCAAGATTTAAAGATCTGTCCAAAATTCAAAAACCAATCAATAAAATTCATTGTATTAGCAAACGATGAGAAAAACATTCAATCATTTTGACAGATGCAGAAAAGCAGTGGACAAATTCAACATCCATTCATGATCATAACTCTCAACAAATGAGTAATGAACAGGGAACCTTCAGCTTGATTAATGGCACCCAGGAAAACCCTAGAGCTAATACCAAAACTTAGTGGAGAAACACCAAGTGCTTTTCTCCAGACCAGGAAGAAGACAAGGGTGTTAACTCTCACCAACACTATTAAACATTATGGTGAACGCCATAAAGCAACTAAAAAACTAACCAGAGTTAGTTTCTTTTTTTTTTTAATTTATAGTAGAGATTTATTTGAAGAAATATTACAACATACAAAAACTACATAAAGTCTTAATTTCCACTCATACAGTGGTAGATTTGATATAACGCATAATAAAAAACTTTTAAAATCCAGAATGCACAAAGTACTGCACAGTTTGATCACTAAGTCATTAGTTGATAAGCAAACCTCACAGAGCAGCTTCATGTCAGCCAAGGCCACAAACACCGTGAACGACACATTTGAACTGACAGATTGACATGTTAAAAATACAACATCAGTGCATGTTGGGGATCCCTGGTGCCAGAAACAAGGGCGATGGGAGGGCAAAACAAGTCCTTAGTAGTTTCCTCCTCTTTGATTTTAACCGAGGCACTCTCTCGAGCTTTGGCTAACATACAGCACTTGATCTCCAAGCCAATGGCTTTGGCCAGTGGCGGCGGCAGAGTGTTCCCCACCTGTTGGGGCTTATCTAGGATGTTGGCAAACAGCCGGTAGGGGTCCAGGAAGCCCTGGGAGCGGGTGCACTCGGACAGCAGGACGCGGCCCTGCTTGCCCATGGGCTTAGGGCTGGTGACGGTGGTGCTGAAGAAGCCATCCCACTCCAGCCATCCGTAGAGGTCGGCCCAGTGGTTGTGCTGGTTTCCAGTGGGGGGCAAGCACCAGGGGATGAGCGTGTTCAATTGTCTAGCCATAGAGCCACAGGCTTTGCCCACTTCCACCCAGGATCAGACCCCGCGGAGGGTCCTAGTGCTGCTGCAACACTGGAGCATATTAAAAAAGACTTCTACATTGCATGTCAGTGGGCCAAAGGACTACAACTTCCATTACAGAAGTGACTAGCCTCCTACATAATGCCAGGCGTTTAGAGAACACTCCTCTCACTCTATGAAAACCAGTAGCCAGCACGCTGTATATGACTTAGACTCTGCCTCAACTCATGACTTTGAACGTGGAGAGAATGCTACGCAGACAAAGAGGTACTCAGGATTCATTCGTGGCAGCTAGAGTGGTTTCTAGTGATGGCAGTGGTGGCAACAGGGTCCAGTGGCAATGCTGATCTGTCAGAGCAGTGTACGAGCCGTTGGCATTGTGGCCAATCTAATCCTGATAAAAGATGATGGCTGGATTTCTTGTCCTTGCTTCTCCAGATCTGCCTTGGTTCCTGCCTACAACTTTTAAACATTCAAGACTCTTAACTGTTTCTGTGAGCCCTTCAATATCCTTCTGATAAACTCCTTTTCCAACCAGAGTTAGTTTCTTTTATTTGCAATCAAGAAATTATACACAGGGGGCTCCTGGCTGGCTCAGCTGATAGGGGATGCAACTCTTGATTTCAGGGTTGTGAGTTTAAGCCCCATGTTGGGTGCAGAGCTTACTTAAAAAAAAAAAAAAAAGAAAGAAAGAAAGAAAAGTCTAGACAGTTTAAAGACTCAAGTGTCATTAATTTTCAAAATGATCATTATTTTTGAAATGACTACATTATTACCTGTGTTCACTAGAATGAAGTTTCCACTGAGGATTTAAGGAACCTGTTGTTACTGCCTCTGAAGTCTAAAGGACATTTTGGAAATAAATCAGACCCGAGTTGCTTCCAACCCATCTATTATTCTCATAGCTTCCTGAGGTTCTGTTTCCTACATTCATCTCCTAATACTTATGTCTTTAACTGTCTGGGTTCTTGGTTGCAAGCACAAGAAACTAACTGGTTGGGAAAGGAATTTATTGAAAAGATATCAAAGAGCTCACAGAAAGTGAGAGGCCTGGAGAACCCGAAAACGGGATAGAAAAAAAAGAATTACATGCTCAGCCTCTAAATTCCTGATTCCAGGCTAAACTGAAAACTGAGGGACTTCTTATATGCATCAAATGCGTATTTTGACTCTCTTGCAGCTGCCAGGATAAGCTGGGGCGGGGGGGAATAAAATTTAAAGAGCAATAAATCATCACATCGTTGAATTCAGGGTCTCACTAAATCTCTTATGTGTAAAGTTGGGGTACTAATCAGGAAAAATAAGACTCAGGGAACCAGACTCTCTTTCTACACACACACACACACACACACACACACACACACACACACACACACACACACACACACACACACACACACGTTATATAGGAGGATGCAGAAAGGTCTGAGGACCCTGGATGCCTAGTTCCAACTGACTTTTCACTGTCATGAATCATAAGTGGACTATATAGGGTTATATCCATTCTAAGGGTGGTCTCTGAAAAGACAGTAGAGCAGAAACGTCCTCCCTGCAAGCAGAACTTCAAGCAATATATCCATGGTCTACTTTGGCTGAAGAAACATGGCCTGATGGGCAGTTGCTACAAGTTTAGCCTGATGGATAGGAACCTGAAAGAAGGAAGATTGGAGTACTGATGACAAGAATGTCTGGGGAAGAGACATGTGCATGAAATAGGCCTACTGAAGTGAGCCCAGAGTATGACTATTTGTGTCCTGTGAGAATGCTCAGCAAAAGACTTCCACTGTGGAGGTAGGATGATCTGTCGGGAAAATGTCAACCAACCTCCCTTCCCAACCACTGCAGTGCTTGCTCACTGGTAATAAGAACAAAGTACAAGGTAGCAGGAAATTAGCTCCATGGCATGAACTTCCTCTTACTAATAATGACCTGTCTACCACACCTGTAGGATGCCAGTTTGCCAGGAGAAGCAACCAGCTTTGAGCCTCTGATTCAGAACCGTAGCAGGAGGACCCACCAATTACCTGATAGCAGACTGAGTTTGCTGAGCTCTTCTATGATGCAGAGGGCAGTTATTTCTCTCCATTGAAAGAAACATTAATTCTGGGTTTGGGTTTGTTACCTTCATTTGCTCCACCCTCCTTGCTTATAGAAAAACAATCCATAGATTTACCAAATTATCTTTTAAGCTATTATGTTATATTACTCAACACTGTAACTGAGGATTTCATCTTATAGAAGTAGCAAAGCGCACTGAATTCACTGATTAGAATGGTGTAACAGTGTACTAATGAACTAAATTGGGAGGCAACACCTTATGAGGTTGGAGGGCTCTCCCCTAGGATACAAAGTTGCTCTTAGTATCCTAAAGCCAAGCACACCGTCTAGGAACCAAGAGTGCAAGGGAGGAGTTGGGCCTTTCAATATCATGGTTAAGACCCACTCACAATAATACTCACCTCTACAACTGAGAGATTTTAATATCTCTGGAGATATAAGTCATGATTCTTCTGAATTGGAAGCTAAGACTCCAAGAATCCCAAATGATATAAATCAAGGCACAAAGTAGACTACCCATTTCCTGAAAAAAACATATTTGCAATTCAAGCCAGCTGAGGGATGACTCAGAAGTAAAAGATTCAAGAATGGTTAAGTAATAATATAGAGAGATTAATCATAGATTATGTTGAGACAAGAAATTGCCAATATATTTGACCATTTTTTTACCTGTAAAACACAATTTCATATGATTGTACCCTCCAGTATTTAAAAATCACATAAAATACTTAATTATACATAAAATCAGACAGCATACATAGTTTCTGGGAGAAGTATAAACAATGATGTAGATCACATAGAGGTTTTAGAGGATGAAACTAGCATGAAAAAAACATATTCTTCTACGTGGTGATAGCATCATACCAGTCTTTGTGAGGTAGACTTAAAACAGTGGCCACCCTACTCTTACCTGGTGACATCAGAGTGGCCAAAAATGATTATCTTATGCCTGAAGCAGAAAAGGGCCTAAACATTTTAACAAAAGGCATTTTATAATATCCAACTTTTTAAAATAGAATACTAAAATCTGGGAAGACCTCATTATTTAAACATGGGAAGGCGACATCCCAGGCATTCTATTAAACAAGAAAATACTGCATGTTAAAAGGAAGAAGGAAAAGAAATTACAGAAGGATAAAACATACTGTGTAAGTATGTGGCCACAGAAATGACTATCGTGACCAAAGATCTTCATAAGAATATATCACCACTATAAGGGAAGAACTCAAAGTAAAGATGCAGGGGCATAATAAAAAAATTAATTTCACAAAAGGAAATAAAAACTACTGCTTCAGACCTAGGAAATACGTAGAAAAAAATAAATCCACTACAAAAATGAAGGTCATACAGGAGGTAACTAATGAAAAACTGACTCTAAAAAAATAAGGTTCATCAAGATATAGCTTGACAGAAGTTGAGAAAAATTAAATTGAAAGGTACAAAGAATTTTTAAGAGATTATAGAGAAAACAGACAGATGTGAAAGGCAGATGAAAGAGATCCAACATTAGCATAACTGGTATTCCTGAAGGAACTAGATACGTGAAATAGAAAACATTTGGAAGATATTAAGACAACTTTCCTGAAATAAAAGAAATTTTACACATAGAAAAGGCATATATGCCATGTCTCAGGAAATCTAATACAGAAAAACATCACTGAAACATAGTCTAGTGACGTTACTGGATTTTGAAGACGAAGATTTCTAAGTGCCAGAACTCAAGGAATATAGTTTTCATAAACCTTTTTCTGAAAAACTACTAGATGAAGAACTATGGCCTACCAGAGATGGAGAAATTTCTCCAAAGATGACGACTAGCGCTGCGTACTGAATCTACCTCTGTGGGGGAGGGAAGGTGAAAAGGAAAGATGACAAAAGTAAGCAGCTGAAGATGGATCTAATACTAACTGTCTGAACAAGTCATATCAGCATTGGACCTTCACTGAAATTTAATGAAAAAATTTCTTTTATTTTATTGGTGCTTTTTGTTCTGGCAAAAATCTTCACTAGGCTATATTCTGAATCCAAAGAACCTTGATTTGTTTACTAAAATTATAATATGGCTCATAAAGACAAAATTATATTTTGGTTATGACTTCCAAATGTCATCAATGACTCCAAGTTTCTATTAGTAGTAATTAACATTTATTTTACTAAGTTCCAGATAACATTTCTCAAGTACCTTATTTAAATAAATTTATTATAGATTTTCCTTGGAGATATAATTGAGAGCAGCATAGCCTGGAGAGCCTGCAGGAGACAAAGCTCGAACAGGTCAGCATGCTGAAAGAGCTCATGCCTTTTGGGCTTTCGATGTCCCAGAAAGACTCTTATGCTGCCTATTAACTGGTAGATCCTGCCATTACCTTCAAAACCAGAATGCCCTGGGATCTAAACAAAAGCACAACCTACTAGGGAACAGACTCATACATTGTCTGTCTTACATAAGGGTTTGCTTTCATTTTTAAATTTTGGTGTAAGTTTTACTTAAAATGAATACTGAAAGTAACTTTCTCTTTCACACGTTATAGTTCTACTATTATAGCTTTCTAAGTTTCTGTCTTCTCGCCATTCTCTTAAAAGATGGTAACAGCTGCTTTTGGACAACTATGATTCAATGTCACATCAAAATGTCTGGCTGATTCTCTTAAAAACCACACTTCAGCCTACTCTGCATTAAAATATGTCCTTCAAAAATAACTTTGAAGCTCATAGACAAGACATCCTAAGGAGACATGACAACAAGTAAATGTATCGGTATCCTGGGACAGAAAAAGGACATTCAATTTTTAAAAATAAAGGATTTCTGAATAAAAGTATGGACCTCAGTTAATAATGTTTAAAATTCATTAAACACTAAAGTTAATGAATTAAAGTTAATAACATTAAAGTTCATTAATTGTAACAAATGTACCACACTGATATGTTAATGATAGGGGAAACTAGGTCCAGGGGTATAGAAGAAATCTCTGTACTATCTTAATAATTTTCCTATAAATCTAACACTGTTCTAAAAATAAAGTTTATTTTTAAAAACGGAAACAAAGAAGTAAAAGAAGTAACCTAGATTTTAATAACAGGTAAATGACAAACTAAATCGTGGCATTTTTGTTCAATTGTTTATTATGCACTTTAGAAAATTTTGAAAATGTAGCAACATAAAAATGACTGACATAAAACAAAAAAATGAAATGTTCAAAGGTATAATTTAACTATGTAAAAACATTTATGAAAAGGTTGAAGGGGAAGAGCTAAAAAATGGTGTTAATTATTATGAGTGATTTTTTCTCATTTTCTAAACTTCCTTTAATATTGTAATATTTTTTAATTAAAAAATATAGAAACATTTACTATAATCTAATAAAAACCTGTGATGCCCTGTACTGGTTGCCCACCCTACATTTATTCCCCCTCTTCATCCTTTCTAACAGAAACCTAATCTTTTTCATATGGGGGACTCATTTTCAACTCCAGAGGCAGATCTTCATTATTCTAATAAAATCAGGGAATGGTTCCCCCGGAGACTGTGATCAGTATCATGGCTGGTAGACAGGCTTTTCCCCTTCCTTGCTTGATGTGATCAAGAAGGCATGTAGTTTGGCCATAGTGGCAGCCGTCTTCACTACCATAGAGAATCTACTATTAGATCACTGAAGACAGCAAAGGGCCAACATCCTCAAGTCACTGAGCCCTGTAGCCTGTACAACCTCCGGATTCCCACTTACGTAAAATAATATGTTCCCTTACTATTTAAATCACTTTGGGTCAGGGTTTTCCATCACTGGTGCTAAAAGCATCCTAAGTAATATAAAATACTTTAAAATATCTTCCGTGAGAAGCAAACTTCTTTCCTGTCCTTCACTCTGCAACAAAAAATGTAACACTCTTATTACCAAAAATAAAATCTCAGGACTGCTCACATCATGTATCTTGCAGGTATTCACTACATATTGACAAGGTACTGTTGGTTCTAGAGCATAAAAATATTATAAGTAGCTCCGTCCTTAAGCAGTATATTTCTATCTTAAAGGTACTCCCTTTATGGCTTCCAAATTGAAGTAGGCCCACAAAACATATACCACATTCATTTCACCTTCATGGACTATAGTAGCAAGGCCAGGAAGCCACCCTGTCCTCCAGAGTAGATCTCTCTCCTCAGTGCTATCACTTTCTGGCCCATGCCACTTTCTAGCTGTGTCATAGCACGTTAGGCACATCTCTTCTTCTCTACCAACAGATGAAGAGGATCATCCTAAAGAGAATAAACATTATTTTGTATCTTACACTGACACTTGTTCATCTTAGGTGCCCAAAACATGATGGTTTAGTGAATAAATGAATAACTGAATAAATGAATTGAAGCTTTTGAGCCTGGAAAAAGGACATACAATTCCTCCTTGAAACTCCAAAGGAAAACTAAGAAAATTGCAAGATAGTAAAAACAAACAAATAAAACCCAAAGACATGTATTTAGGTATCTAGAGTCTTTTAAAAACTAGGTGCCGCATTAGCAAAATTATTAGTATTAGCATTTCAAAAATATCAGGGGGAAAAAAAGGTCTCCTACTATTGCTTTCATTCAAAATTGAACTTTCATCACTTACTAGTGTGGGAAATATCTTCTCTTCAATTGTAAGTTGCCAGTTTAGGAAGATAGGAAAAAGAAATAAAAGTTATAGGGATTAGAATGGAAGAAACAAACTTATCATTACTTACCAATGATATGACTACCCACAAGGAAAATTCAAAGGAAACTATGTCCAAAGCATTAAAATTAATAAGGGGATTTAGCAAGATGGCTGGATACAGGATTAATATACAAAAGTTAATTGTAATCTTATATGCCAGTATCAAAAAGTTAGAAAATGCAACTTAAAATGCCTATTCTTTAGAAGTTAACATTAATAACATGAAAAAACAAGTCATAAACTGCAAAGAAGATATTTTCCCTACCAGTTAACTGCTAAAACAATTACTTCCTAGAATACTGTTTTAACTACAAAAAATCAAGTAACAGCCCAATAAAAAATGAATGCTAAAATGAGGGGGTGAAAGTTTAAGCAGAAACAGAATAACTGGATAACCTCAAAAAAACCTTCCCCCAAATCTAAGAATTACAAGGGGAAAACAGTTAAGTTAGGAATTCTGGCAGGTACTTCCTTAGCCAAGTGGTCAAAGTTAACATCACCAGTAATACACAGTGACATCATGTACTCCCTGATATGACGCACACTGCCTCTGTGGTATCCCTCCCAATGATGCCTAATCTCAGTCTAATCATGAGAAAATGTTAGACAAACCCAAGCTGAGAAACATTCTACAAAATCACTGACCAGTACTCCTCGAAAGTGTCAAGGTCATGAAAGACAAGGCTGACAAATTGTCACAAACTGGAACAACGGCAGCAACATGACAGCTAACTGCAATGTAGGACTCTGGACCAGTTTCTCAAATAGAAAAAGGATGTAAGTGGAAAAACTTGTAAGATTTGAGTAAGTTCTACACTTTTATTTAATAGTATCATACCAAGATTAATTTCTTGGTTTTCATAAATATTCTATGGTAATGTAAGATGTCAACATAAGGAGAAGCTGGCTAAAGGTATACAGGAACTCTCTGTATCATTTTGCAATTTCTGAAAATTTATCTAAACAAAAACTTAACTGTGAAAAAAATGTAAAAGATACGAAGACATTTTCCAGAAAACATAATGACCATAAATATAAGAAAAGATGCTCAATCTCATTAGTAATTGGGAAAATATAAATTAACATCACACGATACCATTTTACACCCACTTGAATGGCAAAAATGGAAGAGTCTAACTATATCCAGTGTTGATAAGAATGTGAAGCAACAGAAACTCTTACATACTACTGATAGAACTAAAAACAGGCACAGCTACTTTGCAAAATGGTGTGGCTATAAAGTTGTAAAGCTTAACATGTACATATGTGTGATGCATTAATTTTACTCTTAAGTAAAGTCTAGTTAGTAAGTTAAGTAAGTCTAGTTAAGTAGAGTTTAGTTAGTAAGCACTGGAATGTTCATAGGAGCATTATTTCTAATAGCAAAACTTTAGTTCAACCCAAATATCCACTGATAGATAAATAAACTGTGGTATATTTCAAGAGATGGAAATGTTATGAATTAAAATGAATGAAATATATAAATATATTTTAGAAACAATGTTAAATGAAAAAAGCAAGTCACAGAAGAATATATGTAGCATGGTATTTTTTGTAAGGTTGAGAAACAAGCAAAACTAATACTTTTAGGGATAATAAATACGGGTAAAGTATAAAGAAAAGCACATTTTGATTAGCATGTTTGAGAAAGTAGTTACCTCTTGGGGAAAAAACTAGCAGTTAGGATAGAGAGGAACACAGGGTGCTTCAACAATACTGTGGTCTATTTCTTAATCTGGGTGGTGAGTTCATGGGTTGGTTTTAATGTCAGTATTCAAAAATTACGTAAGTGTGGGCGCCTGGGTGGCTCAGATGGTTAAGCGTCTGCCTTCGGCTCAGGTCATGATCCCGGTGTCCTGGGATCGAGTCCCGCATGGGGCTCCCTGCTCCTTGGGAGCCTGCTTCTCCCTCTGCCTCTCTCTCTCTGTCTGTCTCTCATGAATAAATAAATAAAATCTTTTAAAAAAATTATGTAAGTGTTACATATATACTTTTATCTGTGAAACATACTTTGCAATGAATGTTAACAAATATTTTAAAAACAATATTTTAGACAAATATACACCAAACCCTTAACAGTGATTATTTCTGGGGGTGAAATTTTAGAAGTTTTTTTACTTTCAGTGGTACATGTTTTAAATAATTTTAATGGTAAATATATAATATGTACGTATTTCAAAAAATTAAAAATTTTTCCTAATTTTGATAATAAATAGTTTTGAGATTGAGAGCTTTCTTCATTAATTTATAATGATTACCTCCTCAATATTTCTCACTCACCAGAATTCCTCCACAAATACGGTTCCCATTCACAATCAATGACATTACAACTGGGTCCTACTGTAGAGTCAATGAGGACAGTGCTGAAACAACATTCCTAACTTCCTGTAGTTAATAGGTAGGGCGTGTGTGTGTGTGTGTGTGTGTGTGTGTGTGTGTGTGTGTGTGTGTGTGTGTGAATATTTTATATAACTAGGTCCGGGTCATGTATAAGTGAAAAACTTATTGAGGGAAAGGACCAGCTACAGATATAAGAAATTAAGCAAAAGAGTCCCTCAAATTGGCTTCTTTGCCTCAGAGAAAATAGGAACACTTAACAGTCAAAATTAGCGTTCAAAACCATCCATCCTCCTGTCTCCACCACATATTGTTATAAAGTTTTAGTCTTAAAACTAGGCCATCCACAGGAGGACAGACATACATTCTTATAGTGATTATCACTCAAACAAATGCTCTCACGCATATTGGTTCATGCTGGAAACTGCATGCAAACAGGCACAATGGTATCAGATCCTTGAGAACCTGCAAGTGGAGGACAATCCATCATCAACTGCACCTGGAGCCCAGAAGTTGTGTTAACAACACACAGTAAAGAAGAAGTGAGGCAAATACAACATGCCTTTGGCTGTATATGTTACATATTATTTTCTATAATGAGGAGGAGAGAACACATCAGTTTCCCTTTTTCTGCCTCATTAGCATGACAAAGCAGGAAGCAGCATGTAAGGAATGGGGATGTTAGGAAAAGTGGGCAGATCAATGAAAACAGCAGAATGTGGAAAAGAAAAAAGGCTCAACAATACTGCATGATTTTAGGGAAGGCCTTGAAGATTGAGACAGAAGAGCCAAATGTTGATGTGAAGGCGCAAAGAGGTGGACAAAAGCGTTTAAGGACTATAAGAGAAGGCTGATGGTAGCTCGGGTCTCTCATACTTTGAAATAGCATTTTCAGAAGATGCACGAGAAATTGTGGATGAAGCTGACAACCACGGAGGAAGTGTTCATGATTGCCCAAAGCTCAAGGGAAAGAACAGTTTGATAACCAAAGCCTGGCTCAGGACCATTCTCCTCCGTCCCTTTTACTTTTGCTCTGCTTTGACCAGAATGCTCTCAATGTTGAAGACCTAGCTTTTCCCAAAGCTGATCCTTAGAGGCCACCAGGTGGAGCCCAACAGTCACACACAAAAAAAGAGTCCCCTCCTCAGCCTGATTTGCTTTTTGTCAATCAGCCAGCTAAAGCCATACCCTCTGAAAAGGACTTATAAAGTCTAAGTTTCAAGTTCAGAGGATTATATAACTCAGCCTCTTCTTCAGAGGAGTCTTCAGATAAGGAACATACTCTTGATAAGGTGAAGTATTCCTTCTGCACAGAGGGAACGATTGGAGAGAGCTATTTTTCAATTTGCTAATCTTGTAGGCTATGCGTCAATAAAACTAATTTCTTCTGTTTCTTCTACCATCCCAGTTACCATCTCATTCTACCAGATACAAGTTAATATAATTTAATGACCACCTCCCCAATTCATGGCTACCTCCTAAGAAATTCAGTATCTATCAAAACTGAATGGAATAGTAAAAGTATAGTATTTGCTCCCAACAGTCAATAACTCTTTCTAATTGTCTCATAAATGGCACCTGATGGGTCAAAGCTGGGAGATGAAGATACCACAACAGACAACGCCCCCCTCCCCCCACACACCGACCAACCACTTCCCTCCTTTACCACAATCCCTTCATCTCACCCAGTCACCTTTCCCCAGTGGAAGCTACTGTCCTTTGCTCTCATTAAAATGAGCAGCACTGTGACCCCTTCTCTATTTCTCATTTCAACAGCCTCCCATTAAGCCTAGACAACCCCATGTTCAACCCAAAATTTCTCAATCCTGCTATACCTGCACTGACCTAATTATTTTTCCTCCTCCCTATCCCTTAAAGCTACCAAAGTTTGCCAGAGCAAATAATATAAATATGTTTACTTGCTCTAGGTCAAATCACGTTACATATCTTCAGTTAGTCTAAAGTGTTGCCAAGACACACTATCATGGTCCTTACAAGAGCTCCTATAAAACTTTTCCATTTTTTTCAAGATTTATCCTTCCATATTCAAGAAGAAGAAACCATGACAAATCCAGGAGAAAGTGACCACGATATCTCCATGTTCATGACCTCCTGGAAGGGAAGGCTGTGACTATAAACTCTGGACTTTATGATAGCAGATTTCACAAAGGTCTAAGAAAATATAGGCATGAATCTCACTGTAAGAGCTTCTAAAGGGAAAGATGATTTAAGAGGATCGGGAAGCTCTTAAAACTGTAAATCTGATTACATAATTACAAATCATTCCAGTGAGGAAACCAATGTGGCTTTTTAAGTATCCTGGACAAGAGTCTCGTACTAAATAGGAAAAGTACTAAATATGTTGTGATGTATAACAAGCAGCAGTGATCCCTAAGAGCCAGAAAGGGTTCACTGAGAACAGATTACCTTTAGGTTTTTGCTAGTACTACAGAACTAAGATTCATGCAAATGTGGCAGATATGACGTACAGAGGTAACCAAGGCTGAACTGAGATCTTTCATGACAGCTTGAAGAACAAGATGAAAAATAACTTTCTAACACCCAAAGGTCTCTGGTACTTTAACAGTCTTTGGTCTCTCCTTAGGGGGAGGCACCAAAGTTCCAGTAGGGCTGCCTGAGAAGCAATGCTTACATGGAAGGGGACACTGAGTATCCCTGTCCTAAAGGAACTCATGGCCAAGTAGATGACTGGCACAAGCAATTACAATACAAACAGGCCAGAGCTATGATAATGGTAGTATTGCAAACGATGGGAGCACCCAGGAGGAAGGACTCAGGGAACATTTTTCAAGTGGACAAAGGAGCTAAGTTTAAAAGTTGAGTATTTCACTAAACAAACAGCAGGGAGCAGAGAAATCCACTGCTGGGAAAGCAAGTGTAGTGTGCAAACGTCTGGAACTACAAACACACACAGTCAGCTGGGAAACGGCAAGCGATGAGGCATAAGAGAAGGGAAAGGTAGGAGCTGAGGCCGCTTGCAGTGCTTCGGGGTGAAATGCCACCGTTGTCTCCCCAACACTCAAGTCAGAGACCTGCAAGTTCACCTGAGGTTCTGTCCTTCTCGTTCATGCCCCATTTCTTTTTTTTTTTAATTTGTTTATTGTTATGTTAATCACCATATATTACATCATTAGTTTTTGATGTAGTGTTCCATGATTCATTGTTTGTGCATAACAACCAGTGTTCATGCCCCATTTCTAATTGGTCATCACCTCTGAGAGAATTCACCTTCCTCAGCCTCTCTGAATCTTTTCATTCCTTTTGCTTCCTTCGCTGCAATTCATTTACTTCGGGTTCTCCAGATCGCCTCTGTGCTAATACAACAGCCTGTTATCACGGCTTGCTTTCAGTCCTGTCCCCTGCCGTTCACTCTGGACTCTCCGTCTGAGTGATCTTTTAGCAAAGAGGCTTCCGTTTTCTCAGAAACAATCCTAGATTTCTCCCTTCACCCATGTCCTCTAAACTTCCACAAAACTACTTTATTCCTATGGAAGAACTTACAACATTCTGCTTCATACTACAGCTAGAGCTTAAGAGACAGGCCATTTGGTCTGTCTGCTTTATCCACACTCGTTCCCAGAGACTCAAGTCCCACAAACCCTGGTGATTGGGCAGTGGGCATGGGTCCTTGGACCACTAACTCTGGTTAAAACTACTGATCAGGGCAAATAACTGTCTCAAGCTAGACCAATAAGATTTTCTACCCTAGAAATTCTGTATTGTGATCTAGACTTCAGTATGTGACCTGCAGAGGACAGGCAGTGCCATTTTGGGGCCACGTACGCTTTTGAGCAGGCAGGTGGCTACTGTGTAGAGCAATGTAGAATAATACAGCTCATGTGCAGAAAGGGGTACAGAAAAGATACCAGGTAGGTGGCTGGACTTGCCAGGATTGTCAAGAGAGAAGCTGTGATTCTTTTGCCAACTTGTTAGTTCTGAGATCCTCATGAGGCCTGCCTCCATTTCCTGCCCTGGGGTTTAGGAGAACCACCAGTTTCTTATATTAATTTACACTTTTATTTTTTTAAATTTTTTATTGTTATGTTAATCACCATACAGTACATCATTAGTTTTTGATGTAGTGTTCCATGATTCATTGTTTGTGTATAACACCCAGTGCTCCATGGAGAACATGCCCTCTTTAATACTCATCACCAGGCTAACCCATCCTCCCTCCCCACTCCCCTCTAGAACCCTCAGTTTGTTTTTCAGAGTCCATCATCTCTCATGGTTCTCTCCCCCTCTGATTTCCCCCCCCTTCATTCTTCCCCTCCTGCTATCTTTTTTTTTTTTTAATATATATCGCATTGTTTGTTTCAGAGGTACAGATCTGTGATTCAACAGTCTTGCACAATTCACAGCGCTCACCATAGCACATACCCTCCCCAGTGTCTATCACCCAGCCACCCCATCCCTCCCACCCCCCAGCACTCCAGCAACCCTCAGTTTGTTTCCTGAGATTAAGAATTCCTCATTTCAGTGAGGTCATATGATACATGTCTTTCTCTGATTGACTTATTTCGCTCAGGATAACACCCTCCGGTTCCATCCACGTCATTGCAAATGGCAAGATCTCATTCCTTTTGATGGCTGCATAATATTCCATTGTATATATACATATACCACATCTTCTTTATCCATTCATCTGTCGATGGACATCTTGGCTCTTTCCACAGTTTGGCTATTGTGGACATTGCTGCTATAAACATCGGGGTGCACGTACCCCTTTGGATCCCTACATTTATATCTTTGGGGTAAATACCCAGTATCCACTTTTATTTAAATTAGCTCAAACAGGATTCCATTTCTTAGAATCAAATTAATCCTGTGACATTTACGTACAAATCCTTCTGTGTTAGGCTATAATTTCTTTGAATAAAGAAACCATACCTGTTTACCTTTGTACTTCTCACATAATATAGCAGAGTGACTTACACATAGTTCATCAATGCCTGTCTCATGAACTGAATTTAACTACAGAAGAAGTAAATGATCTTGGGCTTGAATAATTAGTAGCAATTACAAAGACAGAAGAAGTTCAAAACTTTTTAAGAGCAGAGTGTAGGGGCAGGGAAGAAATTCAGAAGGAAGCCACTTTGGGTTACTAACCTCAGCCTTTGGGCAGAATTTCTGGGGAAGTTGACCACAAACATTCACACCCACAGCAAGCACCACCTTTATATTCCTGGTCCAAACCTGGCAAGATGAGAGAGGAAGCCCAGGCAGTCCTAGCACGGCATGTTCTGATTGGCAAACAGTGACCTCAGTGCCTAAAGATCAGTAACTGATAGCCAGAACAAAATGGCAAGGCAAGCCCCAACAGGCTCAACAGCTGCAGCCCACACCCCTCAGGAGAGAGACGCCATCTGAGAACTTCCATCAGGAGAGCCTGCCATATTTTATTTCTTTCTTCAAATAAATTTTCTCTTCTTCACAAAGATCTTAAAAGGCATATTTCCATAAATGACAACTTTTGCTGTCTCTATACTAAGAAGGTAGAGAAAAATTTAGTAGTGTTTCCATGCAAGTATAAGAATCTTCAAATATTTTTATTTTGAGAAGTACACAATTAATATATGGCCATTATTTTAAAAATGTTCTTTCTTACAAATATCCTTGCTGCTTCAAAGGCTTGACTCCTTTTTCAACTATTGTTGTAATTTACCCACAAGGAAAAGAGTTCTTGATGAAGTAATGGCTCAGCTGTGAAAAAGGAACCTTTAAGACCATTCCAGCAATAAGAGAAACTCACATCATGACGATTTCTTGACTACACCCTTACAACTTGACGACTAAGGAAGTAGTCCAATCAAGTATACACAATGGGATAAGACAAAGGCAGATAAAAGACAAGGCTGGATTTCCTGCTTTGATGTGAAAGTCTTCCCTTTTCACTGCCAAGCAGAGTGTGGCAGGCACAATCAACAGGGGCCAGGTGGCACAGCCATTATCAGGGCTTTGGAGCTGATGGTGAGAAACTGGCAAGCCTCAGAGAAGGACTATGTAGGACTCAAGGGATTGACGTCACTTTTGGATAACGAGTTAGCCTTAAAAATAATGATATTGCAATCACTTCACTTGAGAGCAAAAAAGAAAGTAGAATTGTTCCTGAGCGGCTCCGAGATCATATATATCACACTAATCTTCACATCACTGAAAAAGTGGCACAGGACAGTGTTTCTTAAATGGCATGAGGTATAACACACAGATTTGATTTAGCTTACTTTGCTAGGCACAAGAGCTAAGTATAGAACAAATCCAATAAAAGCAATACATTGTGGCCATCCATTCAGTGTTGCTACTCATAACCACAGGACATTCCTATAAGGGCCCATCCTGTACATGTCCGATGACCAGCCAGCAAGTCACCAAACTGGCTTAAAAGTGTCAGAATAAACTTTTCTAGCTTGTATACCTTTATTTTCATTTTGTGTGATGCATAAACCAGACACCATCTTAAAGGGCTAAAAATATAGCCAAAACTTACTATTGCCTTTCTTTCAAAATGAATATAATTGTAAGAAGAAAAAAGATACAGCTTTTGATCAAACAGCTGGGTCCAGCAATTTCTTCAGATCAAAATGAACTGGCTATCCATGATGCTCTGTGACTACATAATCTATATTTAAGTTAAACTGGTTTCTGACACCTTCCATAAAAATATGGTACCCTTTCCTACTTACAGTCAGGTAATTTAATTTTTAACATCATAAGTAAAACCTATGAAAGATCAATACCAAAAAAGCACATCATTAAAATATACTTTCATATTTATATTTTTTTGCAAAATAATAAATTTATTACATATGATTGGCAGATAGTTGTTGCTGATATATTATTCTCTCAATGTTTGCGGAAAATTTCAAAATAAAAAATTTTATACACCATACAATACACCACGCAATCACAGGGGTCCTTGAAGATCTCCAAACATTTTTTGAGCTGACTTTCACCTGCGAGACCTGGTCCCAGCCTTGAAGCTGCGGGAGGGTAAGTTTGCCACCCAAGGGGGCTGGAATTTTCCCAGCCGTAAGGAAGAGATTTTACTTGAGATGAGAGGCCTTCTCTAAAGGGAGTGATAAAGCCCCTGAAAGCAGAAAGGAGAGGAGACAGGGCAGAGGGGGCTGGGGCTGAATCAGAGGGTCTCCGGGGGGAGGACGAAGAGCCCTCTCTAACACCAGCATTCCTCTGTGCTCACCATCAGGGGAAGGACTGCCCTATAACAGCAGTGTGTAGCTCTGAAGAAAGAACTCTCTTCTAGCAATTTCTAGAACCTGAAGAGGGGGCCCAGCACGACCCTCGAATGGATCCTGGAGCACCCAGGATGCCAGGGAGGTACTTGCCCTTGGGCTAACGAGAAGTCCTGGCTAATGGTCCCAGGACCTGGAAGGTACCGGTCAGGTTGTTTTGCAGGGACAGCCCTTGACTAAGACAGCTGGGCCCACACAACCACACTGGAATTGGTCACACGGGCTCCACAGTGACCAGCCCAGAACTGTGTGTCCTGGCCCCAGTGTTTGAAAGACACAAAGTGGACACCCGTCTTGATGTTGGAGAACACGTGGGTGACCTGAAAGCAGACATTGTTGTTCCACTGCTGGATGGGAACGGGCATAGCACAGAATTTATCCAGGACAGTCTGGCTGGCATCAGTCAGACACAAATCTCAATCCTGCCACTATCTAGCAGCTCTGGCCACAAATCCTCCTCCCCCAGGTCCAAGACCTGCTTTTTGTCTTTTTGCGACAACAGCTGAAAGACACCAAACAGGTCTGCGAGGGGGTCCCAGGACCACTGACCAGTTTATCTCCACCACCCAGCCACCTCCACCGTCCTGCTTCATATTTATATTTTAAAGCATGAGAGACTGGAGTCCCCTGAAATGCCTGGAATTTTGCATATTTTAACACTAGCATCTGAAAGGAAGAGTCTGATTGTTTGATACAATAAATCCTTCGCAGTTCACAAGTACAAACAGGGTTCAGGACATAATGGGAAATAAGTAGAGATTCACAATGTGCTTACGTTTTAGGCCCCAAACTAAAAACACACAAAAAAAGGTGATTTTTTTTTTTCTGGCAATTCAAGGAATTCTACTGGTGACCAAAGTGGTAGTTAAGAACAATTTCTGAAAACCAGGACCCAAATATGCCAAGTACCCATGTTTCAATAAAGAAATAATAATTAAAATACACAAAAGAGTTTACCAAAAGGCCACTAAAATAAGTTCTGTCTGGACTCTGTGGTTTTTCCTGCCAAAGATCACCTACCCCAGAGCAAAATTGCTGTCCTCCTTCCAGTCCACGATGCGGCAGATGAACAGTGTGTTGGTATAATCTTTAGGCCGGGTCACAAAGTCCTGGGGACAGTCCTTGAGAGGCACATAAATTCTAGGCACCCGGTGGTCCGAGGGAGAAAACAAGGCATATTTCCTAAACAGTTCACTGTTCTTATCAGCCAAAAGTTTGAGAAAGCCAGTTGCTGCCCTGGAATGTTTTTTCTCCAAGATGTAAACCACCTGAAAACACCAAAGATATAGTCAAATGTTGTTTACCTATAGGACTGGATAACAGTTAGGAGAAGTCAGCAAGATACTATTTGGTCAACTAGCTGGGCCCAGCAGTTTTTCTAGGTCCAGATGAAGTGCCTCTCAGTGATGCTCTATGACTAAGTAATGCATATATATATATTTAAAAAAATTTTATTTATTTGACAGAGAAAGACACAGCGTGAGAGGGAACACAAGCAGGGGGAGTGGGAGAGGGAGAAGCAGGCTTCCCGCAGAGCAGGGAGCCCGATGAGGGGCTCGATCCCAGGACCCTGGGATCATGACCTGAGCCGAAGGCAGATGCTTAACGACTGAGCCACCCAGGAGCCCCTAATGCGTATATTTTTTTAAAGATTTTATTTATTTATTTGACAGAGAGAGAGAGACAGCACAAGTAGGGGTTGCGGCAGAGGGAGAGGGAGAAGCAGGCTCCCCGCCGAGCAGAGAGCCCAATGCCAGGTGCGATGCAGGGCTCGATCCCAGCAGCCTGGGATCATGACCTGAGCCAAAGGCAGATGCTCAACCGGCTGAGCCACCCACGTGCCCCACTAAGTAATGCATATTTAAGTTGCAACAACTTAGTATCCAGTGAGCATATCTATCCAAGGAAAACCATGCAATACAGGATTAATTAGATGAAAGTGCTTTTATAACTAAGATCTATGTCTTAAGGACATATGTAAGACTCTGGCAGGGAAGTATGGTTCCAAGTATTTGCTCTGCATTACATTTTTCTCACATGAACAACACAACAGTTGCTTTTTTAAAAATGTTATTAAATATAAGTAAGGAATTGGTCTTTATTATGCCTTTAAAAGCTGGAAACCAGGGTGCCTGGGTGACTCAGTTGGTTGGGGATCCGACTCTTGATTTCAGCTCAGGTCACGATCTCAGGGTTGAGGCTGAGCCCCATGTGGGGCTCTACACTGGGTGTGGAGCCTGCCTAAGATTCTCTCTTTCCCTCCGCCCACCCCCCCACCGCCACTCACTCTCTTTCTCTCCCTCTCTAAAAACAAAAACAAAAAGGCTGGAAACCTTTTCACCTTCCTTCTTTCCAACATTAAATCCACTCTCTCATTTCACTAGGCAAAGACTGAGGCCCCCACACCACTACAAGGACGTACTACTTCCACCAAGAGAGAAGCATTCTTGAAGAAAGTGAATCCCCTCGCTCACCCTGGGAAATGTTTCTTCCTGAACTGTTTCCCTTTCCCACTGCAGACAGTCTGCACTTTGATGCCTTCACTGGAATTACTTGTCAGCATTGCACGTTGATCCCTGAGCAAAGGTTCAGACTGCTGGTGAGCTGGCTGCCGCTCCTGTTCGTGTCTCTGACTCCATGTGGGGCTTCAGCCTGTCTACCGAGAACCTCCAACCAGTCAGCGTGCCTTTCCTCTGCCCCAGGGACACCTGTCCTCTCAGCAAATCTCAGGCCCATGATAGGCTCTACGTTCTCCTGACCCTTCCTTCCTCCTTGGAAAACACCATTCTGTTTTGAGCAAGCTGCTGTGCCCTCTGTCAGGAATCCTTGACCCCGTCCTCACATGTGCTTGTCTGTCCCAGGACCTTTGGACAGAGGCTGCTCCTTCTCCACACACAGCCCCTGAATGAGGTGTCTGTGTTTTCCTGTGCTGTCACATCCAGACCATTTACTCTTCCAGCCTCGTGCATATGTCTGCAACTGTCTATGGTTCAGGCTGTCCCCTTCTTGTTACTGTCATCCGTGGACCTCCTAGTTTACTGCAGAGTAACTAGTAACTAGTAACTGGCTTATTTCCAAGTGAATGACTCAGCCACTATCTTGTCCTTACAGTCCCTGTACCTCTTCAATGCCGGTGGCATTCCATTCCCTTTTGGCAACTCATCCTCATGGCCACCACTCAGCATCCTCAGGTCCAATCCTGATCATCTCAGACTGACCCGTCGTCCAGCTCCCTTAATCTCCTGTGCCCCCTCCATGGCTTCTTCACCACATCAAGACTACCAGCACCTTGATCCCAGCCTGCTCTCCGTGCTGTCTGCTACTTCTTAGGCCTGAATCCTTTCCTACTCCAGAGGGTCATCATGTTCCATCACTTCTAGTCCTCTCGCCTCTGTCATCAAATGCTTCACCTCTCCTGCCCTTCCACTGCACCCACCGTAAAAAATCCTCAATTCTGGGACAGTTCACCCACTGCTATTCTCCAACCTCAAACACAAGCTATGGAGTCCATCAGAAGAGAATTACAATGATGCAGATGGAAGATGGACACCATCACACATTGGTGTTAAATAATCATTGCTCTGACCTCAAAATCTCTAAGGTATTTTTAACCTGTTCCCAATCAGCACAATCTATAAGCCCCACTCTCTTGATGATCCTCTCCTTCTAGGACTCCAATTATCTGAATGCTGGATCATTTTATTGCCCCACAACCTCCTAAAGCTCTGTTCACTTTTTCTAGTCTATTTTCTCTCTGTTCAGATTGGGCAAATTCTACTGATCTGTTCTCAAGTTAACTAATTCTATGCTGAGTCACCTCTACTACTGAGCCCCTCCTGCAAGTATTTTATTTCTGTTATCGTATTTTTTTAGTTCTATAATTTCCACTTGGTTCTTTGTTTATAACTTCTATTTCTTTGCTGAGATTTTTCTATTTTCTCATTTGTTTTGAGAGAATTTTTAATTGCTTGTTGAAGCATATTTATGATGGCTGATTTAAAATAACTGTCAGATAACTGTACCATCTTGGTGTTGGCATCAGTTAGTTGTCTCTCCTCACTCAAGTGATGATGTCCTGGTCCTTGGTATAATGAATGATTTTCTATTGTATCCTGGACCTTTTGTCTATTATGTTAGAGATTCAAGGTCTTACTAAAATCTTTTCTTTTAGGAGGCGGGTCACCCTATCTTGTTTTAGCACAGAGATCCTGAACTACTTTTGTGGGGGCTCTAGTTCTAGTGACAATTTCACTTGGAGAGACTGTGCAGTAGTATTTTGATATTTGGTTGACATGGAACCACTGGGGCTCCAGCTGGTCTCTGCCGGTACTGCCTGAGGGGGTGAAAAGAACTTTCTCAAGGCTGGCCAGCTGGTCTCTCTAGTATGGATTAGAAACAGATCCATGTCCATGCAAGGACAAAGAAACTTCCCATTTAAGGTTTTCAGTTGTGGTAGGACTCCGGTGCTACCACACTGCCCAGTGTCTCTGGGTGGGAAAACAGTGTCTCAGATCCACGAGGAAAAAGGTTTCCTGGATCACATACCTGCTATGGCAGGATCCTCCTTACTGGCATTCCCCAGTCATCTACTACCTCTGGGGGAGTAGAGAGGAGTCCCTAACTCACTTGCCTTCCTCTCTTCACCCTCCAGAATTCTCTTATGGTTGCTTCCTGTTATTTTCCAGGGTTTATAGTTGTACTAGTAGGAAAGAGCAAGGAGGAACGAGTCTATGCCATCTTGTCTGAACTAGAAGTCCTTGCTTCTTGCTTTAATATCTGACAGCATGAGAAGTGTATGAAGCAGCTTGACATTACCTGTGATTCATACATTAGTTGTAGTAGAAATGACTTGATCACAGCTTAAGTTTTGCATACAAGTGCTGCTTTGCCTTGTGATTTTAGATTGAATTCACTAAGAAACTACCCAAAAACCCCAAACAAACTCAGCAAGAGAGAGGGTACCATTGCGGGGGCAGTAGCAAACTGCAGAACACAAGTTCCACCTACAGAGGGTTGCCTGTACTCAGCTCTGACTCAAGTCATTTAAGAATGTGGTCCAGTGTTGCCATATGTTTTGTTTAGTCAAGAGAAGCCAGAAGTCTCTCTCTCTCTTTTTTTTTTAATAAGCTACTTAGTCAAAACTTTTAAATGCTGCACAGGTCACACAAAACACCAGTTTGTAAGCCAGATCTAGCCCCCAGGCTTTCCATTCATTACAATCTCCTAGCATGCTGCCTGGTATATGGGCATACGGTTAGTATTCAAAATGCTTATTAAAATAACTGGACAGGCAGTTGAGGGTAACATGTATGTAATATAATTTAGAAATTCCTCGTGTCAATATGCAGGAGGTACTGTCCTAACCCACTTGCTAGATTGAGGCGGCAACCCTACCACCTCATGCTGAGCATGCTGAAGGATGCCTCTGGGAGAGCAAGCTTCATACTTATTACTGCCTATTGAACCACTTCTTCTACCAGGAGCTACCTGCATAGCAGGGTCAGCCGCGTTTGATCCCATATCTGAATATGCCACTAGTATACGTAATTGAAAAATAAAATTGAAATATGCAAACTAACAGGATGCAAAAGCAATTTTTTGTGTCTACAATAACTAAATACTTGGGGAAAACTAAAAAAGACATTAAAAACTTACTTTTGAATTAGATATGGACGCGACAACAATAAAAAAAAGTTGAAGCAAAAAACTAAGAATCTAGAAGGAGTCTGCATTCGTATTGCTTCACGTGGTGCCTAAATTCTCACTCCACTTTACATAACCCAAACTGGAAATCAAGGATGTCACATTACGAGTGTGGTTTAAGCAGAAAAAGATAATGCAGAACTTCAATAAACATACCCACACACAAAGAAAAGGCTGCGGGCCTTCATCCAAACACAGGCAAATCAACATATATGTATGTCTTTAAACTTATACAAATTATTAGCTTTTTATGACTCCTTGCTTCCACTGACTTTTCTGATTAACTGACCAACTACAGTCCTAACTGAACTGCATGAGATACCCCTGACAGGTGGCTCAGGTGACAGTCATTTGGACATGTGTAAAGCGGGCAATGTGGGCAATGACCTTTGCTGATCTTTGCAGCGATTTCTCTGGTAAAGCTCTTGAGTCCTGTGACATGGAGGTGCTCTCATCCTTTGTAACTGGAGCATCAGCATCCTCTTTTCCTAAAATAAGAAGAGAAGAAAAAGAGAGGAGGGATCAGTTAGGTGCATATCTACTAGGCATATAGACTCATAGGATTTTTTTTTTTTTAAGGTTTTTTTTTAGAAAGAGAGAGAGCACACACGTGCGAGTGTGTGAGCTTGAGTGGGGGGAGGGGCAGAGGGAAAGAATCTTCAAGCAGACTCCCCGCTGAGCAGGGACTCAACACGGGTCTCTGTCTCCCTACCCAAGAGATCCTAACCTGAGCCAAAACCAAGAGTCAGACTGAGCCACCCAGGCTCCCGGTGGGATTTTTAAGTTCAGAGCACCATTTACCCTAAACTACACACTTTACAGAAAAGGAAACCCAGGCCCACAGTAGTTAAGAGACTTAGCTAAGGTCAATCACATCACCAACTTCCATTAATGCTCATGTTCAGCAGGCCACATTTGATCTATTTAATGTTACTCAAATGCTAAGTGTCATACAAGTGGAGAGCATCAAACTGCTGAACTGAGCTCAATGAGCTAGGTGTCAAAATGCCAAATATACTAGATGTGAAATATTGCCCCAGCCCACAGCGAAGAATAGAGATAGGTTAATTTATTATGCACATCTGCTGAAATCAAAATAAATGTTAACTTTTAAAAGTACTTTGGTACCAGCCATAACAAACAAAATGGTGGAAAATAGATATTTATTAAATAAATAAATAAAAAAGCCAACCCCGATTTTCCTGGCTTTTCTCAGTGACATTATATAAAGAGTATTTAAAGTCTTTAAATGTTTAATTTCCTTTCTTAAGAAACTTATAAAATGGACATTCACCCAAGAAACTGAAACCACATCTCCCCAATAAAGAGGGAGTTAGGCTCTGTACCAGAAGTATTAAAACGACTCATGAACAAATGCAGCAAATTATACACTTCTGAACATTTAATATTTTCTATTTTCATGTGTTACTTTAGAGTTCTCCCACAGAATATTCTTATCCAACTATACTGGAGTTTCTGGATTCTAGGGGTCACAACAAATTCATGTGGGCCCCACTCCAGATAGCTAAGAGAGACTTGTACTTATCATCATTTAGACATCACCAAGGCCAAAATAAATAAAAAAAAATCCTTTTCAGCCTCTTAGCAAAAGCTCAGCTTAAGGCCAAGTTTTACCATTCTGGGCGTACTCTGGAAACACTGACATGATCTGACCTACTGGGGCTTAAGAATGATCAACTGTTTGCTTTTCCATCTAGGCTGAAATATGCCTAACATAGTGCCCACTGAAAGGAGAATTCTCACTGTTTTCCAAAAACAAAAAAACAAATGAAAACTTTCCCATTGTTGATCACCCTGTCCCTCAGTAAAAGAAGATATCCATCTTTTATTTTAGACCATAGTTCAGGATTCCAAGATCATTAGATGCTTCCAGAACATCTTTTATACTCTGGGGGAGAAAAAAAAAACCACACAAGTTGTTGATCTGCTCCATAACATATCTTGCCAATGCGTTCTGCAGAACAAGTTCATTCAGAAAAGATTAGGAGGCTGGAAATACCACGAACCAGTACACTCTAGCTAGATATCTGCTAGCTGAACTTTCAGTCTCGAGAGCTGGCAATCAAGGGGGTTTTCTAAGGCAGCCCAAATCCCGGGCATGTAACCTTCTATCACAGTTACTGATGGTTCCAACTTAAAATGACTATTGCTTTAGATCCCATCCCAACAACAAGCAAGTCTTCTGTTCCGAAGGTTGTGCCAGGTTGCATCAGTTGCATCAAAGAAAGAAGGCTAGCCATGGAAGCGAGCCCAATTGTGATTTTCAGATATCACACCTGCAGATGACCTTTTCAAGTTCTGTGTCCACAAGGATATCCTGACAGAAACAAAGCTTTGTTCAAAGATGCATTCCAATAAATTAAACTAAAGCTTTTAGCCCTGCAGGTGAGTATCATAGATACATTTCAATGAAGGTGAAGAAACGCAATGCCAGGTTAGAAAGGTGAATCACCTTCATAGGTTTCCAACAACTACGTCTTGCTACACTAATAGCAAAGTTGTCAGTTTGATGAGAGATCTACCACACTGTTTAATCATGAGATTCTTCATTTATTCATTTATTCCATGTGTATTTATTGAGCAATGGGCACTAAGGATTCAGTGAATAAAAGAAATATGGTTCCATCCCTTACACAACATATACTTTAATGTGCAAGTGATATTCAATAAACCACCACTCAATAAACATAAAGTTATAAATTGTGATGAAGGCTAAGGAGGAAAGAACAGTTCTAAGGAGGAAGAGTTTTCTCAATATACAATTTAGAATAAGAGGTCAGGAAAAGAGGCCCTGCAGGGAAGTGCCATTTAAGCTGACGCCCAAGGATGGTGTGTTCAGGAGTGAAGAAGGGGACAGAAGACCCCAGGTGGGAAATGGCACTTGGGAAGGGGCAGAGGTGAGAGGTTCTTGGCACAAACGTGGGAAAGAAAGAAACCATGCAGCCAGAGCATAGTGAGCATAAGAACAGGCACGACAAGGGATAAGGATGAGAGGTAACAGGAGTCAAGTCAGCTGGGGTCTTCTAGGATTTACGCATCCTAAACTGAAACCTAAATACAAGGGGAAGCTGGCTAAGGATTTTGTGCATGAAAGTGACACTGCCCGAGGAGAGGTTCAAACAGGTGAAGAGCGGAGGGAGGGAGGCCAGCGAGGAGCTACCGCAGCAGTCCAGACATGCGAGGATCATGCTATGATGCAGGCCCTGCAGATGGAATGAAAAGGATTAACCTAAGACATATCGTGGAGTTGAGCTAATAGATTTTGGTGGTGATCAGATAGGAGAGCTTATGGATCATGAGCTATGAGAAGGGAAGGGTGATTTCCAGCTTTCTGACATCTGCAGCTAGGTCGATAGAGGCATCTTTATTGGCTCAAAAAAGACTAGAGGAGGAGGTGAAAACCACGAGTTCTACTTCAGAGGTGTTTCTATTTGATGCTCTTGAGTAAGCAATTCAATAGAAAGGTCTGGAACTCAAAAAGAGAGGTCTGGGCTGTGGCTTTAAACACAGTCTATATGTTGAGTCCTTCCATATTTATGGGGAGAAGAGATTCAAACCCAAGTGTGTTCCACTACTAAGTCCAGAAAGCTCTTCCACTGCTACATGGCTCCAGGAATTAGTGTTATGTTGTCACTGTTAGGAAGATAAGAAAACTGCACTGTGGGAGTGACCTGGGCTTGAAGGACGTATAGATGTGAGAAAAATGAGAAAGTGAAAGGGCACTGCAGGTAAAGGCCCAGAGTTGTGAAAGGGCCTGACGTGGTAAAGGACTAGTAAGAGATTTACTGTAGCCACTAACGGGCTGAGGATAAAGGGCTGGGTAAGAAGGGTCTAGGGTGGGGAGAGGAACAAGGCTGGTGGAAAGGTCCTGCGGCAGACATTCTAGTGACTGCCCAAGATCTAGTCTCTTCTTTCCTGGCAACAAGGACTCCCAATTCTTAGCTGGGTAAACTATTTAAAAGACTACATTTTTCAGCTTTCTTGCAACTACGGATAGCCTATATGTCTAAGTTTTAGCCAATAAAATGCAGGTTAAAGTATTGTAAGTGACTTCCAGGAAGTGTCCTTACAAGATGGAGGCCCAGCCTTCCCTCTTTCTTCCTTCTTGCTGGTTGGAATGTTGATGTGACAGCTGGACCTCAAGCACTCATCTTGGTCCCAGAGGCCACAGGACAAGGGTGTTTTCTATGCTGCAGAGCAGCACAACAGAATGAGCTTAAGACTGTGGAACTACTCTCTGAGCCCTGGCCTGCCTTACCTCTGGTCTTCTTTTTATATAAGATAGAAATAGATTTCTTTCTTATTTACGCCACTGATATTTTAGGATTTAACTCCATTCTCTCTCTCTCTCTCTCTTTTTTTTTAAGAGATAAGGAACATTTTTTATTTTATTTATTTATTGGACAGAGAGAGACAGCCAGAGAGGGAACACAAGCAGGGGGAGTGGGAGAGAGAGAGACAGAAAGAGAAGCAAGCCTCCCGCTGAGCAGGGAACCCAATGCGGGGCTTGATCCCAGGACCCCAGGATCGCAACTTGAGCCAAAGGCAGATGCTTAACGACTGAGCCAACCAGGCGTCCAGGATTTAACTCCATTCTCAACAGAACATACTTTCTAACATATGGTCCAGACCATGAAACTGACAAGCCTGGACACCATCCTATAAGGCATTTTAATGGTAAGGAACACATAGCTCTCAGGACTATGAATTTGGAAGCAACATTGAATGGAAAGACAATAGTAGCAAAGATCTTAGAAAGTTGGGAGCTGGGATTGCAGTCTAGATGAGACACAATCAGAATGTGAATTAGATAGTGGCAGTGAGAGCAAAGAGAGGCAAAATTGGAGAGATGTGTCTGAGAAGGATGATGCTAAGTGTATTTCTATCACTATGGATAATCTGATATATGAAAAATGCACTTAAAGGAGCTTTTGATTGAATATCAGGAAAAATGGCTTGACAGAGCAATAAAACTCCATGGTGAAATTACTAGAACAGGGCAGGCTGGGAGTCCTCATAAGGGTAGAGGGTATGCGTCCCCACGGCCTTCGGTTTTGCCATACTGAAGGCAGAGGTGGCCCGTGCACTCTGTGGTCCCTTCTAGTTCAAAAGATTCTAGAAACTGGTGACTACCAAAGTTCTTCATCTAAAAGAGAGAATTTTCTAAGAAACAGATACACTACTAATATAAGCAACTATTCATTATATCCCCCAGTACATACTCTAGGAAGAAAAGTCGAGTGGAATCCTAATCTCTTTCTACAGATTGTCTAAACACTTAAAAAGTAAAATGCCATGGTTTGGTAGGGTTGGTATGGCCACTTACATCTATCAAGTGCAAACTCAACACCTGATTTTGGTAAGAAAAATGATTCTGGGGACGCCTGGATGGCTCAGTTGGTGAAGCATCTGACTTCAGCTCAGGTTATGATCTCAGGGTCCTGGGATAGAGCCCTGTGTGGAGCTCCTCACTCAGCAGGGAGTCTGCTTGTCTCTCTCACCTCTCCCTCTGCTCCTCTCCCCATTCATGCTCTGTCTCTCTCTCTCTCAAATAAATAAATAAAATCTTAAAAAAAAAAAAAAGAAAAATGATCCTAATTTGGTCCTCTCATATATAAACAATGGACGGACAAGTTTGATGATTCTTAACACTTCACACATCAAAAGGTTTTCAGATGATTGGACTGCGACACCAAGTTGGGGCAATGTGAAGAAAAACACAAGGAATTGGGCAAAGGAGTATCAATCTATCCAATTATACAAGTGACATTCCAGAAAGGGAGAGGAACATGTACAAAGGCACACACTTGAGAATAAATGGGAGAAGGAGGAAGGTTCTATGTGTCTAATCAAGTTGAAGGCCTTATACGACATGCTGGAGTATGTATATTATAGAAATAGAAAGCTATTGAAAATTTCGAGAATAACATGATCAGAATTATATTTGGTGAATGGTTAGTCTGTTGCTCCTATGAAGAGAATCTTTTTCTCTAGCTGCTTTTATGATTTTCTCTTTGCTTTTGATTTTCTGTAGTTACATCTTGATGTACCTAAGTTAGGATTTTTTTTTTTTTAATTCTCCTTGCAATCATTGGTCGTCTTAAATCTGTAGTTTGGTATCTCAGCTGTTATGGAAAATTTCAGCCATTACCCTTAAATTTCATTTTGCTTATTTTTTCACTCATCTCCTTCTAGGACTTTAACTTATTTAGACCCTCTTCCTCTGTGTTTTCTATTTGTCTATCCATGCTATACTCTGGATAATTTTTTCTTACTGTCTTCCAGTTTATTAATTTTTTCTTCAGCTTTATCCGATCTTCTGTTAAATTCATCCACTGAGGCATGTTTCTTTAAACTATGTCACCAAATATACTACATTTTTCCTCATCCACTGAGTTAATTTCATTAAAGTTATGTTTATTTCTAGAATTTTTATTTGGTTCCTTTTTCAATTTGCTTTGTCACATGTCATAGTTTCCTATTCTTTGCAGATATGTTCAAGCTTATCTTTTATTTCTTTAAATACAATAGTTTTTTGTGTTTTTTTTTTTTTTGTTTTTTTACAGATGCCATTATCTGATGATGTTTATGAAGGGCTGTTTCTATCATTTGTGGTTGTTGATGGTTCTTGCCATTGCAGTATGGTTTCCTTGGGTGCCTGGCTATATTTTGCGCTGGTCAATAATTTGAGGCCTGGGTTGAAGAATTTCCACTTGGTTTTGCCAGGTACCTGGAGGCATACCAACCCTTTGGCCAAATTTAAGAACTGAGATCCCTGGGTCAACCCAGTGAGCTTGAACCTAGGCCATAATTCCACATGAGCTCTGGTACATTTCAGGTCTATCTTACCCACATGGTGTAGCCCTTTGGCGTCCTAGCTTCTTGTGAGACACCAGCTGCTTTGTTTCTGTCCCCCACTACTGCTGGTCAAATGTGCAATATTGCCTGAATTCTCCATTCCAGTTTTAACCTGGTAATGCTTGTCAACTCTTTAATGCTTGAAGTTCTGGGTCCTTTTTTTTTTTTTTTTACTTTATGCAAATATTTTTAGTTGTCTCAGTGGGCAGCAGTGTGTCTGAATAATAGACCACCATTACTATTAACAGAAAGTCCCTGGGATTTATATTTTACAAATATTTTTCAGGTGGCGCTGTACAGCATACTTAGGGAGAGTGACAGGGTGAGAACAGGGCAGGGGACAGTGACAATCTGTGCAGGAAACACAACAGGGAGACGGTAAGGAAGCCACCGTGATGGTGCCCAGTGTTACATAAGGCAAATGCATGAGGAATAGAAAGAAGAGGCAGGTACTCTCACATTTATTTTTCTCAGCAACCCCAGGAAGGAAGTATTACTATTTTGATTTTTAGAGAATAGCAATCAGCCATTCGTAGAGGTAAAGTAACTTATCCCAGGGTTCATCCAAGGAGATGGTTAGTAGAGGGGGCATCAGGACCCCACATGACTCCAAGTCCAAACACAACAGCATGATGAGATCTGGAAGAAAGATAGGTACGTGTGGGTGGGTTCCAATGAGGAGGAGGGTTGCCAAAAAGTTTGTTTTTGTTTTTGTTTTTTTTTTTTTTAAGATTTTATTTATTTGACAGACAGAGAGAGCACACGTAGGTAGGGCAGCAGGCAGAGGGAGAGGAAGAAGCAGGCTCCTTGCCGAGCAGAGAGCCTGACGCGGGGCTCGATCCCAGAACCCTGGGATTATGACCTGAGCCGAAGGCAGACGCTTAAGTGACTGAGCCACCCAGGCGCCCCGCCAAAAATTTTGTAATTCAGTTACAGACATTGAAAATTTTTAAATTTTACAAGATGCCAGGTAATAAACAGCTCTCGATGTAATTTCACTGCTTCCACCCATAGGCATGAGAGAGTAATTAAAAGCATGAACTTTGAAGTCACAAGACCTAAATCCAAACCTCAGTCCTGTGACCCTGAACCATGTGGCTTTGAACAAGTTACACCTTCTCTGTGAACTTCCTCCCTAGTAGATCTGGAATTGTTTATATGATTTATATTTACAGGTAGTACCCTGGCACAAAACACAATAACAAAAACTGTTAGATACTATTAATATTGTTGTTGATATCATTATCATTAATATTATTATTATTTAATTAGCTCTTGCAGTGAGTTCTGAGGGAATACAACCCTGTCATCCTGGGCACAACTGACTGGACATGATTGGTGTACAGGACGATGGCAACATTATAAAATGGATCACATTTCCTCCTCTGTAAAATTGAACCAATCTTTCTTTTTTTTTTAAAGATTTTATTTATTTATTTGACAGAGAGACACAGCGAGAGAGGGAACACAAGCAGGGGGAGTGGGAGAGGGGAGAAGCAGGCCTCCCGTGGAGCAGGGAGCCCGATGCGGGGCTCGATCCCAGGACCCTGGGATCATGACCCGAGCCGAAGGCAGATGCTTAACGACTGAGCCACCTAGGCGCCCCTAAAATTTAACCAATCTTATAGGGTTAATGGGAAAGTTAAAATTAATGTGTGTAAAAGTGCTATAGTGGCTAGAACACAGTAAGCACTCAATGACTGCTATATAATGTATATTTAAATTACTCATTACTTTTCTGTATGCTTGGTGCCTTCTGTGTGAAGGAGAAACAAGAGCTGGTGCTATATAGGTAGGCAGAGGCCAGGTCAACATTAGGAAGTTTGGATTTATCCCAAAAGCAATGAAGAGCTATAGAAGAAAGTAGGCAGAGACTAACATAACTTATGCTTTAAGAAGCTCACACTGGTTGCTGTGGTGGGAGTAGATTTAGGAGAAGTGAGACTAGAGACAGAAAAGCCAGTAAGAGGGGCGGCTGGGTGGCTCAGTCAGTTAAGCATCTGCCTTCGGCTCAGGTCATCATCCCAGGGTCCCAGGATGGAGCCCCACGTCGGGCTCCCTGCTGAGCAGGGAGCCTGCTTCCCCTCTCCTTCTGCCCCTCTCCCCTGCTCATTCTCTCTCTCAAGTAAATAAAACCTTTTAAAAAGAACAAAAGAAAGAAAAGCCAGTTAACAGGTTACTGCAATAAATCATACTAGAGAGGTACTTAAAAGGCAAGACTGACAAGATTATTTGGATGCTAATGGGAGGGAAAAGAGGGAGATCATCTGGGTAGAGTAAAGAATATGGAAAACTGCTTCAATTCCTTAAACAGAAGTTCTCAAAGTAGAGTCCCTGACCAGCAGCAACAGCATCACCTGGGAACTCTCGGAAGTGCAAGTTCTCAGGCCCCACCCCAGATCCAGGGACTCAGGACCTCTGGGGGTGGGGCCCACAGTCTATTGGAACAAGCTCCCCAGGGGGTTCTGATTCTGACTCACACTAAAGTGTGAGAGCCACACTACAGACAAATGGGCAGTGAGCCACCACAGGAAGAGCATCTTCAGGCAACCAGGAGGCGATATAAGTTCTGTTAGGACTTAGTGAATTTGAGGTGATCTGATGCTTAAGAGAGATCTGGGCTGGTGACAGAAATGAGGGTGTCACCTGTGTACAGAGGGCAAATGGATGAGTGGACTGGCCTCCTCATAGATGGTTTCGAATTACAAGAGTCAAAGCAGGGAGAAACACTAATAGCTAAGAAAGCAGAAGCAGAAAAGCCTACAAGGAAACTGAGGTACAGACAGGGAGGTAGGAGAAAAATCAGGCTAACGTGGGGTGAGAAAAGCAAAAAAACAAAAACAAACACAAACAAACAAACAAAAAAACCCACAAAAACCCAAATAAAACAAAAAACAAGCATTTTGACATGGTCAGCAGAGTGGCCTTAGTAATAACAAGGTCACCGGCAACCCTAATGAGTGAGACTCATTTGAAAGAAGGAAACACAGTGAGGTCAGAATGCTGTGTGTGGGGAACAGGATGAAAGGTAAACGAGGGGATGAGGGTGTGGACCAGGCTCCGGAAGTCCGACTGTGCAGGACTGGAATAATACAGGGTGGTAGCCGTAGGGGTGCAGAGAAATCACGACATGGTTGCTGTTACTTTATTTTTTTAAGATAAGGGAGTCTTGGTCATGGTTCATTGCTGATGGGAAAGAACCACTACAGAAGGTGTGGTTGAAGAGGACACAATGAGGACTGGGAGGGGGCCCTGGGCAGGAAGGGATGGGATCAGAAATCCAGGGGGAAAGATTAGCCTCGGGCAGAAGGACAAAGATGCCACCTTCTCTGTATGAAAATAAATGGAGGAGGGGATGAGTCTAGACACAAGTCATTTGTGAGTGCGGTGGCTGAAAGTTGAGGGGGACCCTGTGGGGTGTGGAAGAGCAGCTTTTCTCTGAAACATACAAGCCGAACTCATCTGTTGAGAAGTGCTAGAAGAGGACACCCACTACATTCCAAGCTAGGAACCACAATTCCAGGGGAGGATCAAATGCGAATGGCATCTCCAAACAGTGGCCCTGAACGTGCCAGGTTCTGTGCTCTGTGCATTCAAGATAAAAACTAGTAACTAGCTATTGAGCACCTACTGCACACGTCTGGCACTGTGTTAGGTGATTTACATAAACTACCACATTTAGTATTCCCCAATAATCTAATGAGGTAGGCAGGTATTATCATTCCAATTATCCAATAATAGAGATAGGAGAAATGAGGCTCACAAAGATCAAATAACAGGCTTGCCCATGGGTACCAGTCTCATGAATGCTGGCACCTCATGCTCTTCCCATGATGCCACACAACCTTCAGGATCCTAACAGGCTTGATGGAAGTGAGAATGGAAAAGAAAACATGATTTCTGAGAGATGTGCCTGAGTGATAAGATAATGAGAGAAGTCAATCAACTCTGTTTGGGGCAAATTTTGAGTTTGGGATGACAATGGAATACAAGTATGATAATGTCCTCTACCCAAGCTGGAGATATAGCTCTACATCTCAGGGTAGAGGTTGGGAACATCAATTATATAACAATGTGTGAGAACAGACAGATGGGTAGAGACTGGGGAAAGAAGGACTTGACATAAGAAGAGAACAGGATGAATAGATGAATGTGAATGAAAAGAGTTAATACTCAAGCATTCAGAGGAAAAATCCCTATGCTACCAATTTTTCTATATTGTTCTAATCTGCATACTCATTGTGGCAGAGTTTGGTCACCCTCCTCACCAGGCTGACCATGACCATGCAGCGATGCCTTCAGGTTCCTGAGCTGGAGCCAAAACCTAGGTGGTGTGGCTTTCAGGCCCAACTTGAGTTTCTCCCAGAGTCATCTTCTCAGATGGGGCTCTGCACTGATTCCCATTCCCAGCTGTTAACTGTATTAATTACATCATCAACATTCTCCTGCTTTTCTCCGAGCACTCTCTGCTCCAAATCTTTCTCTTGCCCAGGAGAAACCACTTTTAAAGTTCTCTCTACTAAAGCTTTAATTGGCTTTTAGCTTCATGGCTCCCCAAAGACCCAAAATGTAGGCACACAATGTAGCTGGCTTTAACTTACTAATTCTGCATCTTTCCCAGCAGACGGATGATTCCTCCAAGTTTAAGTTGAATTTCATCTGAGTTTTTCTTAAAGGGGCCAACCTTTACATCTTATTATGATGTGATTATTTCAACACCAGAACAGTGTTTACTAAAATCAAACCAGTGTTTCTTTACCAGACTTCTCAGGACTAGTTATCCATCAAAACTTCAAAAAATGAAAAAGGTGCTAAGCTATCTTGGAGGGTTAAGTGGAGACTGGCCCCAAAGCATGGGAAGCTAGATTACATGAGTTTTGCTGTGTTCTGAGTCTTCAATTCCACATATATCAAACATGTATTATCTCTCTCTTATGTACCAAGCCTCTTAAAGCACATAAGACATTTCATCCTACTGAACACCTCCAACGGGAATGATAATATCCAGCCCACTGTTGGGCAAAAGGGACAGAATTAAAGTGCTGCTTCTCCAAGAGCCAATCTTCTTTATCAATTCACTTGCTGTGACCTAAAAACGCAGGACTACAAAGTGATCATTAACAGGCAAAAGAAAACAGACATTTTGAAGAAGCTGATTTTTACAGACTGCATCATCATCTGAGATCCATCAGGCCCCCTAGGAAACAGAACAATGCACCACTCAAAAACAGCTAATGTGTGAAGCATCTCTGATGGAAAATTGTTTCTCCTTTATAAGGTAACAAGCTCTAACTCTAAATGCAAATCAGACTAATGTGGATCACCCCAGCCAGGTTATATAGACATGAATGAGTCATTGCTTTTGATGCCAAACTGGTGAATCTGAAGGTTTTATAATGGCTCCTGTGTGGCTGCTGTGGGCAGAAAGGACTCTAGTGTTAAGCAGGAGAGCAACCCTGGTCCTTCTTCAGTTTCAAAGAAGGAGAAAAAGGGGAGTCTTTTGCAGAACTTTTGCTGGATACAAGACTGTTCTCAGAGGTGCAAGTGGATGAAAGACGAGCAAAAACAGTTGTATGAGGGAAGAAAAGAAAATACTCAACCGTAAGAAGATCAGTGATGGAATATAAACTTAAAAAAAAAGTAGCTACGAGGAAGAGTCACAGAAGAGAAAGATCACACGTTTAGCTGGAAAAAAGAAGTAAAGGAGGAAACATCTTGCGGTGAGCAGTCTCTGAGATGGCCCCCACTGATCCTCACACCTCCTGGGCTACACACCCTTGTATAATCCCCTCCTTGCGAGTGTGGGAAGGACGTGTGTCTTGCTTCTAACACTAAAATATGGCAAAGATGATGGACTATCACTTCCATGATTAGATTACATAAGACTGTATCTTCCACCTTGTTAGCAGGCTCTCTGCCTTACTGAATCCAATGAAGACAGCTGCCATATAGAGAGGCCCATACAGCAAGGAGCTGAGGGCAGCCTCTGGCCAGCAGCCAGCAAGGAACTGAGATCCTCAGCCCAAGAGCCCACAAGGAACTGAATACAGCCAACAACCACATAAGCTTAGCCTTCAGATGAGTGACACCTTGATTATAGCCTTGTGAGAAACTCTGAAGCAGAGGACAGATCTGAGCCATGTCCAGATTCCTGACTAAAGGAGAGCCTTGTTTACTCACAACACCTTGGACACCAAATGCATGGGTTTTCCACACCAAGCAATTCCCTAATTCTCTGGGTGTCCTATAATTTAATTCAATTCTGACACTACCTATCTAGGCTTAGCACAGACCTCACAGGTTAAGGGCTCAGTCCCATGAGACCACCCCCAACTTCAGACACCAAATGTACGTAGTGGGTTTCTAGGTTACCCACACTTCTGAGCTGGCTACGTATTGGGGAGAGGAGTTCCCATGACCCCCTCTTCAGGTTCAATAATTTGCTATAGTAATGGCTTACAGAACTCATGGCAACACTGAATGTACATTTACTAGCTTAGTACAAAAAAATATAATAAAGGATACAGAAGAACAGCCAGGATGAAGAGCCATATAAGGTGAGGTCCAGAAGGATCCCAAACGCAAGAGCTTTTGTTCCTGTGGAGTGGGTGCACCACCCTCCCAGCATGTATATGCATTCACCAACCCAAACCCTGTTGTTCAGAAATTTTTATGAGGGCTTCATTACATAGGCATGATCAATTGTTACCCAATCTTCAGCCCTTCTCCCCTCCTTGGAGGATGGTGGGTGAGGCTGAAAATTTCAAGTTTCTAATCATGGCTTGGTCTTCTAGGTAACCAGCCCCCATGCTAAAGCTATCCAGGGATCCACAATGAGTTGCTTCATAGAACAACAGATGCTCCTATCACTCAGGAAATTCCAAGGGATTTAGGAGCTTTGTGTAAGACATTCCCATCACCCCCACCATTCAGGAAATTACAAGGGTTTTAGGAGCTCTGTGTGAGGAACCAGGGTCAAAGACCAAATATTAGAACAAAAGATGCTTCTAGCACCTCTATCACTAAGGAAATTCCCAGGGTTTTAGGAGCTCAGAGTCAAGAACGGGGAGCAGAGGCCAAATATATATCTCTTATTATGCTACACTGACCCACAAAAACTGCAAGTGTTACTAAGCCACTAAGTTTGTGGCAATTTGTTACATAGCAATAGATAATTAATATACATGTAAAATGACAGTTGACATTTGAAGATCAGAGGGATGATTTTCACAGGTAATTAGGCAGCATTCATGGCAGAAAAGAGGAGGCTCAGACCCTCCAAGGCAGAAAAGCACAAGGAGTGTTTAGGAACAACACAAAGTCCAGCTTGGCTGGATCTAAGGTCTGATGGGTAGGTGCAAGAACACAAGCTGGAGAGGCAGGCTGGAGACCCCTGGTGGGCAAGAGCAGCCAAAGAGAGCCATTAGAGCTCATCACAGATGTGCAGTCTGAGAACCTCTACAGGAAGATTCATTGGACAAGTATTGTTTCAAGAGGCAACAGGTTTCAAAAAAAAAAAAAAAAGATTTGGAAATGCCTATAAAGGGATGCTATGCTTTCTCCTTTTTGAGAAAGTTTCCCTTCCATTACCTCATTTGATTCATGAAAGAATATATGAAGAAGACAGGTATTTATTATGAAGGGTTTGTGTTATATGTGTGGGGGTGTATATACATGTGTGTGTTTACAAAAAAGGAAAATGAAGCGCTAAGAGGCAAGAATGACTAGCAAAAGCTCTTGTTCAGTACTTTTTTTTCCTACTATGAGTGTTGCCACGTTTTATTGGATTTCCCCCTTCCCTGGTAGAGATGCAAACAGGCCTCGCTAGACAGTTTTGGATCCTGGCCCCAATGTACCAGAGAAAGCCCACAGAGTATTTTTACCTGGAATAGTAGGTGCAATGAGACCTGGGTGAACTGCAGAGTCAAGAGGGTAACAGTCTAAACTGCAGAACCTGCTATCAAAGGGGCTTTGAAATAGGGGGGTCAAAAAGAGCATCAAAGCCCAAACTAAGCTTATCAAGTGCATACGTTATTGCTGCTTCTGGCTCAAGCAAATGAGTGAGAGTTGAGGGGACTGGCCAAACGGGGGTCAGCTAACTGGGAGCAGAGATGAGAGACATTACTGTGTAGCTGAGCTTTCACTGCAGGGGCTAGTGAAAGGATATGCCGGGGTGGGAGGCTGGTTCCATCTACAGCGATAGGGGTGACTCATTAATTTTTTACTTTTTTTTTTTTTAAGCAGTATCTGAAAACCAGGGACAATTTTCTCCTATAAAATGTTAAATAAGATTTGTCCTTAATGGTGGACATTCTATACCCAGATGACAACTGTCAGTTCTCTCTCCCCATCCAGAGCCACATGACCCAGTTTTGTTTTGTTTTGTTTGTTTCCAATAGGCTTAGTTAGAATCTTCAACAGCTTTTTGTAAATCTCAACAGGTTACAGTCACCACTACTCTATTAGGCAAAGATAACCCCGACATGTTGCTGCATGACTTGGAAAAACCGAGTTGGTAGTTCTCAGGGGAGAAAGGGCATGATTTAGAGTGACCCGAAGGGGAAATCAGTGCGAGGAAGATGGACCTGTAGGCACATAATCCTCTGTAGTGACAATGAAAGGGTCTCTACTGAAAGGAAAAAAATATCAGAAACCTTAGGTAGCAGGTTAAATACTATGCTGGCCAAAGGGATGACTCGGAAAGAGCTACTTGACCGGGCCTTCCCTTCTTAAGTCTAAAGACCAGAAAACTTCACAGACAATAGTGTCCAGAATCCCAGGTAGAGGGAAGTGGAGATGAAAATCATCCCCATCTACAGCTGATTCTCAGTTTCCCAGTTTAATAAATACCAAATTGAACTTTTCTCTTTCAATTCATTCTAATGCAAAAGAGAGAGAGGGCCTCCTTGAATAAAGGTTGATTTTAAATAATTGTGAAAATTAGTCTTTTTAAATGAAAATCATCTTAATTATTTGATACCCACTAAGGAAAGACAGGTATCCCTTCATTTCTTGAAAATACTCATCACTCCCTCTTAGTTCCATACGCTTTTCTGTTAGGTCTTGTACAAAACTCTCAAAATCTTTATCAGTTACTTCCCAACCCCCAATCTTGCCCTTGAGTTTTTCCTATTTACCAGCTTGTGTCTTGGTTTTATAGGACAATGACTACTTCGGGTGAATTCCAACTGTAGGCCATCTACTTGATAATCTCATCAATTTCCCACAGCTCCAATTGATGACACTGTTCAGATCTGTAATTCTGACCATCCCTCCTCTGGGTACACTTCTATTTCCAGATGCCTACTGGACGTCATGAACTGAAAGATCCTCCCATAACTCAAATTCAACATGTGATCAGAAACTGAATTCATAGTCCCTCTCACCGCTGGTCTTATTTTTCTCATTTAAGAATGTAAGTACTCATGCAGTTACTAAACTAGATATCAAGTTAATCACATTCTTGAATGCTCCTCTGCCTCAAGTCCCATATCTGATCTGCCCTCTAACTCTGCCAATTCTAGTTCTGAAATATCTTGGTAACCTATCCCTTCTTCTGCATTCCAGCTGCCATTGCTCAGTCCAGTCTTCAAGTATCTCTAGTCTTAACTGGTCCCATGCCATGCCCCAGTTTCTCCCCTCTTCCTAACAGTCTCCTTTCCTTAACAACCTTGGATGACTCCACTACCTCAGTCTCTTAGCAGCCACAGATAACTGGGCAAAACCCCACCAGAGACTATTTTTTCAGCCTCTTCTCTGGACTTCGCACCAGGAAGTGCTCTATTCGCACTGTAGATGTTATTCTAGCTATCATCCACTTCTGTGCCCCTGTTTGTAACAAGCATACTTTTTTACCCTTCTTCACCTGGCAAACCAGACTCATCCTTCAAGGCCCAGAGAATAAACTTTTTTTTCTCTCCCTCTTCCTCCCTCTTCCTTTCACCTTCTGCCCTTCCCTCTCTGAATGGACCCTTCCCTCTCTCTTCTCTATGTGCACTGTCTGTGGTTACTAGCAGCCTCTGTTTCCAAGTGTCTCCGGCCATCATCCCATGTCACATTTTAGCTCCAGAGTCCTTAAGCTGTGGAGGAAAAAAAAATCTAACTGGTCCCTGGTCAATGTGTTGAACATCTTTGGGTCAGGGGTCCACTCATGGTCTAACCAAGGCCCTGAGGACAGGGGCAGACTGTATTTCCTACTTTAGGAAAGAAAATTCCCATCGAAGGGGATTAAGGCAGGCAAGACCCAGAACACGTATCTGTTACTGTAACTCCTCTTACAGACTAATTTCACCTGAAGGACAAGCATCGAGATTTTATTCTTTGACCATCTTTCTTTTCCAGCAGGTAGCATAACAACTGGCATGCAATGCCCTCTGTATTTGCTTGGATATTCTTGGTTGAAATGACAAAACATTCAACACAAACCAGCTTATATATATCAAAAGTGACTCAGTGGCTCATGCACCTGGAAGTCCAGAGGTAAGGCAGGCAGGCTTCAGGGTCAGTTGATCTAGGGCCCACTAATGGCGGTAGGGGCCCAGATTTTTTTCTGTTCTCCATTCTTCTATTCACAACACTAATAGCAAGTCATAGAATAGCTGCCAGGAGCAATTAGGGATAAATGTTTCCTGCTGATATCCATCAGGAAACTACTTACATCCCAGAACCCCACGCAGGAGTCACCCCGATTAGACTGCTTAGGTCATGTGCCTATGGGAAGAGGAAATGGTATGAAGCTACAATGTCTAATAGAGTAGGCACAAACCATACACAGCTATTTAAAGTAAAATTAATTGAAATTAAATACAATTGAAAATTCAGTTTCTCAGTCACAGCAGCCACATGTCAAATGCTCAACAGCCGCAAGTGGCTAGTGGTTGCAGTATTGGACAGCAAAGATTAGAACATTTCCAATTCTGCAGAAAGTTCAATTGGCATAAGGTAAACAAGCATACCAAGCAATTAGTATAAGGCAACCAAGACTCAGCTTGGCAGCTGGGGTCAACTTCACCCAAAGTACAAGGATCTAGGGAAGAACAGATGAAAATCTAGGCACATATGGGAAAGGGAAATAGACATTAGGTGGGCAATAAACAATGCCTAACATATTCTTACAGAAAGAAATTCAATTGATCTGCTACAATTTGCTCTTTAAATAATATGATCCATATGTAGAAACTGTCTGTTGTTATTGTAAATACAAGGTATTTTTCTTTTATGAACTCACTAACTTCCTGTGGGACACTGGACAAGCCAAGTAACTTCTCTGAGCCTCAGTTTCCTCGTCTGTAAAACAAAAGGAATGAACTAGATCAGTTGTTTCTAACCTTTTAATCACAACAGATTTTTTTATAGCACATTTTTAAAAACTAATTTTTGCCCCAGGATCTCACACTCGGAAGTATTTTTAGTAACTTAACTGCATTGAAAATTAATTTGCTATTCTGTTGTTGTTTTTTTCATTAAAAACATATAACTGTTAATTACAGCTTATGATCAGTGAGAAAAGTCACTGTTACCATAGTGGCCTGGTATTATTTGTAACAAAAGTGAAGTTGACCTCACAGTCCTACTGAAAGCAAATTTACTATTTTCATTCAGTGCTATGAAATATTTATAATTAACGTGAAGTGCTCCACTGAAACACCCTAGGGGTAGACTATCACATGCCCATGCAGGTCCAGAATTCTACAACTTCAATGGCAATGTGACTGTAAACAGATCCGACACTTGTCATTAGCACGGACTGGCCTGACCTGGAAAGTACCAGAGAAGGGGATGAGTGGATGGACTGGGAAGAGAGATTCCAAGGTAACTGAAATCTAGTGAGCAAGGGACAAGAAATAAGAAGAAAATGACACCATCGCAAAAAGCTGTTGATCTTCCCTTTTCATTACCAGTAAGCCCAAGGAAAGTGGATTATTAAATAATACAGGGAGCCAGGTATAAAGTTAGAAGTGGACAGCAAGCAAGAGAATCAGGAGCACCACACTGAAAAGGGTGCTAGAAGAGCCATGGGGAAGGTAACTTCAGAGATCTTCAAGTCTTCATTCACTTCCACTGAGAAAGGCACAGTGACGGACATGCTAGAGTCGTGGAAGCTCCTATTTTCAGGTAAAAGCATGAACAGAGTTTATTATAGATTATTTCCTTTTATTTAAATTTTTATTGCAATAATTTTGTGTTAAAACGCAAGAAAGATGATAGGCATGTCTATTCGAGATGCTGTAAGGGATAGACTGGGGCAGAGTATAGACTATAAAATAAATTACTTGTAATGTTCTGAAACCCAAGCCCTCTAGGCCTGCTGAGGTGTCAAAGAGAAACCACGCACGTAGGTAGGAGTGATTCCATGATACTAAATGGGAACAGGAAGTAAAATGGACAAGCCGGTGAAAGAACTGGGCAAGCTCCAGTTATATTTCAATAAAGAACAGATGTAATTATTATTACTTCAAGATTTCCTATAATTCATCATGATATTCTATTTTTATTAACCCTTCTAGTAACCATGCATTTCATAACAAAAAAAATCCTTTCAAAAACCCCACATTCCTCAAACAGCTACACAAGAGAATTACCACATGACCTAGCAATTCTACTCCTAGGTATATGTCCAAATGAATTGAAAACAGGGACACAGATACTTATGCACCAATGTTCATTTCAGCATTAGTCACTATTCAATAGCCAAAAGGTGGAAACAATTCAAGTGTCCTTGGATGAACAAAATGTGGTACACACAATATAATAAAATATTATTTGGTCATAAAAAGGATTGACATGCTGATAAACATGCTAAATGAAAGAAGACACAAAGGAGAAATACTGTATGATTCCATTTTTATGAAGTATCTAGAATAGACAAGTTTATAAAGAGGAAGTAGATTAGTGGTTATTAGGGGCTGGGGTAGGTGAAATGAAGAGTCAAGCTCAACAGTTCTAGAGTTCTATTTAGGGTGATGAAAAGTTTTGGGATGGACAGTAGTAATGGTTGCACAAAATCATGAATGTAATTAATACAACTGAAATGTACACCTAAAATTAGTTAAAATGGCAAGTTTTATGCTATGTACTTTAAAACACACACAACTTTTTTTAACCCACAAGAGCTTCTGTTGATTACAGAGACTCTAGGGCAGAGGACAGTTTGATAAATATTTATTGGCTTTCAAAAAGGGGAACCCAGGGTTAGAAGAGAATGGGAAGGTCCATCTCTGTGAAAGTCCCTTTAAAAAAGTCCTAGAATAGAGAGAAACTAACTAGATGCCAATGACCCTTTAAATTACATTTCCAGCCCAAACTTCTGTCATGAGCTTCAACTTGCATTCCAACTACCCCCGGTCACCTCAGATTTAACAAGTCTAAAAGAAAGTTCTTAGAAATAAAGGATAAAAGTAGAAATTACTTACAATAAATAAAAACATTAAAAAATAAATTTCTATTAAAAATCAAACAGGGTGCCTGGGTGGCTCAGTTGGTTACGTGTCTGCCTTCAGCTCAGGTCAGAACCCAGGTCCTGGGATGGAGTCCCACATTGGGCTCCCTGCTCAGCAGGGAGTCTGCTTCTCCCTCTAACCCTTCCCCCTGCTCCTGATCTCTCGCTCTCACTCTCTCTCTCTCTCAAATAAATAAAATCTTTAAAAAAAAAAAAATTAGGGGCGCCTGGGTGGCTCAGTCGTTGGGCATCTGCCTTTGGCTCGGTTCGTGGTCCCTGGGTCCTGGGATCAAGCCCCGCGTCGGGCTCCCTGCTCTGTGGAAAGCCTGCTTCTCCCTCTTCTACTGCCCCTGCTTGTGTTCCCTCTCTCGCTGTGTCTCTCTCTGTCAGATAAATAAATAAAATCTTTAAAAATAAAAAAATAAAAATAAATTAGGCAGGGCACTAGCTAGTGAAATTTCAAAATGAGGGGAAAATTGAAAGAGGTTATGATAATAGATGCAGACAAAATTAAACAACTGAAAAGATTTTGTACAACTCTATCCCAATGTATCAGAATATGTGGTTAAAATATATGATTTTCCTGGAAAACATGAATTATCAAAATCAATGCAAGAAAAGGAAAAAAATTCCTACAGAAACCAATGATCATTAGAGCTAGAGAAAGTTGCCAGCTAAAGAAACCCTAGCTCGTGTTTCAAGTATTAGTTCTTTAAATTCTTCAATCATTGAGAAAATTTGATCATTCTCAATGCTGTTTTAACTGCTCCAAAGCACTAAGAAAAACGCTCCCCAATTCTTCCTACCAAGTTAATAGAGTCTAATACCAAAACAACAAAAAGAGCACAAAAAGAAACAACACACCAATCTCACATTTTGCACAAAACCCCAAAAATCATAAATAAATTATTACCAAACAGAATTGAGTCACATGTGAAAACATGTTATATATCATGACCAAATGAGGGGCAGGGTCACATGAGGGATGCAAGAATTACTCAGTGTTTTATGATACCATGTAAATAAGCCAAAGGGAAAAACAGCATCTTTTTTTTTTTTTAAGATTTTATTTATTTATTCATGAAAGACAGGGGGGGGGGGCAGAGGGAGAAGCAGGCTCCCAAGGAGCAGGTAGCCCGATGCGGGACTCGATCCCAGGACCCTGGGATCATGACCTAAGCTGAAGGCAGACGATTAACCATCTGAGCCACCCAGGCGCCCGGGAAAAACAGCATCTTGAAAGAAGCTCAAAAGGCACTTGAAAAAGTCAATATCCATTTGCAATGACATGGATGGAATTGGAAGGTATTATGCTGAGCGAAAGAAGTCAATCAGAGAAAGACATATGATCTGTCATATGATCTCACTGATGAGGAATTCTTAACCTCAGGAAACAAACTGAGAGTTGCCGGAGTGGTGGGGGGTGGGAGGGATGGGGTGGCTGGGTGATGGACATTGGGGAGAGTATGTGCTATGGTGAGCGCTGTGAATTGTGTAAGACTGTTGAATCACAGACCTGTACCTCTGAAACAAATAATACATTGTATGTTTAAAAAAAGAAGATAGTAGGAAGGGAAAAATGAAGAGGGGGAAATTGGAGGCAGAGTTGAACCATGAGAGACTATGGACTCTGAGAAACAAACTGAGGGTTCTAGAGGGGAGAGAAGTGGGGGGATGGGTTAGCCTGGTGATGGGTATTAAAGAGGGCACGTATTGAATGGAGCACTGCGTGTTATATGCAAACAATGAATCACGGAACACTACATCAAAAACTAATGATGTAATGTATGGTGATTAACATAACATAATAAAAAAATGTAAAAAAAAAAGTCAATATCCATTTCCAGTAGAAACTTTTAGTAAAAAAGAAAGAGGACACTTGGTTAACTGGGTCTCAAGCCAACAACCAGCACTGTACTTGAGGGTTTATTACTGAAAGCATTTCCATTAAAGTCCATAAGAAGGCAATCACCACTATTATGTAATACAGTTCTTAAAGCAATGGCCAGTGAAATGAGGTAATAAGTAAAATGCACAAAATTAGAAAGGTGCAAATTATTATTTGCAGATAATACTACTTTATACTTACAGAATCAAAACAACCAACTAAAAGATTATTAGAAATAAGAACAGCACTCATTAAGGTTTCCAGTTAAAAAAAATACACAAAAACAACCCCAACAGGTTTTTTTATATATCAATAATTACCTGGAGGAAAATGCTAGAAAAAATTTCCTTTCAAATTAATACCAAAAAACACAAAATCTTTAAGATTTTCTTTACTGACACTTTGAGCGATTACTGGTATTTTTAATGGAAAATAAAATTGTAATTCTTTGAATAAAATTAATTACTAGGAAAAATACCCAACTGAAAATAGCAGATCTAACTATGTTAGTTTTTAACAATAAGCGGTAATGACTTCATGCTCTAGAATACTTTAGAGCCAAAGCCTGGGGACGATCAGTGCGAGCTCTTCAACTACACATTTAAGCTGTAGAACATGACAATTCTTCTCTTTCAGTAATGCACGGGTATTTTTTGCCCATTTTTTTTTTAAGGTTTTTAAATCTACTAAGAAGTTGAGAGTGATATTACAAATACCCATTAAGCCACTAAGTGTTAACATTTTGCTGTATCTGCTTTCTCTTACTATATCTGCTTTGTACCCCATGCGATGCATACATGTGCACACACACGGTTTTTTTGTTTTGTTTTGTTCTTCTAACCCATATAAGTTAAAACATCAAGATACTTCACCCCAAGCACTTTAGCCAGTAATTCCCTCTTATAAGAATAAGGATGTTCTCTTATATATCTTCAATATCATTATTATATGTAAGAAAATTAACAGTAATTCCAAAATGTCATCTAATATATAGTCTAAATTTAAATTTCCCCAATTGTTGGGGCCCCTGGGTAGTCAGTTAAACATCCGACTCTTGGTTTCAGCTCAGGTCGTGATCTGAGGGTTGTGAGATTGAGCCCCACATCCAGCTCCATGCTCAGTGTGGAGTCTGCCTGAGATTCTCTCTCCGTTGCCCTCTACCCCTCCCGTTCATTCTCTCTCTCCAAAATAAATGAATATATTTCCCCCAATTGTTGTTACCATATTATTTCCCTAATACAGGATCTATCAAGGTTCACACATTATTTTTGGTTATGTCTCTTTTGGTCCCCCTTCTTTTAGAAGAGTTCCCCTTGTTTTTTTGCTTTCCTGTTTTTTTTTTTTTTTAAGATTTTATTTATTTATTTGACAGAGAGAGAGAAAGCAAGAGAGGGAACACAAGCAGGGGGAGTGCGAGAGGGAGAAGCAGGCCTCCCGCTGAGCAGGGAGCCCGATGCGGGGCTCAATTCCAGGACCCTGGGATCATGACCTGAGCCGAAGGCAGCCGCCTAACCAACTGAGCTACCCAGGCGCCCCACCCCTTGTTTTTATATTCTTCACAACACTGACTTTTTTTGAAGGGTACAGGCTGGTTATCTTACAGATTGTCCCACATACTGAATTTATCTTATTTCTCCCATGATGTCATTTAACTTGTTCCAGTATCCCCTGTATTTCCAATATACTAGAAGTCAGAGCCAGAAGCTTGATTCATTCAGGTGGAAACATTTTTGGCATGAGTATTTCACAGATGATATTGTGTAACAATACATCCCACCAGAAGGCACAAAATATCAGGTCATCACACTACTGGTGATGTTAAGCTTGACCACTTGTTAAGGTGGTGACACCAAATCTGTCTACTATAAAAGGACGTTTTGCCCAGTGTAATTAAGTAGTAAGTCAACTGTGGCAAGATACCTTGAGTCTATGTAAATATCCTAGTCTCCAACAACCTTTCATTCAATGGTTTTAATACCTATTGGTGATCCTTGACCAAATCAAATTATTACACTAAGGGTTGAACCACCATGAAATGTTTAACCTCTGCTATGTATGTTGGTAGCTATGAGGAGAGATATACAGCATAATGGTTAAGAAGACAAGTCTAGAACTACTCAATTCTGGCTACATAGTAGAATCCTTGGGTCTCTGGAGAGCTTTTTAAAAATACCAGATCAACTAGAATCAGAATGTCTGGGGTGGTATCCAAGCATAGATATTTTTTAAAAAGCTACCAAGGAATTATTTTAAAGTGTACTTACCAGCTGTGTATTATTCCTGTGCTTTGGAAATAAAAAGCTATGAGTATCTCTGAGATAAATACTACTAAATATTCCTGAAACAGATACTAGATATGTTCTAAGAATTAAATAATTAAACATAATGAGGATTGATTATAAAATATAGTTGACCCTTGAACATGAGTTTGAACTGCTTAGGTCCACTTATATGTGGATTTTTTCAATAAATACACTATGGTAAGGTAAATGTATTTCCTCTTCTTTATGATTTTCTCAATAACATTTTCTTTTCTCTAGCTTACTTTATTGTAAGAATAGACTGTATAGTACAAATACAAAATATGTATTAATCAATTGCTTATGTTATCAGTAAAGCTTCCAGTGAACAGTAGGCTATTAGTAATAATTGTAGAGTTTTTTAAAAATTCATTTATTTATTTTAGAGACAGAGAGAGAGAGAGAGCACGAGTGGGAGGAGCAGAGGTAGAGGGAGAGAGAATTTCCAGCAGATGCCGTGTGGAGCATGGAGCCCAACGCAGGGTTTGATCCTACGACCCTGAGATCATGACCTGAGCCACAACCAAGAGTCGGACACTTAATGGGCTGCGCCACCAGGCGCCTCAACAATAGGCTATTAGTTGTTGAGTTCTGGGGGAGTCAAAAGTTGTACGTAGATTTTCGACTACATAGGAGCTCAGTGCTCCCAATCCCCACTGTTGTTCAAGGGTCAATTGTACTTAGGCCCTAGCACATAGTAAATGCTCAGCAAGTATCCGTGACTATTATGTGTAAATACAATATGGGTATGCATGTATATAAAAATATAGCTAGGTGTATCCTAATATACACATATGCACCTAACAATACAACTTCAAACTACATCAAGCCACAATTAAGTTACAGAAGAAATCATAAAGGAAATTAAATACTTAGAACTAATAATAAAAATATTATACATCAAAATCTATGGACTATAGCTAAAGAAGTACTTGGGGGGAAATACATAGCTTTGAACATATTTCAAAAGAAACAAAAAAGGCTAAAAGTAATAAGCAAAGTATTCAACTCAAGAAGTTAGGAAAATCAAACCCCCCAAATAAGGAATTAAATAACAAAAATAAGGGCAAGTATCAGTGGTGTACAGAACATCATCAACAATAAACAGAGAAAAAAAAAAACACAACCAAAACGTATGTTCCCTGAAAAGATTACTAAGATAGATCTTTGACAAGCAAGAGTTATCAAGAAAAAAGGAGAGAAAATTCAAAGAATCAAAATACAGAATGAAAATGGAGGCAAAAGTACAGGCACAAGAAGATTTCTTAAATTATTAAGAAATATTAAAGAGTAGCAGGATTATCTATAGGCTAATAAATTCGAATGGATAAATTCCCAGTAAATTATGTCAAACTTGGCACAAAAAAAACTTGAACAGACCAGTCAGTATAAAAGAGATGAGGGGTGCCTGGGTGGCTCAGTTGGTTAAGTGGCTGCCTTCGGCTCAGGTCATGATCCTGGGGTCCTGGAATCGAGCCCCGTGTCCAGCTCCCTGCTCAGCAGAGAGCCTGCTTCTCCCTCTCCCTCTGCCTGCTGCTCTGCCTGCTTGTGCTCTCTCTCTATCTCTCTGTCAAATAAATAAATAAAATCTTTTAAAAAAAATAAATAAAATAAAATAAAAGAGATGAAAAGAGTAAAGATCTTTCTTTCTGAAAAACCAGCAGCGCAAAAAATTTTACAGTGAGTTCCACCAAATTTTAAGGAATTCCTGTCCTATACAAGCTATTCTGGAAAAAATAGGAAACAGTCAAAAACTGACATGAAACTAATATAACCTTGATTCTAAAAATCAGATGACAAGAAAATGATAGGTCCATTAAAAATGATACAAAAATCCTGCCCTAAAGATTACCTAATATAATAATGTATTAAAAATAATAATACAGGGGCGCCTGGGTGGCTCAGTTGGTTAAGCGACTGCCTTCGGCTCAGGTCATGATCCTGGAGTCCCGGGATCGAGTCCCGCATCCGGCTCCCTGCTCGGCGGGGAGTCTGCTTCTCCCTCTGACCCTACCCCCCCCGATGTGCGCTCTCTCTCTCTCATTCTCTCTCTCAAATAAATAAATAAAATCTTTAAAATAATAATAATAATAATAATACATCGGGATTAATAGAATTTATCCTAAGAATTCAAGGTTATCTCAAGAATTCAAGGATGGGGGCGGGGGTGCCTGGCTGGCTCAGTCGGCCGACAGTCTGCCTTAGGCTCAGGTCATGATCCCAGGGTCCTGGGGTTGAGCCCCACATAGGGCTCCCTGCTCTCAGGGAGCCTGCTTCTCCCTCTCCCTCTGCCTGCCACTCCCCTTGCCTGTGCTCTCTCTCTGTCAAATGAATAAATAAAATCTTAAAAAAAAAAAAAAAGAATTCAAGGATAGAGACGCCTGGATGGCTCAGTCAGTTGAGCGTCTTACTCTTGGTTTTGGCCCAGGTCATAATCCCAGGTTTGTGGTATTGAGCCCCACATCGGGCTCCATGTGAGCACAGCGCCTGCTTGAGATTCTCTCTCTCTCTGTCCTTCCTCCCACTGTGCACTCTCTTGCTCTCCCTAAAATAAATAAATAAATCTTAAAAAAAAAAAACTATCCTTGAGATTTATCCTAGGATAAATATCCTAGGATAAGTCCTAAAGATTTATCCTAAAAATTCAAGGCTATCCTTGAATTTTTAGGATGGTTCAACATCAGAAATAGATTTAGAGAAAAGCCAGATAATAATCTCAATCAATAAAGAATACGCATTATAAAGTTAAGCAAAAGGCAAAACTGTAGCATTAACAAAAGATTACATGGGAGAGGGCGCCTGGGTGGCTCAGATGGTTAAGCGTCTGCCTTCGGCTCAGGTCATGATCCCAGGGTCCTGGGATCGAGTCCCGCATCAGGCTCACTGCTCCTTGGGAGCCTCCTTCTCCCTCTGCCTCTCTCTCTTTCTCTGTCTCTCATGAATAAATTAAAAAAAAAAAAAAAAAGATTACATGGGAGAATACCTATTTGAACTAAGAATAGGGAAAAACTTATAAACCCATAAAGTATATGACTAATTTTATCACATTAAAATTAAGACCCTTTGTTCAATAAAAGACACCACAGACAACGTTAGTGTTAAAATGACTGCCAGAATGGGAGAAGATACTTATAATGCCTAAAATGGAAATGGGATTATTGTAGAGAATAGATAAGAAATTCCTGCAAATCAACAAGAGAACAGTAACCCTGACAGAACACTGGGCAAATGCTATGAAAAGGCAATTTAACAGAACTTAATCTAGACTACAAAAAGAGAAAGCTGGATAATTCTAGCTGTTGGCAAGAATGAGAAGATGTAAGAAGCCTCAGACTTGTTAGTGGACGCTAGACTGGCATCATCATTCTGGCTTTTGGGTCAAAGCCCCAGTTAATAAAGAACTGCTCCTCTGCCTTGCTTTGTCCTTTGTGCATGTATTTCTTTGGGGGACTTCACAGGGAGAATGGCCAGTCTAGCACAGGCTTTGGGCCTTAGACACTGTAGGTCCTGACCAAATACCTCTACCTGAATCACACCTGATATGACTGCATTGGCCACTTAGTCTAAAAAGACAGGGAAAACCAAAATTCCACTGCACCCTTCTCACACAGGTCTGGACATGGCTTTACCTTTTTTTTTTAAGGGAACAAATTTATTTCGATTTTTCTGAAAATATCAGGAACTATGAAAAACAAGCTATTAGCTGTAAAGCACTGTGTTCTGTTGGCATCTGAATTCATTTGTTGATGTGTTTTCAGGTTTCCCAACTTTCCTGTCGCTGACATTTGAGCATGTTGTTTTATAAATGATGAGATTCCAGGGTGGGAGTTGAGTGGCTTTACCTTTTTTTAAATGAGATTTCAAAACATTTCTGGAAGGAAATTACTATATATTTAATGTTTAATATAACTTCTGAAGCAAACATAACTGTCTTCTAGTTGTACTAATGATCATTTAGGGAAGATCTGATCCCAGAATCTGGAAACAGAAGAAATTTAGCTCCAAGAAAGAATGGTCAGGAGAAAGGGTTCTTGGGATTTAAATAACCTAGAAGTATCACAAAAGAATGATCATATGGGTCTGCTTTTCTTAGCCAAAGGGAAATACAGTCACTTTTCATTCAAGGGAAGAGAATCTAAACACAGGCACTGAGCAGGCCTGTCACGGAAGGAGATGAACCTTAAGTGAGAAAAAAAGTCTCATGCTGATCCTGAAGCTGACTTGGGCAGGCCCCAAAAGAAGTAGTTAGATTTCATGCAGATTCTTCCTTCAGAAAAGAGCCAGAGGTGGCCAGGAGACAGAAGGGAGAAGAGAAAGGGTCACCAACTCCACAGTCATCAGGGTACTAGTAGAGGCTTGTCTCCAGACCAGAAAACTGAACAAGATCTCTGGCAGACCCAGCTAGGAGAGAGAACAGGAAACATACATCACAACCTGAAGAGGTCATGATCCCCAAGATTCAGAGGCCAAAACTGCTCTTAAAATTCCTGATGATGAAAGAGGCAGAACTACATACAATATCACTTCGCCATCATGATTTTTAGCCTTTGGAGTTTGCCAACAGGCAACCAGTACCCAAATATCTGATACCAAAGAAAATTTACTTGAGTTGTCCCCAGTCTCTACCCAGATGGCAGATTTCTGTGCTGATGACAACATTGCTCCCCGGACTGTGGTAAAAGCTCAGCCTCAGGAACCTGTAGGGCTGGACCTACAAAAGGGGCCCAGGTCTTTGGCCCGCTCTCTCTCAGGGGCTGAGGAGGATGCAGACGCATGCTGTCTTCCTAGAAGAAACTACTGGGTAGGTCTGAGGTGCCCAGAGAAACTTTTCTCTTCATGCAACAACAGGCACTGGTTGCAGACCCTGGGGTTATCTGCTCACTTACCAGAGGAACGTAGTTATGGTAAAAACAGGAATGTTTCCTGGGCAAACAGGGATATATAATGCGTACACATGCAATAGGTAATGTTTGCTTTAGGTAAAACATGATATTAAAGCAAAAATAAACAAATAAAAAACACTCTTTGGAACACCAGTATGAAATCCTAGTGGAACACCACTAGGATTAATAACTATTTGCAATTACGACACAAAGCAATGAATCTTTCTAGAAGTCTTAGGAAAAGTTTATGATGTTCTTAAGGTTATGGTTTGTTTCAATAACAAATTTCAAAACCTTAAATGGTGCAAAAAGTACCAACATCCTAACTATAACCAGATTTTATATCACCCAGAGACGAGAAGCAGGTTGAAATATCCTAAAAACACTGTGATTTTTAAAAGGGCAAATTGCAATTTTCCTAAATATCAAGAGGGCAAGAAATGAGAAACAGCTATGTGGTTTCACAAACTCTCTATTTAGAGGCTGGCAGGAAAGAGAAATTTGTACCACATACTGAGGGAAGGACTAAGGCTGTTCCTCAGGCCTAGTAAGGAAGGAATATAAACAACAGTAAGATAGGAAGACCATAAAAAAAGTAAGGAAAAAACATGCATACAGTGGACATGTAAAGGACTCAATGATATTTACTTGTAAGAGACAAGGAGGGGAATTACAACAGAGGACAAATCAAGAGCAGGTCTGCCAACAGAATTTCCCAAAGAGCGAAGTAGATTATCAGTATCCACTCTGGCATCAATTCTGTCATCACTCCCATCCATCAATATTTCCTTGCCCTTGTATTGGTACCAATCACTAATAAGAAATCAGGGCATCTTATCCCTTCGACTTGGGAGCCCAGGGGAACAGTGGCTCCTGAGGTCTGCCAAGTCCAAACACCAGAGCTAGGCTTCCATGAAGTAGTTTTGGGCCAAATAATAAGTAAGTTTTAAAGTGCTCCTTTGCCTGGCTTTGTCCTGCAAGTATCTCCCTGGTGATCTTGTTGGTGGAGGATTTGGCTACATAGTGTCCTGGTTCTTTCCCTCTCTTTTCACAGAGAAGACAATGACTCCCAGTACTGACGCCATGATAATATAAATGCACTCTCAGAAGAGGGTCACAGTATCCAACTGTTTTTAAAGGAAGAAAGAGAAAACATCAGAAGAATGAAATCTCAAGGAATAACATCCAACTGATATTGGCCGGGTCTGGAACAGTGAAATCACTAGTTAACTAAGCAGGCCACAAAACAAAAGGAACCTGGGTACCTCAGGTCAGCATACCTGGTAGGCCACTGACGAAGCAGTAGTCTCTCCATTCAAAAAGAATCTCACAGTTGGAAATTCCTTCTGAATGAGTAGTGCTTGGCACAAAAAAGTGACACGTTTACAGAACATGCTCGCCACCCGAGGTCACTACCTCATCAGCAGTGAAGAGACAAGGTGATCCGTTTGCGGTCACTTCCTGAAATCACCTCCAGCTTACTTCAGGATGTCAGTGAAGGCATGCTCATCAGACCCTAGCCCAGTGTGTCCACAGAACAGCCTCTTTTAGTCATCTTCTGGCATTTCTTCTAGTCTTTCAAGGGGACAGTACCAGAAACTTCTTCCTGATTAAAAAAATCCCATAACCTAGTTGGCCTAGCTAGGTCAATTGTTTCCATGTCAGAGTATAGATAAAACTCAATTTGGTTGGAAAATACACCCCCTGCACTTAAAACTTCTTAGCAATCTATACATGAAAATATTCCAATTTTCACTGCTACTTTCCCTTTGGTTTCCCTGCGTGTGGTCAGCTAGGGCCCTTGGCAGTAGCTCCTTGCCCATGTCTTTGGACCTGCTTTCTTCTGCATCCAGAGGACACATAGCTTAGATTTTGATCACAGACAGTAAGACTGGCTTCTTTCCCCCCAAGGTTTAGAATTGAAACACTTTGTAAAGATCCCCCCTTCCTAAGAGCTGCCACTGGTTAGAAATTGGGAAGGTCCCAACTGCACTGTGCGATTAAGTCTGTAGCACAGAGAGAATCCCAATTCTTAAACCAATCAGGTTAGTAAAATAAAATGTCAGACAGCAATCCAGCACTCACCTTTGTCATGAACACAAACTGAGAGTTTCTTGACACCATCAACCAGAACATTCTGTGTGTTGCCATGTCCATCTTCTGAGTCGCTGTCATCAAACTGAGCCTCTATAATGACATCAGGACTGTCACCGTAGCCTTTCACGGACTGCTGCGGGAGATGGCTTCCACAGAGCTCCTCAGGGAGATCTAATTCATAGGCACCTTCTGTTTCTTTGTCATTGCTCTCTGGTTTAATTACCTGAAGAAAATAGAAAAGTTCTGCTAAATCACTAGAGGGAAGAATGGGAAATAACAGATTTTTCTTTTTTCATTTTTCTTTCCTAAGGGAAAAATGCACATTCAGAAGCTCACAGCAACGATCGCTCACCATGTAGCTTGAAAAAGAGGATTTATTTTCCAGCTGCATAAACTACCTTATGGAGACGATCAATCCAGCAGTACCAGGGTGGCCCTCAGCTCTTCAAGATGCCCAAGATGAATGCCATATCTACTCCCCATTTTTCTGATGTACCTATTCATCCGCTCTCCCCCAGAGGCCCTGAATACCACAGGTACAAGCTGCTTCATTAAGGGTACATCACATAGATCAGTGAGTATGTTCAGAGGGGATAAAAGAACTCAGCATAGTATGTTACTGCATTCCATATGAAGCCACAGGAAATGATGAGACAGAAAAAACAAAATTAAATGTAAATAAGAGTTTATAAATGTTCTTATAAAAAATTAAAGCCCTTAATTCTCCAGTTTGAGGCTTGAAATCAGTATAGAAAGCACACAACTGATGGATATTTATACTAGCACTAAGAATGGAGCATTATATGACAAATATTTTCAATTAAAAAAAAGTAAAGCAAACAAGAGCATAGATACTAATCCACTTAATGAGTCTGTCACATAACAGTCATATGTCAGTAGTTCGATTTCTATGACATTTGATTTCTATGGATTTCTGTAGCAGTTTCTCTATGTGCTTAATCTTGAGAGGTCTAACATTTTTCTGAGTTTAACCTTGAAGTTTCAAAATAGATGTTCGCCTTCAACAAGCCAGATCACCATTTGAATTAGACCACACAAAGATCCTTTAATAAGGGATCTTTATCTTACACAAGGCAGAAAAAAATTACTGAAAGAAATCTTTCCCAAAACATTTTCACAGCACAGATTCCAATTAACAAAGCCATCCCCAGACAATGAATATTATATTCCCCCAGAAAATCAAAGTAAAATATTACAAAGGTATTCTAAAGATTCTAAGAATATATTCCCAAGTTTTTTTTAAAAAATGACTTCATGAAAACGTGGAAACAAAAACCTGTAAACAGCAGTTAATTTTACAGCCTTTTAATAATATTTTTTGAAAACCTGATTCCCAATTTCTGAATATATATAATGAAATTTTCTTTCAACTCTTGCCATGTTTTGACTCTTGTCACATTCATTCATTCATCTGTTCATTCTTTCATTATAAGAACTTTGAAGGTTCCTTTTGTTTGATAGTAAAAGAAAAAAAATTCAACTGGCTAGGCCAGAAATCTCCAAAAAAGATTCCCTCAGGGAAGAGGGAAGCCACAGTTGGTCTTTAAATTAATATACAGTCATAAAACCCAGCTCTCTTCTGTGCATTTCTGCCCTGTCACATAAGTCCAGTTTGTTTTCATGCCTGACCCAAAGGAGATCACTCAAAAAATAGAGAATTCACTGACAAGTTAGAGAAGATAAAGAATCTGACATCACTCAAATCAGCAAACCTAGTCATAATGTTCTTAAACGTGCCTGGCAAATTCAGTAGCATTTAGGAAGATCTGCCCTGACCATCCTCAAAAACTGAACACACCCTGGGTGTTGTCAAAATAGCCCAAAGCATGGCGCACCTGGGTGGTGGTTCAGTCAGTTAAGTGTCTGACTTTGGCTCAGGTCTTGATCTCAGGGCCCTGGGATCGAGCCCAGCATCGGGCACCTCACTCAGTGGAGAGTCTGCTCGCCCCTCTCCCTCTGTCCCTCCCCCTGCTTGTGCTCTCTCTCAAATAAATAAATAAAATCTTTAAAAAAATAGCCCAAAGCACAGGCAGGAGGTATATGTACACCCTTTGTGTCTAAAGCATGGTGGTTATGACAGGATCACTGCTCTGTTGTTTTTTTCTCCATCATTCCCACACACAATTTCTCTCAGAGAGAAGAGGGACTATGGTGAAGGAGAATGCCTGGTGTGTTAGAGTTAGACTTGCAGGTAACATGCAGTCTTCTGTAAAGATGTTAAGCAAAGGGTCCATGCTGTTAGTTTCCATTATGTATTTATCTCTGCCACTAATGGTTTCACAAAGGATTTGGTTCCCACAGGCCATGGAGAAAATCTTACAAGGGGAATCAGAATTCTGACATTATCAAATTTGAATGCTTAACTACCCTACAGTGAAAAGTAGTCTTTCTCCATATGCACGTATATGTGTGTGTAAAATACAACAAGAATTCTGTAATCACCATGATTCTGCTACTTATTAAGAATTATGCCATGGCTCCCAAATAAAAAGTTCAAATAAAAGTCAATGGGAAGAGGAGAGCAGGGGAGAGCAATAACCAAAGTATGCCAAGCCTGATTGTATAGCACATTTTAAAACCGCCCAGTTCTGACTTTATGATAATCTCCATGGTTTAGATTAGCTATATTCAAGAAGTAGTATTTTGGGCACGAAATTCACCTGTGAGTTACTAAATTAAAAAATGTGGTAAGGAAGCAGGACTTGATGAATTAATCAAGTCATTCAAATCTGTGTAATTCAAATATAAATTGGAGCGCCTGGGTGGCTCAGTCGGTTGAGCATCTGACTCCTGATGTCAGCTCAGATCATGAGATCAAGCCCCGCATCGGGCTCCATGATTCTAAGATTGTCTCTCTCCCTTTCCTTCTGCCCTTCCCCCTACCCTCTCTAAAATGTACACATTTAAAAAAATATATAAATTAAAATGTGGCATTTTAAAAGTATGTTCATTCTATTTTGTTATACCAGTACACACAAGAACAGAAATATATTCTGAGAAAAAAAGATCACCATAAGACCACAGGATACAAAAAACATTCTAAAACTACTCCATATCACACACTGGTAAAGAGTGAGGGTTGCAGGACCCTTAGAGAAATGGCTAATTCAAGTCTGGAGCAGGAAATAGATAAGATGAACCTGGAACATCCTGTCATACCAGAAAACAAGGAAGCTATCAAAGCCTTCTAGGGTCTTATTGAAAAAACTCAAGAATCACCATGTAAAAGCTCTCTCTGGTCAATCTTAGAAAACTCCAAGCATTTATCCTACCTTTCCTGTACAAACTGTACCTCGGGTTAACCAAAGAGTTGATGAGGTAAAGATCTTTTTACTGAAGAGTTTCAGCTAATTAAGAAGGAAGGAAAGACTTTCAGTAACACCATTTTGCCATCCCTATTGAAATAATGGATTCAGGAAATGATCAACAATGGTTGCTAACACCAACTAATTCATAACCTGATGGGGATGAAGTTTTATAATAAATGGACCAGAGTGGTAATACATAAGAAGAGAAAGAACCACAGTGCTTCCTGATGGACTATTATAGTAAGTCCATAACACTATCCATGAAGTGTTTTTCCCCCAAACCGAACTTGAATCTGATCTGAAACAGGATCACAGGAGCATGTTAAACACTAGGGGGAGGATCCATTTACACTCACTTGCCAGGTGACTTCATCCTGTCTCAGGGCTTTAAATCTCTCTATATCCTATTAACTCCCAAAATTAAATGTCTAGCATCAACCATTCCCCCGAATGCCAGACTCATATCCAACTGCCTACTTTACATCTTCCTTTGGATGTCAGTTGGCACCTCGAACAAGAGAAAACCTTGCTCCCCGCCCTACAGAACCCACTCCTCTCCCAGCATCTGCTTTCTCAGCAGATGGCACCACACTATGCCATCTTCCTCTCAGGCCCCACATCCAATCCATCAGAAGAGCTCACTGGCCCTTCCTTTAAATATTTCTTCTTATCATTTGCACTATTACTACATAAGCAACCTTTATCTCCTTGCTGAGATAACCGGTCTCCTGATTTCCATTTGGACCAAAGCAGCTAGAGTGATCTTTTTTTTTTAAAGGTTTTATTTATTTATTCATGAGAGACGGAGAAAGAGAGAGAGGCAGAGGGAGAAGCAGGCTCCCCAAGGGGCAGGGAGCCCAATGCGGGACTCAATCCCGCATCATGACCTGAGCCGAAGGCAGACCCAGGCACCCTAGAGTGATCTTTTAAACATAAATCAGATCATGTCATTCTCCCAGTGGCTTCCCAACATCGTCCCATTGCCATGCCACAAGGCCTTGTCAAACCAGGCCCATATTATTGTTCCATTCTCATTTTCTATAACTTTTTCCTTTACAAATTACACTCCAATCTAGAGATCTTCTTGTTATTCCTAGAATACTAAAACCTTCCATCCTGAAGTTCTTGCATTGCTATTCCCTCAATCTGGAAAACTCGATCTCTTTATTTTGTTCAGGTCTCACCCCAAATGTCCTTCTCTCAGAGAGGCCTTTCCTGATCACATTAACTGAAACAGCCCCACCTGGCTGTCATTGCTCTATCCTCTTACCCTGCTTCATTTTTCGTCACTGTACTTATCCCTACCTGACAACAAGATTACACACTGATGTACTTTCTGTCTCCCAACTAGAATGTACATTTCATGAGCACAGTGGCTATTTTATTCACTGTCCAAGAGTACATTTAGTAGCCACTCGAATATATGTTAAATGAATAGAGCAATTAATTAGGAAATAACTTGTTCAGAGTCTATCTTCTCTGATAAACTGTAAACTCCAGGAAGTGAGCAAGGCCAGGCCTGACACACTGTGTACTCTATCTCATTTGAGTGAACAAAGAACCAGAGGTGGCACATTGCATCCAACATCTCCACATGTCTAAGACCCATCTCTCAAGACCTCGTCCAATTGGCTTGGATTTTCTGTAACTCAGAGTCCACTGCACAGTCTCCCCAGTTCCTCCCCAACCTCCACTACCTGCCCCAGGCAAGAGTAATTTCTCCCTTTTCTGAAGTCCCAAAGCAATTCATATGTACCCCTTCTATGGCACTAGAATTTCTTCACTGTATTAGTGTTATCTACATATATGATTTACCTCATCTGTTAACACTATATGCTCGCCAGTTGTATCTTATATATCTTTGTATATTCTATAGCAACTTGTATAACCAATCTAGGTGCTCCATATTTGATAAGTAAACAGGTGGATAAATGGGCTAAAAAAAATGAAAAAATGAATATAAAAGACAATCAGAATGCAAAAGAACATTCAGAACAGTTTCCAGACACAAGAGTATTTGGGTTGGAAACTAGTAGCTCAATTTTCCTTAGACCTGTAAAATAAGAGGCCTTCTTCTGTGGAATTGACCTTGAAAATGTTGAAAAGTCCAGTTCAGTGGTTCTCAACTCTGAAGTTTAGCAGATGCCTCTAAGAATCAGATGAAAGCTGTAAACCCTTCCTCCACAGAAAAATGCACATCTACAAATAGAAAGAAAATATTCCACCAGAAAGCACAAGAGAGGAGAGTCAAGGGTCTGGTGTCAAAGGCCACCAGTTCAGGTCGGTCAATATTTTGGAGCTCTGGGCTCAGAGTGAAAGGAAGTGGGCCTGAGGAAAATGGATTTATTACTGACCTGTTAACTGAGGACTTTAAAAATTCCTCTGGGTTCCTCCACAGACCTGAGAGTGAGGCAGCTGACTGCACTTATTATTCCGAGTGCATGCTGCACCTGGGATTATTCTCCCTTGGAGGATTAGTCTAGTCTCTGGAGGACAGGACAGAAACGGATTAGTGAGGGAAGCAAATCACTGGGTCACACAGAACTTTGTCACTCTCAGTCTTGTTCCATGAACAGGGTAGGATGAGCATCACATAAACCCTGCTAATAAAAATAAACAAGGAAAATATATGCAGATATCAACTGGGGCATAGAAATATGAAATAAGTATCACTTGAAGCTACGAAAAATGCTCAGGAAATAATAGCACTCTACAATACTTAATAATTTTGATTTCCTTAAACCCTCCCTCCCAAACACAAATGCACATACACATACACACAGAAATGTCTGTCAGATATACCCTTCAGTTAGTTTTACCAAGGATAAGTCTGTCCGCTACCTATTGTCTCCTTTTAGAACATAAAACTAGGGACAGAGTGGTGTGGCTGTGCAATGAGAGAAAAAGATGGATGATCCCATTTCTCCATCAGGCTATAATCCTTATGCTCTGTGGGATGGAGAGCGGTAATCTGGCCTTTTCAGCAGTACCAAGGAGGAACCCTGACAACCATTAGGATGAAATTAAGGGGAGGCCATGAGAAGTTTACCACTGAAAGGAATAGGGAAGAGGCCTAAGACCAGAATCTTGAGTTCAGAGCACATGAGAGAAAGAGACACACCTTTTGGAAAAGGAGGGTCGGTGTAGCATGACTTTTGTACTTTAAGAGAGTTATAACCCCTGTGTTAGCAAAGAAATGACAAAATGCTTTGTAGAATCCCCCTACTTCGAAGACAAGAATATTTGCTGAATCAGAGACCCTAAGAAACTGTGTAAGTGGAAAATGGCTAAGGAAGACATTACTCTAAAAGCTTGGCAGAATTTTAGGAAATAATATATGAGAAAATATAGGGAAACATGTATTAAACATAAACAAAAAGCAATGCCACAAAAAATAATAAGTTCAACTCCAGTAAAATAATGTTTTTCCTAACATACTATCCTAAGATGATATAAAAGAAATTTTATTTTTTTAAGATTTCATTTATTTATTTGAGAGAGCGGGGGGGAAGGGCAGAGGGAGAGGGAGAGGGAGAAACAGACTCCCTGCTGAGCAGGGAGCCTGACGTGGGGCTCCATCCCAGGACTCTGGAATCATGACCTCAGCCAAAGGCAGATGCTTAGCTGACTGAGCCACCCAGGCACTCCTAAAAGAAATTTTAAAGATAAGCCACAGATGTGCTCATATGCAGAATACATAAAAAAAAACTCCCACAGCTCAATCAAAGATAGACAATCCAACAGAGAAATGGGGAAAAGGCTTAAAGGCACCTTACAAAATAGCCTAATAGCCAATAAAGATGGAAAAGTGCTCAGCCTCATGAGTCATCAGAGAAATGCAAATTAAAACTATAATGAGATATCACTATAAACCTACAGATAGGCAAAAACTAAAAATCCAGACAATACCAAATGTTAGCAAGAATGTACAACAATACACTGCTGGTCTGCTTGTAAACTGTCCAGTGAAGTAGAAAACAGACCCACTCGGTTCCTGCACAGGCTTACACCAATACGCTGTCCTGCCTCCCTCCAGATTTTGACAGGTGAACACATGAAAAAAGAGAAGACAGGGGTGCCTGGGTAGCTCAGTTGGTTAAGCGTCTGCCTTTGGCTCAGGTCACGATCCCGCAGTCCTGGGATCAAGCCCCACATCGGGCTCTCTGCTCAGCAGGGAGCCTGCTTCTCCCTCTGCCCCTCACCCTGCTCGGGCTCTCTCTCTCAAATAAACAAATAAAATAAAAATCTTTTGAGAGAGAGAGAGACAGCAAGAGAGGGAACACAGCAGGGGGAGTGGGAGAGGGAGAAGCAGGCTTCCCGCGGAGCAGGGAGCCCGATGTGGGGCTCAATCCCAGGAACCTGGGATCATGTCCTGAGCTGAAGGCAGACCCTTAACAACTGAGCCACCTAGGCGTCCCATAAACAAATAAAATCTTTTAAAAAGAGAGAGAGAGAGAAGACAAAATTGGGAAAGGACATTAGTGCAAAGGCCAGGAGATAAAATGCAAATTTGCCTTTAGTCAAGCCAAGTAATGGTGACAATGTACAGTAAGAGTGAGAAAGAAAGACGAAGAAGCAGACGCAAAGAGACCCGACTGCCAATTTAATGAGTCTGGTCTTTAGCATAAAGTTAATGAAGTGGGGGAGTAGGAAAAAGTGGTAAAAATCAGGAACTCTAGTCAACACAACTGGGCTTGCATCAGGGCTCTGCCACTTACTAGCGATAGCACTTTGGGAAAGTTATTTAATCTCTTTTGAATCTGTTTCATTATCTTTAAAATGAGGACAAGAGTATCCAATATTATAAGGTCATTGTGGAACTGGCATTTTATGAAAATCTCTTTGTACAGGTATCTGGAGTTTAATATTTGTTTAAGGGAAAACAAATCTAGTCCTTAAAGCCAGAAAGTTGAAGGTGGTGAGGAACAACCAGGTGGTGTCTGGAGATGGGAAGAGTGTACTGGAAGGCAGAAACTGAAAGATTAGGGAGCTAAACACAGTGGGATGACAATTAAGCAAAGGTGTCCCAGGGCCAAGTATCAACTGAAAAGAAGCTGAGAATAGAGCCCTGAGAAGAGACTAATTTTTTTTTAAAAGATTGTTTTAAATTTATTTATTTTTGAGAGAGAGAGAGAGCCAGCATAAGTGGGGGAGAGGGTCAGAGGGAGAAGCAGACTCCCTGCTGAGCAGGGAGCCCAATGCAAGACTCAATCCCAGGACCTTGGGATCATGACCTGTGCTGAAGGCAGATGCTTAACCGACTGAGCCACCCAAGCACCCCAAAAAAGACTCATTTAGAGAGGGTTCAACAAGGAACATGAGTTAGTGAAGCAGAGAGAATTTAAATATAATTATGAATATGTTAAACACTAAGGCTTTTATTGTGACTCTTCATGCTGTTTTTCTTTAAGAAGGCTCCAAGCCCAGCATGGAGCCCAACGGCCAGGCTTGAACTCACAACCCTGAGTTGAGATCAGAGTCAGATGCTTAAACAACGACAAGCCACCCAGGCACCCCACCACTCCTCATACTCTTCATGCACAATCTTCCCTGTGCGTTTCACATATTAACTGATTTGATCCACACAAAGACCCTGAGTGATACATGGAAGAGTAATTTTGTCCATCTCAAAGAGGAAAAAATAGCTCCTAAATGGCAGAGCTGTGACATGCACACAGATCTAGGATTCTACGTCCAGTGCCCTTAGTCCTGGACACTCCTATGGGAGATTTCCTGCCAACAGAGTGAGCTTTGCACATACAGCTCCCACCACTAACATCCATTGCATGAAATGCCTCTATGTCTTTTGCCAGCCGGAAAATACTCAAAATTCAAGATCCAGCTCTTGGGTGAATGCTTTTCTGGGTAACCTCCCTCTCTTAAGAAATGTTCTATTTCCGGGCGCCTGGGTGGCTCAGTTGGTTAAGCAACTGCCTTCGGCTCAGGTCATGATCCTGGAGTCCCAGGATCGAGTCCCGCATCAGGCTCCCTGCTCAACAGGGAGTCTGCTTCTCCCTCTGACCCTCTTCCCTCTCATGCTCTCTCTCATGCTCTCTCTCTCAAATAAATAAATAAAATCTTTAAAAAAAAAAAGAAATGTTCTATTTCCTTCCTTTGTTCTGCTGCTATTCCTTAACTATTCTTTCATTATAAGATTTCTTGATCAGGCTATATTCCATTTATTTGTTTGCATATTTCTATCTTCCATCAGAGAGCAAACCATGTCACATTCATTTTTTATATTCCCCCAAGGATTCTAAGATGCTTGGCATTTAAAACATGCTCAATAAATATTTGTTTCCTTTTCTTCCAGAGAAAATGAGAAAGATTTGAATCAATTATAAAAGAAGCATTCTTTTAAAAATTACAAGAAATGATTAAATAACTACCAAGCAGCAAGAGCCAGCTAAATTCAGATGCCTGTCTACTTGATACTGCATGATCCTGCACTGCCCTCCGTGAACACACTGTCGGCAAACCAGGACAAAGTCATCAGTTACTTTATCACAGGTGAAACTTATCACCATAAGAAGCAAATATAAATACAAAAGCAAATGAGTAAATCTGGAAGACATTTAAATAAATGCACTTTTCTAAAATAATTCTAAGCCTTCATACCTAAATTACAACTCCAGTTTCAATACAACCGTAAACTTCATTCCCCAATCTGAAAACAATAGTTTTAGCGGGGAAAAAATCGCAAATGCCTGAATAAAAAAGAGAAAGCCTAGATCCGGGCACAGCCTCCAGGGGTATTTCCAGATTGCCGCAGAGTTGTGAAGTACCAATCCATCCCTCAGAAAGGTACATTTACATCACCTGCAAAGCGCAAGTGAAACTCACCAGAATCAAGCAACTAGTCACTTCACCAACTGTTTGATACTGATTAGATGTCTCTCTCCCTTCCTTTTATAATTAATATCATGTATTTCAAAACTGGGGAGCAACAGAAAGAATTCCTGTAATGAAACAAGTCCAGTGGAATCCTAAATAAAAATGCCAAGTAACATTTTCATCATGCTGGCTTACCCAAATTCCAAGCATGAAACATTTCATAGTTTTCCTGTTTACTGATAAAGAAAAACCCTTCCGTAAACATAAAAGCCATCTTTGCATAGTGCTACGTTACCTCTTATAAAAAAAGAGCAAGTCCATATTAGCACTGGGAACTTCTGTTCCAAGCAAATAAATTCTATTACATTCCCCGGGGGCAGGGGGTTGTTATCCACTTGGTATAACGGAGCTTTTCCAAAAGATTTGCATACACCCATGTCTAACAGGCGCTTTCTCCTGTAAGGGCTGTTTACGACAGTGCCGGCTGGAGGCTATGTGGAAGGACATAATGCCCTGCCTTCCCCACTACCTGAGCCTCTGATTCAGAGCTAATGCATATCATGAAGTCCACCTAGGAGCTGCTTTTCATTTTTTGGCTCCAATGGCTGAGCTTAAATGACAGCACTCACTTGCCACACATGTTTTAACAAACTTTCAAATCCCTTCATGGTACACTTGGGACACAGTATAATACACTGTTCAGGAAATACCTTGGAGCCAAGAAAAGCAATTGATATTTCTACAGGGAGTTCTTGACAAGGCTTGCCAATAAGCTTCTTTCATATAAAGTATGACCATGGACATATCATTTTAAAGACATATTACATTCTTAAAGGCATATGTGTTATTGGGAACTCTGTTTGCCTAAGGTAGTTCATTCAAAAGTACCTTTTGATTTAGTTTACAGGAACAGAACAAACTATTTCCATTCTACTGGTTACTCAAGCAAAAAATTCTTTACCTTTTTTAATCAATCCATTCCTTCCTCCCTTCTCTCTCTCTCTCTCTCTCTCTCTCACACACACAAACACACACACACACACACACACACACACACACACACAACACCCCACCATCACATCTGTTAGCTCATCCTATCAACTCTATCTCCATGGCTACCATGGCCACCACCCTAGTTCAGGCCCCATCATCTGTCACCTGAATATAGGTAAAAGCCTCGTAAGGGGTCTCCCTGCTTCTACTCTCTCACCCTTTCCGTCTGTTCCCAACACAGCAGAGTGAGCCTACGAAATGTAAGCCCTATCATGTCAAATTCTTTGCTCTAAATCCTCCAAGGCTTTCCACCTCCATTAGAGCTAAAGCTCAAAAACTGATACACAGGCCCTCCCTGACCCATACTCCTACCCCATGAGCCCTCTGACCTCATCGCCAGCTACTCTTCTGCTTCAGCTCTTTGCTATTCCTTGAACATGGCAGGTACATATTTGCTGTTCCCCAAGATCTCCATAAGGATAGCTCCCTCACTTCTTTCCATTCTTACTCAAAGTCACCTTCTCAAGGAGGCCCTCTTTGGTTGCCCTATTTAAAATTTCAACCTCAGGGGTGCCTGGGTGGTGCAGTTGGTTAAGCATCCAACTCTGGGTTTTGGCTCAGGTCGTATTCTCACGGTCATGAGATCGAACCTCACATCCAGCCCTGCACTCAGTGTGGAGTCTGCTTGAGGTTCTCTCTCCCTCTCCGTCTGCCCCTCCCATATGTCCTCTCTTTCTCTAAAATAAATAAATCTTTAAAAAATAAAATAAAATCTCAACCCATCCCCAAAACACGTATCTTTCTTCCTTATTTATTTTCCCCTTTAGTACTAATCTCTATTGAGCATGCTACACATAGTATTTAATTTATACCATTGTATCTTTCCCAGTGAAGCACAAACTCCACAAAGGCAAGGACTTGGCCTGTTTGCTCACTATTATATTCCCAGCACTTAATATGGTACCTAACATAATGCCTCCTATATGATCCCATCTTAAAGTGTTAGTATCACCTTAAACTCAAAACATCAAAAACCACTCTGGTCTTCCACTCAAAGCACTCCCCTCTCCCGTTCTTTCTCTTTCCAACACCATTACCACTTTTTTCCAGGCCTTGCAAACTCAAAACCTCACAACCACATTGACTCTTCCCTATTGCTGAACATACTGCTTCCCCAAATCCTTCACTTGTCTTTTTACAAGTGCTCTTATATCTCTACAAATTCCCTGGTATTCTCATGCTCTATCTTACCAAAAAAAAAAAAAATTTGATTAAATTGCCTTCTTATTCAAAAATTTTCTATGCGTTTCCCTTCCCTAGAGAAACTAATTTTCTGTTTTGGGGCTTACCATTCAAAGACCTTCTGAATGTCCACTGACCTTTTTAGACCATTTTAATCTTACCTGCCAATCCCTTCTATTATATACCATTCACAGGCCCCTGCAACTTCTTCCCTTGCTTAGATCACAACTCAAAAACAGGCTTCTAGCAACTTAGAACAGCAGGATCTGTCTCCCTCTATTTATCTGTGACTGCAGCAAGGGAAACTAATACAACTCCCTTTAAAAATGGTTCAATTTTGTTTTAAAGATTTTATTTATTTACTTGACAGAGAGACAGCAAGAGAGGGAACACAAGCAGGGGGAGTGGGAGAGGGAGAAGCAGGCCTCCCGTTGAGCAGGAGCCCCATGCGGAGCTCGATCCCAGGACTTTGGGATCATGACCTGAGCCGAAGGCAGACGCTTAATGACTGAGCCACCCAGGCACCCCTGTTTTAAATATTTTAAGAAAAAAAAGGAAAAGGGCTCTTGCAGAAATGATCTGTGTCTGTCAAGGAGCAGATCAAGCTGTGCAGACCAGGCTTGGTTTGCAGGAGAGGAAGAGTGCAGAAGTCTGACTAGTCAGGGTTTCGGGTCTCTGGACACTGTTCCTAAGAGATCATGGCACTTGAAACAGAATTATGGGTGTCCTGTGTCATGTACCCTCACTCCTCTTCTGCATGGCCACCACCAGCAACTAACCAACCACAACGTAACTCTGGTACAACCAAGCCTCTTGACCTAGTCACCAAGGAGAGAAAGAAGCAGGTATGCTTCACCTCAGAGGAGACATAGTTCACAAAACACAGCAGAATCCAACTAGAGTAATTTTGGTAGCAAGGTATTAAATATTTTGATGCCAGAAATGAGCAGAGAGATAGGGAATAGAATTTGGCAGAATGTCTCACCAAGTTCTGAAGCTCAGACACAAATACAGAAAAGTCAAACAAGAAGCTGGATAGAAGCAAATCTGGGAAAGCAGACCCTAGGGAAGAGTTCCCAAGAAAGAACTGGATGAAAGACCTTCCAAGAACAGAGTCTATGGAAGGAATAATCATTGAGATTTAGTGAAAGAATGTATACAGGTACATGTAACTCTGTACATAGTGATTGCTTTCTTTTGAATCTGAATCTTTACTGTATTTTTGACCTAAGTCTCTAAAACATATTCAATGTATTAATAATGACTAATTTAGCTACAAGAAATGAAAAAATAACTTGAATTGGCTCTTTTTAAGTAACTTATTAGCTTATATAATTGAATCTACCTATCAGATTGTGAGGCTCACCTGGTATTTGTGAGAGAGAGAGAGAGAGAGAGGTGTGTGTGTGTGCTTGTGTTTGAGTTCAGATGCCCTCAATTTCAGATGCCCTCAATATTAGCTCCATTACCAGGGCAGCCTCCTCCTCATAGTGTAAAGAAGGATTCCAGTAGCTTCAGAATTATATCCTATCTTCGTAGAGACCCCAGGGCTGGGGGAGAAGGAAGCAATTCTTACACAGATGCTCCACAAATAAGTCCCAGGAGTACCCTGCTGGGGTCGATTGGGGTTGCATGCCCATTCATGAATCAATCACTAGGACAAGGAGGTGGACTAGACTGATACATCCCTGTATCTGAGAAATGTGGTCAATTTTTCAATTCTAGTTAAAAAATAAAGCTAAAGTCTCCTTAGAAATGCTCAAAGTGTGGGGGTGCCTGGGTGGCTCAGTCGGTTAAGCATCTGACTCTTGATCTCAGCTCAGGTCTTATCTCAGGGTCATGAGTTTAAGCACCGTGTTGGGCTCCACACTGGGCATGGAGCCTACCTTAAAAAAAAAAAAAAAGAAAGAAAGAAAGAAATGTTCAAAGTAGGGTTCTTTTTTTAAAAAACAATTATCTGTATTTCTTCACAGAAGCCTACTGATATAATTTCCAACTGTTTCGCTGAATCAAGGATCATTCCCCTTTCAGAATCATAACAATTTTTGATATGAAATCAAAGCAGGGATGTAACATCATGCAGGAAAGAAAATACCCCAAAAGTTTAAACAACATGGTCATGAACGTAGAGCAAATGTCAAATGAAGATTATTTGTATTTAAAATTTTTACGTGTATAGACAGAGCTGCAGTATCTGACCTCAGATTCCTTCACATCACACCAATCTCCAGCAAAATGGATTTCACATCCTTGACATACTTCAATATCCTGGACCTCACTGAAAAATAAGCTCAATTTGCAGGCCATTTCAGAAAACTACACAGTATACAATGAAAATTTTTCAGAACGAGAGAGATTCAGAACATTAAAGTAAGGGGTACAACCCAAGAGCCTAATGATGTTCCATACAGACAGTTTACTATTAGTAGATTAACCACAATTATCTAAAAAGTCAGCCAACATCTGAACTACCACCTTCATATATTGATAATAAAAACTGAAACCACATTTCTCTGATTAGCGGTTGCTGGCATACTGTAAACTCTGTACGTACTGCTAGATTTTTTAAATGATTTAAAGTACAGCCAATTCTAAAAATCTACTTGTGTCTGCAATTATCCTTTCCTTCTTCACACCTGAAGCCACAGACAGAGCTATCTAGCTTTGAATACTATTTCTTGCCTTGAGGGCTTTGCCTACTGGGTAATACCTGCCCCCCCAACACTATTTCATTTCTCCCTCCCTCTCTATGATAAACCTTTCCAATATCCACATGGCGATGTTCTCTATCATTTCCATTCTTTGAAAACATTCTCATAAAACTGGAGTAGTTATATTAATATCAGAGTCAAATTTTTTTAAAAAAAGGTACTACAGGGGTCAAGGAAGAATATTTTGTGTTAATGAAAGAGCCAATGCATTAGTAAAATATAATGTTTGTAAATGTATATGCACCTAATAAAAATGCCTCAAACTGGATGAAGCAAAAACTGACAAAAGCAGAGGGAGAAATAAATCCACCAAATAAGAATAAAACAACTACACAAATATATATAAAAACAACATTTATACATGTCAAAGGACTTTATTTTTTCAAAGGACTTTCATTCATATTCTATAAAGTCTTAATTCATTAATACAAGGACAAACCAATTTAATAATTGGGTAAAAGACTAGCACAGACATTTCAGAAAAGACTACATGTAAATGGCCAATGAACACACACCAAAAAACAGTTCAAGCATCATTCTGTCATCAGGGAAATGCAAAACAAAAGATAACAAACAACTACAACAACAAAAATCAATACTCCTATGGGCCCTCCGAAATGGTTTAAAACTATACTACTATGTCCTGCTGAGGATGTGGAGAAACTGATTCTCTCATACATTTTTAATTGGAGTAAAAAATGGTACAACTACCCCGGGAAACAGCTTCATGGTTTCTTATAAAAACACACTTACTGTATGATCCAGCGATTCTACTTCTGGCTACTTAACCAAGAGAAATAAAAACATATGTCTATACAAAGACATGTACAACAGTGGTCACAGAAGTTTTATTCTTAAAGGTCAAAAAAATGAAAATAATCCAAGTGTCCTTCAATTGGTGGATGGGTAAACAAACTCTGGGACATCTATATAGCGGAACAGTATTCAATGACATGGATGGATCTCAAATGCATTATGCTAATAGAAAAAGGCCAGACTCAAAATAATTCCATTTATATGACATTTCTACAAAAGACAAACCCATAGGGACATAAAACAGAATAGTGATTGGCAAGGGCTGTGGGGTAAGAGGAAGTGCAGACTAAAAAGGGATGCAAGGGAATCTGGGGTATGATGGGACTGTTTTCTATCTTGACTATGGTAGAGGTTACACAAATCTATACGACTTTTAAAATTCATAGAACTGAATGCTAAAAAGGAGAATTTTACTGTATGTAAATATGTGAACCAAATAAATCTCCTTTGTACCCAAGCCAAACAAGCTTAGCATCTATTAGCATGGGGGAGCAAAAACTCAATTAAAACATGGAAAGCATGAGCCAAGGTAATCAACTGATGATATCAAATATTTTTCATTCTGTCAAAATCTGAAATCCAATAAACATTTATCAAAACCTTATAAATGCCTTAGAAAGGCATCTACTACGCATTAAATAACCCCTCCTTACAGTGAGGTGACAATATTTAACAAAACACTCAAAAATATCATCACTAGTACCAGGCTACGGATACCTGGAAATAAGTAGGACCCACAAGGCACATCCCCAAATATCTGTAACCAAAAGTATACATCATTCAAATGGCATAAACTCTGGGCAGTGAAAGGAATGACTGCTTGCTACTGAGATGACCAAGGAAGGGCACATAAAAGATGGTGAGGACAGCACGGGGAGGCTTTCTTCTACCTCCAGCACACCCAGAGCTAGAGGACCCCAAACAAGTAGACAAGACGACTCTAAGAATCTAAAGCAAATTTCCCAAGACCTTTGAATAAACACTGACTTGACATATTTCTCTAAGGAAGTTGTTTTCTTTAAGAGTAAAAACTAAAGCGTTGTTGTTCTTTTTACTTTATTTGGCCCTAAATATAGTATACAGCATCATCATCACTTTATAATGATGGCTGTATTTCTGAACAACTCCAATAAAATTTCCAATTTCCAATTTATATTTCACATCAAGTCATGTTTCATTTCAAATCTGGCAAGACCTCAAATGTCCCCTGTGCGTTCTATGCACACCAACTACACTTCTGTGGTTCAGAAGCTGACATAACAGAGGAAGCTATTGTGAACCCTGAGACTGGTTTGGCTGCCACATATAAAATTATCCCTGGAGGTAATCTGCTTATGCGATTTAACACTGAAGAAGCAGAAAAGAATAAAAAGAGAAACCTGGCCACAAGCTGTAAAGTGCAGAGATGTATGTGCATGTGTGTTCACAATAGTATAAAAGCAAGGAGCTTATCTACACTATGGTGAATATTCTTTTCAAGCTAAGACTTGCCCAAAGCTTTAGGAACAAAGTTACATTAACAAGAAGCTCTCTAGCTTCACTGGGTAGGTCTCCAATCACGCAAGAAACTTGTCTTTGCTTTTCCATAAGCACTTCCTTCCTTGTTTTGCAGATAGCTAAGCCCAGGTAACAAACAACTATATTTCAACAAGAGGGGCCCAAAAGAATCTCTTTGGGGTTACAAAATGAGCAGCCCCAGATATGGCTTTCAAAATCAGCTGCTAAAATCTGGTCTTAAAAGAGTTATCCTGAAATCATTTAAATTTTGGGCTTATGCTGATTTTGGTGGTACTATTATTTTTGATATTTGAGCCAGTGGTGAGTCTTCTGATGGGAGAGTAACATTTTTTTAACCAACAATTTTCTAAGAGCATAAGGCTGGAAATACAATTTTCATATTGTTTTATTTGAATCATTTTAAAAGCTGTCATCTTTCCCCTACCTTGATAGAAGCATAAAAAATGAGTTCAATGTAAGCTAGTTCAGCCATATAACCTCACAGTTCATGCCACTAAAAAATTCTTCTGAAAATTATCCTGGGCAGAAATTTTTGAATACAAAGTATCAGCCAAGAGCAAATTTTTACAGCTGACTTCTAAAGCCTTTAAAATTGTATTTTATAATGGAAATACTGACAGATGCTTTACCCTAGAAGCACTATTTAATATTTCTAGCTTTTCCAAAATACAATACTATGAACTTAGAATCAGAGATATAAAAAAGAAAAAGTCTTTAAGTTAAAAAGCTATTTTTAAAAAACAGGCATGAAGAAAAATGTTTTATGGATCAAACATGTTTACATGCATTTACCTGTCATAACGACCATATTTAATTTTGCAAATGCTTTCTTGAACCACTTAGTATTTCGATCTGTGGATACTTTACCCCAAAATTATTTGTGATCAGTGACTGATTTCAACCTGGCTTTATACCCATTCACCCACATACAGATGGAGTCCAGGTCCTGTTTCCACATGCAGGAAAAGTAACAAGATTATCTAACTTCGTATCAATTCAAGCAGGAGGAAGGCTGTAAACCACAGTGAGCCTTAGAAAACTTGGAACAGTAGGAAGCCATTTCCAGGAAGTGGATACCCAAGTCAAAGAAAATCTGTGACAAGGACATCCCCAGTGCACCACATAAAGACAGGTGCAGTACACATTTGTAATTAAATTAATTTTTCTACCACACCTCCTACTATACCTCAATATCATCCTACAGCTCTAATTAGAACCAGAGAAAGTCACCCACTCTCAATACCCTCCATCCCAACCCAAACTGCATCCACAACATAACAACTAAATGACATGCACTTATATCCTCTGGACTCCAAAAGGTTGGTGATATGAGGAAATGGACACAGAACTAGAGCCCTCTAGAACTGAGGTACTGGCTTTGATTTTCAACACTTGAAGCATGTCATATTACTTTTAACTTGAAACATACTCAAGTTTCATCATCTTTAAAATAAGATTTAAGAGGCACCTGGGTGGCTCAGTTGGTTAAGCGACCAACTCTTGGTTTCAGTTCAAGTTGTGATCTCAGGGTCATGAGATCAAGCCCTGCATTGGGCCTTGTGCTTAGCATGGAGTCTACTTGGGACCCTCTGCCCCTCCTCTGGCACTCGCTCTCTCTCTCAAATAAATAAATAAATCTTTTTAAAAAATATAAATAAAGTAAATAAAATAAGATTTAAGTTATACACAACACTAACAAAATGAAGGATAAAAATCACACAATCATTTCAATAGACACAGAAAAAGTATTTGACAAAATTCATTATCCATTTATGATAAAAACTCCCAGCAAAGTATAGAGAAAACATGCCACAACATAATAAAGACCATACATGACAAGCCCACAGATAGTATCATACTCAATGGTGAAAAGTTTAACGCTTTTCCTCTAAGATCAGTAACAAGACAAGAGTGCACACCCTTGTCACTTTTATTCAGTAGAGTATTGGAAATTCTAGCCAGAAAATTAGGCAAGGCAAAGAATTAATTAAAAAAGCACCCAAACTGGAAAGGAAGAAGTAAAGCTGTCTCTATTTGCAGATGACATATTTTATATATGAAACCCTAAAGACTCCACGAAAAAACTATTAGAATTAATAAATGAATTCAATGAAGTTGTAGGATATAAGATCAATATATAAAAATTTGGTTTGTTTCTATTCTTTTTAAATTTTTTAATTTTTAAAGATTTTATTTATTTGAGAGAGAGAGAGCATGAGCAGGGGGAGGGGCAGAGGGAAAGGGAGAAGCAGACCCCCCCCTGCTGAGCAGGGAGTCCATCATGGGGCTCAATCCCAGGACCCTGGGATCATGACCTGAGCCAAAGGCAGATTTTAACCGACTGAGCTACTCAGGTGCCCCGGTTTGTTTCTATTCCTTAATAATGAACTATCAAAAAGAGAAATTAAGAAAACAATCACATAATTACATCAAAAAGAACAAAATATCAGGGCAAGTGGGTGGCTCAGTAGGTTAAGCATCTGACTCGATTTTGGCTCTCTCTCAAATAAATAAGCCTTTTTTAAAAAATACACAAAACATGAACAGACATTTCTCCAAAGAAGACATATAAATGGCCAACAGACACCTGAAAAGATGCTCAACATCACTCATCATCAGGGAAATGCAAATTAAAACTACAATAAAATGTCACCTCATACCTGTCAGAATGGCTAATATCAAAAACACAAGAAACAACAAGCGTTGGTGAGAATGTAAAGAAAAAGGAACGCTTGTGCACTGTTGGTGGGAATGCAAACTAGTGCAGCCTCTGTGGAAAACAATATTGAGGTTCCTCAAAAAACTACAAATAGAATTACCTTATGATCCAGTAATTCCACTACTGGGTATTTATCCAAAAAATATGAAAACACTATTTCAAAAAGATACATGCACCCCTATGCTTATTGCAGCATTATTTACAATACTCAAATTATGGAAGCAGCCCAAATGTCTATCGACTGATGAATAGATAAAGAAGGTGTGGGACATATGCACAATGGAACGTTGCTCAGCCATAAAAAAGAATGAAATCTTGCCATTTGCAACAACATGTATGGATCTAGAGAGTATAATGCTAAGGGAAATAAGTCAGTCAGAGAAATAAATATCATACGATTTCACTCATATGTAGAATTTAAGAAACAAATGAACAAATAAAAAATGAGGCAAACCAAAAAACAGATTCTTAAATAAATGGGTGAAATAAGTGAAAGGGATCAAGAAGACACTTACGATGAGCACTGAGTAATGTACAGAATTGTTGAATCACTATATTGTATACCTGAAACTAATATAATACTGTATGTTAACTACACTGGAATTAAAGTTTAAAAAAATTCCAATGGCATTTTTCATAGAAATAAAACAAACAATCCTAAAATTTATATGGAACTAGAAAAACCCTAAACAGCCAAAGTAATCTTGAGATAGAATAAAGCTGGAGGCATCATGCTCCCTGATTTTGAAGCTCCAGTCATCAAAGCAGTAGGTATTCACATAAAAACAGACACATAAGTGAAGTCTTGCCATTCACAACAACACGGATGGAGCTAACAACATGGATGGTGAGTGAGATAAGTCAGTCAGAGGAAGACAAATACCATATCACTTCACTTACATGTGGAATCTAAAAAACAAAACAAATGAGCAAACAACAACAAGAAGAGAAAAAGACTCATAAATATAGAAAGCAAACTAGTGGTTGCCAGAGGGGAGGTGAGCAGGGGTATAGGGAAAATGGGGGAAGGGGATTTAGGAGGTACAAACTGCAGTTATAAAATAATTAAGTCACAGGGATGAAAAGTACAGCATAGGGAGTATAGTCAATAATATTGTAATGACTTTGGTGAGAGATGATAACTATTCTTATTGTGGGGACCATTTCATAATGTATATAACTGTCAAATCACTATGTTGTCCATCTGAAACTAACATATACTTCAACTGTACTTCAATTAAAACACACACACACACACACACACACACACACAATCAATGGAACAGAACAGAGAGTCCAGAAATAAACTCACACATATATGGTCGATTAATTTATGACAAAGGAGCCAAGAATATACAATGGGGAAAGACAGTTTCTTCAATAAATGGTGCTGAGAAAACTGAACAGGCACATGCAAAAGAATGAAACTAGACTACTATCTTATACCACACACAAAAAATAACTCAAAATGGATTAAAGTCTTGAATGTAAGACCTAAAAGTATAAAACTCCTAGAAGAAAATATAAGTGGTAAGCTCCTTGACCTAAGTCTTGGTGACTATTTTCTGGATATGACTCTAAAACCTATAACAACAGAAGCAAAAATGAGTGGGATTACATCAAATTAAAAAGCTTCTGCATAGGAGAGGAAATTATCAACAAAATGAAAAGGTAACTCACTGAATGGGAGAAATATTTGCAAATCATACACCTGATAAGGGATTAATATCCAAAATATATAAATAATGCATGCAGCTCAATAGCAAAAAGACAAAAAGCAAAATCCCAAACAATCCAATTAAAAAATAGGCAGAGGATCAGGGAGCCTGGGTGGCTCAGTCAATTAGGCATCTGCTTTTGGCTCAGGTCATGGTCTCAGGGTCCTGGGATCAAGCCCCACACTGGGCTCCCTGCTCAGCAGGGAGGAGTCTGCCTCTCCCCCAGCTCATGCTCTCTCTCACTCTCTCTCAAATAAATAAATAAAATCTTTAAAAGAAAATAGGCAGAGGATCTAAATAGACATTTTTCCAAAGAAGACATATAATTGAGCAACTGGTACATAAAAAGATGTTCAACATCACTCATCATCAGAGAAAGGTCAAATCAAAACCATAATGAGATATTACCTCAAACCTGTTACAATGGTTGTTATCAAAAAATAAATAGATAAATAAACAAACAAAAAAGGGACTCCTGGATGGCTCAGTCGGTTAAACATCTGCCTTCAGCTCAGGTCATGATCCCAGAGTCCTGGGATCTAGCCCAGCATCAGGCTCCTTGCTCTGTGAGGAGCCTGCTTCTCCCTCTCCCTCTGCCTGCCGCTCCCCCTGCTTGTGCGCGCATGCTCTCTCTCTCTCTCCCTCTCTCTCTGATAAATAAATAAATAAAATCTTTAAAAAAAAAAGTAACAAGTGTTGGTGAGGATGCAAAGAAAAGGGAACCCTTGTGCACTGTTGGTGCAGCCTCTATGGAAAACAGTACAGAGGTTCCTCAAAAAATTAAAAATAGAACTACCATATGATCCAACAATTCCACTTCTGGGTATTTATTCAAAGAAAACAAAAACATAGGGCACGTGGGTGGCTCAGTCGGTTAAGTGTCTGCCTTTGGCTCAAGTCACAATCCCAGGGTCCTGGGACTGAGTCCCACATCAGGCTCCCTGCTCAGTGGGGAGCCTGCTTTTCCCTCTCCCCTTGCTCTTCCCCCCACTCATGCTCTCTCTCTCTCTCTCTCTGTCAAATAAATTTTTTAAAAAACCCATACGTTTGATAAGCTCTATGCACCCTCGTGTTCACTACAGCATTACTTACAACAGCCAAGGTCGTGGAACATTTAAGTAAACATAGGTGAATGAATGGATAAAGAAGATCACGTACATACAATGGAATACTATTCAACCATAAAAAAGAATGAAATCTTGCAATTTGTAACAATACAGATGGACCCTGAGAGGATTATGTTAAGTGAAAAAAGTCAGAGAAAGACAAATACCGTATGATATCACTCATACGTGGAATTTAAACACACACACACACACACACACACACACACACACACACACACACGCCGAGCTCGTAGATACAGAGACCAGACTGGTGGTTGTCAGAAGGCTGGGGGCGGGCAAAATGGGTGAAGAGGTCAAAGGTACAAGCCTCCAGTTATAAAATAAAAGTCATAGGAATATAATGTACAGCATGGTGACTATAGTTAGTAATACTGTGTTGCATATTCAAAAGTTGCTAGGAGTAAATTTTAAGTCCTCATTACATGAAAAAAAATGTTGTGTGTGACTATGCAAGATGACAGATGTTAGCTAGACCTACCCCAATGATGATTTCACAATATATATAAATCAAACCATGTTGTACACCTGACACTAATATGTCAATTATACCTCAAATTTTTTAAAAATGGGGAAAAAATTAGGAAATTAGACTGGAAAATCATTACATCTCCAGCTTCAAGAGTCTGACTTGGGTTGGAATTTGGGGAAATGTCTATTTTATCAGAGTGAAATATCTGAGGAAAAAATGAAAAATGTAAGTGACATGGCAATAAGAGACAAAGGAAAGTGAGTTCACTACTAGGAATACTTAAGTTAATTTCATGACTAAATCTGCTTGTGTTCAACAGGACCAGGACAATTATAACATAATTACTTGATTGTATTTGTGTACTAGTCAAAGGTAATACAGAGAATGCTATTTTTTTCTTGTTTTAAAATGAACACTTTTATTGAATATAATACATTTTTATTTACATACAGAAAAGTACACAAATCAAAAATGTATAATATAAAATTGTACAAGGTAAACACATACAGCCATGTAAGTGGTACCAAGATGAAGAAAGTGTTCCCAGTGTATTTGTTTTCTATGCTGCCTAAAAACTTACCACAAATTTAACAGCTTAAAAAAAGATACAAATTTCTGTGGGTCACGTATCTAGAGATGCTGCCTACTTAGGTCCTGTGCTAAGGATCTTACAAGGCTGCCATCAAGGTGTTGCCTGGGGCTGCTGCCTCATCTCTGGTTTAAGGCTCAAACCCCTCTCATAATCTTGAACCATTGTTGGCAAAATTCATTTACTTGCAACTGTAGAACTCATAACAGCTTGCTTCTTTAAGGCCAGCAAAAATTATCTCCAACCTCTAGACCTTTTAAATGGCTCACCTGACAAGGTCAGGCCTATAAGGATAATTTCCCTTTTGGTTAACTCAGTCAAGTGATTAGGGACTTTAATTAGCATCTGCAAAAATCTCTTTACCTTTGCCAAATAAAGTAACGTACTCATCGGAGTGATAACCCATCACATTCACAGGTCTCACTCACGCTCAAGGGGAGAAGATCATACGTGGTATGTGTATCAGAGGAGGGCTCTTTAGCCACCTGAGAATTCTGCGTATGGGAACCAACACCCCAGAAACTGCCCTCCTGCCCCTTTCATTCATTGCCCCTTCAAGGGTAAACACCCTGACGAAACTATAACATAGTTTTATATGTTTATAAGAAGAATAATACCATAAATCTTCTTTTGTGTTAAGCTTCTCTGGGTCCAAGTTTGTGAGATGCATCCCTAATTGTTGCACCTAAGTGTAGCCCATCCCTTCTTACAGCCCTATAGTCTACTGTACACACATACCACAACGTATTCAACCCTGCCACTACTGATGAAGACTGGGGTGGTTTCTAGCTGGGGCTATTTTATATCATGCTGCTCTGAAGATTCTTGAACACGTTTTTTGGTGCACAAATGTACCCATTTCTGTTGAGCACATATCTAGGAATGGAACTTCTGGGTCTGCAGCTTTAGTTATACTGACCGACATTCCCACTAGCAGAGTACAGGTGTTCCAGTTCTTCCAGCCCTCACCAATTCTCAGCATTGGTAGTCCTTTGCAAATTAGTTGGGTAGTGTAAGAACCCCACCTTTGTTCTTTAAAATTACCTTGGTTGTTTTGGCCTTTACATTGACATCTATATTTAGAACCAGTTGCCACACATGAAAATGCTTGCTGGGACTGTGTTGTGTTGAATCTATAAATCAGTTTGGAAAGAATTAACATCTTTACCATACTGAGTCTTACAGGCCATGAATATTTAGTTAGGGCATCTTTAACTTCTATCAACAACACTATGTAGCTTTTAATGTCGCGGTCTTGAGCATTGTCCACAATATTTATCCTAAGGTACTTGTTTTCCTATGCTAATGTAAAGGGTACCATTTTTAAAATTATTATTGGTTTGTGGCTGATATATAAGAATACAAATAATTTTTGGAGGCTGACTTTGTATGTAGCAACCTTCATCCTTTAGGGTTTCATGTATACAATCAAGCAATCTGAACATTATGACCACTGTCTTCCTTTCCCAGTCCTTACACCTTTGGTCCCATGCTTTATTACTGACTGTGTCCCCTGGTACAATGTGGCATAGAAGTGGCAGCAGTCACCATCTTTGTTTCATTCCCACTATCAGAAGAAAAGCTTTCACTGTTTCAACATTAAATATGATGTTTTGCAGGGTTTTTTTTTTAAAGCCTTTATCAGATTAAGGGGATTTCTTCTCCTACTATTCTGCTAAGAATTTTTATCAAAAATGGGTATTGAATTTTACCAAATACTTTTCTGCAAAAACTGAGGTAATCATATGATTCTTCCCTTTATTCTGTTTCATGTGGTTCATTACAGGGGCACCTGGGTGGCCCAGTCAGTTGAGCGTCTGCCTTCGGCTTAGGTCATGATCCAGGGGTCCTGAGATTGAGCCCCGAGTCAAGCTCCCTGCTCAGTGAGGAGTTTGCTTCTCCCTCTCCCTCTGCCCCTCCCCCAGGCTTGTGCTCGCTCGCTCTCACTCTCTCTCTCTCTCTCAAAAAATAAAATGGATTCATAAGATATTTTTCTATTCTCCAAAGTTTTGTAAAATTGATGCTATTTTACTTTCATAAATATTTGAAAGCATTCACCTGTAGAGCCATTTGATCCTGGAGTTTTCCTTGTTTAAAAAAAAAAAAAGCTGAATTAAAGATTCAATTTCTTTACTAGATATAAAATTATTCAGATTTTTCTATTTCTTCTGACCATTTTGTTGTACATTTCAAGAAATGTGTTTATTATATCTAAATTTGGCCTTTACTTTTGAAAAATACTTTCACTTAGTATAGATACCTAGGTTAGCAATTATCTTCTCTTTTTTTTAAGATTTATTTATGAGAGAGACAGAGCATGAGCATGAGCAGGAGGGAGGAGGCAAAGGGAGTGGGAGAAGCAGACTCCCTCCCTGCTGAGCAAGGAGCCCGACTTGGGGCTCACTCCCAGGACCCTAGGATCATGAACTGAGCTGAAGGGAGACACTTAGCCGACTGAGCCACCTGGGCGCCCTGGCAGTTATCTTCTTTCTCTACTTTTCTTTAAGTAGTTGGAGACCAACACAGAGATTGAACTCATGACCCTGAGATCAAGACCTTAGCTGAGATCCAGAGTCGGACACTTAACCTACTAAGCCACCCAGGCACCCCACTCCTTCTTTCTGTACAAGATACCATCCTATCATCCTTCAGCTTCCATCAGATTTATTTGAAAAGTCAGCTGTTGTTCCTCTGAAGAGATCTTTTTCTCTTATCTCTCGTCAAGAGTTTTCTCTTTGGGTTTCATTAAGTTTTACTACAGTATGCCTACATATGATCTGCTTTGTATTAATCCTGTTTGGGCTTTCTTGAGCTTCTCAAATCTGTGGCCTGACATCTTTTATACATTTTGAGAAATTCTTAGCTGTTATTACTTAAAATACTATTTGAGTTTCATTCCCTCTTTCCTCCTTAGCTCAAATTATACAAATATAAGGTGTTTTCTTTGTATTTAATACGTATTTAATCCTTTATTTTCTCCATGCCTCAGTCCAGGTATGTTTTACTGAACTATTTTCCAGTCTATTAATTCCCACTTCTGTAGTATCTAATTTTAGCTAAACACATATATTGAATAAATCAGTCTCTATTACTTTTTAAGTTCTAGAATTTCTATCCATTCTCTAAGTAACAGTTCTCTGGTGAAATTCTCTATCTTGTCATCTATTATCTTGAGCATATTGGCTCAGTTATTTTAAAATCAATTTCCTATGACACCAAAATCTAAATTATGGGTGTGTTTCTCTTGTTTTTTTCTCTTGGTTTTTGATCATTTCTCATACATGATGCTTTTTTACTAAATGCTGGATGTCAATGCAAAATTGTAAGAGCCCTAAAAGATATTCCCTCCTTCCAAAGAAGATTCACTTTTCTTTTAGCAGACAGTTAGAATGGGAACAGATCATGCTGACATAATCAGAAACTCAGATGATTTGAGGATGGATTTTCTGCCTTTTTTAAGTACACACCATCAGCCAAACATTTTTACTGTGGGGTACAAAATACAAACAATACAACAAATGAATTATAATTCAATAATTAGTCAAGAGTTCGTGTAACTTATAAAATGTATTTGGGCAGTTCCCATATTATAGGTGTTCTTCTATAAGCATGTTTATATGAATTTTATCTTTCTTAGATTTTTTTCCTCTTCTGATCCTGGGCCCTCTATTTGCAGGTACCCTCCAAATCCCTGAAAAATCTTCCCTGCAATGCATATAAGCACATGTGTACGTTCTGTGTCTCAACCCACATTAGAGATTCAGGATGACAGCCTAAAGAACAGGGAGCCCTTCCCCAATGCTGCTTCTAAGAAATAACAGCTATCAGAGGAAAGCTTCAAGGCAAAATGGAAGAAAGGAAAGTAAAATGAACAGTGATTTACTCTTTTAATCAATTTTAGACCTCAAAAAAAAAAGTGTCAAATAACTATAAGATGAAAGGCTTAAGGAAAGTCATTTATTTATTCTAAGACAAAAATGATACTGCAAGTATCTTTCTCCAAAGGAACTTAGCTAAGGAGATGACTTATTTTCTCCTGAAAGAACAGAATTTTCCTTTCAAATTAGAAAAATTTAAAGCACTCTGGCTTTTGCATTTGTTAAAGTAGTTTCCAAATGTTAAGATATTCCTTATGGTTCTAAACAAAGAAACAAAAAGAGGTTTTGAAAATAAGACTTTGTGGATCCATTCAGGCCTAACAAAGAATATAAACTTCCTGTATGTTCCATGTGGGCACCACACTGTCCGTTATATTCAGTGACATATTATTCCCTTATCTGGTGTACCGCAGATACCCAAAATAATATTTGTTAAATAAATCATCACATCAATGAATTAAGAGAAAACTGACATGTCAGTACCTTCATGCTTTAATTTATTGTAAAAAACACATTTTAAACTATTTTTTAAATAATTTAATAATAAAACTGACACGAGGGGCGCCTGGGTGGCTCAGTCGTTAAGCGTCTGCCTTCAGCTCAGGTCATGATCCCAGAGTCCTGGGATCGAGCCCCACATCGGGCTCCCTGCTTGGCGGGAAGCCTGCTTCTCCCTCTCCCGCTCCCCCTGCTTGTGTTCCCTCTCTCTCTGTCTCTCTCTCTGTCGAATAAATAAATAAAATCTTTAAAATAATAATAAAACTGACACGAATACATTTTCTAAGTTCCATACAGCCTTAACAGAAGTACTCTGAAAGATGGAAGTATGAATAAAAACCCAAATTCAAGAATTTTATGATTTAGGGACTGACTTTTCCTCTGTTGCCAGACATTGCCCCCTCATGAATTAAATCAATACGCTCTGGCCTGTTTATCAATGAGTACATGAACAATGAAAAAGAAACACTACAGTTCAGTCCATCTTGCAAAGTAATCTACACCTGCAATATGCAGTATTTACAAAGGCCCTAGAAGAGTGTCTATCACATAACAAGTACTCAACAAATGCTAGTTGCCATTTTTAACATCAAATAGTGGGAGTCAGTCATAAGAAGCAACACAAATAATACCCAGAAGAAAACATCAAATACCACTGAATGTGAACAGAGACAGTAATAAAGGGCTCTATATTATGGGTGAGAAACATCTGAAGTTTTTTCAATTAAGTGAAACAGAAACCTTGAGTAACAATTCTGGAGATACAAAGGAAAGGCCTCCCAGCAGCAAGAACCTGTGTAGGGAATAGAAAAAGACACAAGCAGGGAACTGCAAGCAAAGGAAACCATGTAGGTGAAAAGAAAATGTAGACATGCCACTGTACAGTGCCTATTCAAATACCTCCCCTCTGCCGTGCAAAGGGCAGGTCATGCAAGGCCTTTATATCACCTGAAGAAATATAAATGGTAACAAAGAGCTAAAAGACTCTAGTCTAAGCTAATATTAACTGAAAAATAGGTGAGCGATAGCATCTGGGACCTCTAGGAAAAAACAGACTTTCCTGGAACAATCAAAATCTACAACCATACTTATTTAACTTTCTAAACCAAAGGAAATTAAGATGGAAACAAATAAAAAACCATCTATAAATATTAATGAAGAAACATTACAGAAGACATTTATAATCAACACAGTCCATCTTTGATATTCGGGGGGGGGAATTATATCCAGCTCCCATGTGCTAACATCCAGCAGACCTGACTTGATCCAATGCTGTATTTTCTCTTCCAATTAGTTAGTTCTTAAAACAAATTTTTGCTTTGAAAGACCACTAAATTTAGTAAATTCACCCCGTGCTTTTTAGTCATAAAATTTTACATCAAAAGATTTTTCTTACGTTGTCTAGAAACGATGAAATTGTTCAACAAGTATTTATTCCCCAACTACTGCATGTTAGTTACAGCCGTGATGCAAGGACAAGAAACTGGAAGAATGAAACTCGCGTTTTAAAAGCACCTATTTGCTAGACACTATTTTGGGTGATTGTGGCTCATTAATCCTTACCAAAAAACTTACTTTCATTTATACATGGGGCCTCTGAACCTCAGGGCCAGTAAGTAAAGGGTCTAGAATGTAGACCCTAATCTGACTTGAAAAGACCATGTTCTTTCTCAGATGCCATGAACATAAACATAAATAAAATACAACTCTTGTCCTCACCAGCTTAAACTTGGGAAGAATACATGCTTACAGTCCCTTTGCCTAAAGTATTCTCCCCTCTCCCGAATTTTCATTTGGCAAAACTCTTCTTTCAAACTGAAATTCAAATGTCATCTATTTTAAGAAATTTTCATCAGTTCCCTTAGGCAGAGCTGTCTTTGCCCCTCCTCTGAGCTCTGGCATCTGTCTTCAAATCCCTGTAAGGAATATATCAGGTATCACCATGGCTGCTCTGCTTACATATCTGATCATGGGCAAATTGTGTTCATCTTTGCTCCCCTGGGACCCAGGCCAGTGCCAGGCACAAAGTAACCAACGAAAACGGACAGGAAATCAGGGGCGCCTGGGTGGCTCAGTGGGTTAAGCATCTGCCTTCGGCTCAGGTCATGATCCCAGGATCCTGGGATTGAGCCCCACATTAGGCTCCCTGCTCCGTGGGAAGCCTGCTTCTCCCCCTCCTTGCTGCTCCCCCTGCTTGTACTCTGTCAAATAAATAAATAAAAATCTTAAAAAAAAAAAAGCCTTTAAGAAAATGGATAGGAAATCAGTGATGACCATGAAAAGAACAACTTTAGTAGAATGGTGGGTTAGAAGCCAAACTGCAGAATCTAGACCACTCTCTAGAAAGAGGCAATGGGTCCAAAAAATCTGGCTATAAAGAAAGAGGAAAAGAAACAGAAGCACGAAAGAAAAATGTGCACAAAATAAAGATCTGTACACTTAGAGAAATACACCCCGTCCCTGACTTCAAAGTACAGATTCAGCCTTATGCCTCTGTATCCACCAGAAAACTGAAATCGGGTCCAACTCAAAGTGCCAAACACAGGAAGAACACACTTAGGAGAAACAGCTAACAATGAAGATGATTAAACCAATGTTCAAAGTACCAACAAGGTCAAAGGATGGATGGAAAACAAAAGGCAAAAATTAAATAAATGCAAACTCTTTTACTGAGTGTGGTTTTAATTACTTAACTAAAGGATGGGTATGACCTGGCAGTACACAGATACCATTTGAAGTTTTCTCATCTTTTGACCTAGTAAACTGCACCCAGAGAATTTAAGGAAACAATCCTAAAAACTAAAATTTATGTATTTAAAGGTGTTCTCCACAATATTATTTAAATAACCAAAAAATTATAAATAACTAAAATATCCCATAACACAGGGAAGTTACTAAGAATAAAAAACATTCACTCAGTTAATATTTTGCAGTACTTAAAAGTGACGATTTATTTAAACACTTTCTGAATGCATTAATTTGTGTCTAAAAATCTTAGTAATAAACTAAGACAATGTTTATAGTAAATAAAAGCTCACAAGACTAAACCACATACACATAATATGAATATTGTATACTCACTGTATAGAGGCATTTTGAAAAGCAGGTAACAATGACACAAAATGCTAAGAGGGCAACAGCACTTGTGTAGGTAATGAAGGGAATGTACTTCCCACACTGCATTCAGTAATACACTATCTCAAAACAACAATAACAGTAATAAACACCCTTCTTCAACAATGGCAACGAAAACAACCCCACAACATTTTTTCTTTTTTCCCACTCAGATGGCATCCCCTCCCTCTCACTCTCCCAAAGGAAGAGAAGAACGATCATCAGTGCCAAAGGCAGTTACAAATGCAACTCCCAGAGCTGGCTTCACACTCAGGAGAGGATGCTGTACCTAATCCTCATGGTTTCAGATACTCTACACGTTCAGAGAAACTCCTCCAGTAACGAACTACAGAAATGATCCCTGAAAGCATAGTCTTCCACACACAACATTTTTTAAAAGGGAACTTCTGATGCTCCAGAAGTAACTCACAAAACAATAAAGCAAAGAGTCATCAATTCACAGGCTAGATGACAGAGCGGTACCATTTTGAAATGCCCAGAACAATGACCTGCGTGTGAAAAGGAATGGGAGCAACACGATTCATAAACTGCTCATATAATGGACTAAATATCAAAGAACAGGGGCGCCTGGGTGGCTCAGTTGGTTAAGCGACTGCCTTCGGCTCAGGTCATGATCCTGGAGTCCCGGGATCGAGTCCCGCATCGGGCTCCCTGCTCGTCAGGGAGTCTGCTTCTCCCTCTGGCCCTATCCCCTCTGATGTGCTCTCTCTCTCTCATTCTCTCTCAAATAAATAAATAAAATCTTTAATTAATAAATAAATAAATAAATAAATAAATATCAAAGAACACAGGTCATTTCAGGGCCAAAGTTGTGTATATATTCATAAGACTAACTCCTTTTAAGTCAGAAAAGTTTAGGGACAGTATATTTTAGTGATCTACATTACAAAAATCAATTTTTACTAAACATGGAGTCTCCATATGACCCAATAATTCTACTCTTAGTATAATCAAAAGAACTGAAAACATGGGTTCACACAAAAACTTGTTCATGAATGTTCATGGCAGCATTATTCATAATAGCCAAAAAGTGTAAGCAACCCAAATGTCTGTCAACTGAAGAAAAGATAAAATGTGGTACATTTGTACAGTGGTATATTATTTAGTTATAAAAAAGGAATGAAGGGGCGAATGGGTGGCTCAGTCAGTTAAGTGGCTGCCTTCGGCTCAGGTCATAATCCCAGGGTCCTGGGATCGAGCCCCGCATTGGCAGGGCTCGATCCCACGCTCCCCTCGGCGGGGAGCCTGCTTCTCCCTCTGCCTCTGCCTGCCTCTCTGCCTACTTGTTCTCTCTCTGTATCTCTCTGCCAAATAAATAAATAAAATCTTTAAAAATAAAATAAAATAAATAAAAAAGGAATAAAGAATTGATAAATGCTATAATATAGATGAATCTTGAAAACATGCTAAGAACCCAAACACAAAAGGAGAAATACTGTATGATTCCATTTATATGAACTGTCCAGAATAACCTATAGAGACAGAAAGAAGACTGGTGGTTGCCAGAGTCTGGGAGGGAAGGGGAATAGGGAGCAAATGTTTAATGAAGACAAGGTTTCTTGAGGAGATGATGAATCTGGAATTAGATAGTGGTGATGGTTATGTAACATTGTGAATATATTAAAATCACTGGATTGCATTCTTAAAAATGATTTTAAAAATAAAATTATTAAAATGTGAATTTTATCTCAATAAAATCATTAACTTAATCATTTATGGCATAATCTAACCTCCTCTTACCAAAGTAAATGTCAGAATGAAAAGATAATTCCAATTAAATGATAAATAATAAATCATTTTTATAATGTGGATACCCTATTTATTAAACAATATCTTTTTTTTTAAGATTTTATTTATTTATTTGACAGAGAGAGAGACAGCGAGAGAGGGGACACAAGCAGGGGGAGTGGGAGAGGGAGAAGCAGGCTTCCCGCTGAGCAGGGAGCCACATCATGAGCTGAAGCCAGACGCTTAACGACTGAGCCACCCAGGTGCCCCAAGAACAATATCCTTTTGATAAACCCCAAATATAGACGTTTCAACAGTTTCAGACTGCTTTGTTTAGATTTGCTTCTTCTAGTCCTTTCCCTTCCAGCCATGTTCTTTTTCTTTAAGATCTTATCTGATGCAGGGCACCTGGGTGGCTCAGTCAATTAAGCATCTGCCTTCGACTCAGGTCATGATCTCAGGGTCCTGGGATCAAGCCCCACATTGCACTGGGCTTCCTGCTCAGCAGGAAGTCTGCTTCTCCCTCTGCCCCCCTCCCCGCCTCTCGCGCTCTCTAATAAATGATGAAATCTTTAAAAAAATAAATATCTGGGTGTTATACGAAAACAATGGATCGTGGATCACTACATCAAAAACTAACGATGTATTGTATGGTGACTAACATAACATAATAAAATTAAATTAAGTTTAAAAAATAAATAAAATCTCAATTGATGCATCAACATATGACACTACAACAGCACAAGGGAAAATAATAATGCTCACATTATTAGAAGCTTTTTCATACTGTGGATTGTTTCAAGATACAAAATTCTGAACACTGAAATAACTTTTCAACATCCTGTAAGTTTACTTTTCAAAAAGATTATAACATGTTGCAAACTACTAAAAGCAGGCCTCAAACAGTGGTTTAGGAAAAAAGAAACAGAAAGCCTACCTCACAACAAACATGCATTAAACACAGTGTAAGGGCGCCTGGGTGGCTCAGATAGTTAAGCATCTGCCTTCGGCTCGGGTCATGATCCCAGGGTCCTGGGATCGAGTCCCGCATCGGGCTCCCTGCTCCTTGGGAGCCTGCTTCTCCCTCTGCTTCTCTCTCTCTCTCTGTCCCTCTCTCTCTCTCTCCTCCTCTGTCTCTCATGAATAAATAAATAAAATCTTTAAAAAAAAAAAACCCACAGTGTAAGAGGTAATTCTTCAGGGAAAAAAAAAAATCAATGAAAACTGGAGACTAATAGAAATGACATGATTATTTGGACTTAACATAAAATGATCTAAAGAAGATGATCTCCAAAAAATGGGAGAAGGGGTTACATGACACTTACTAGAATAAAAACAAATAATGATATGGATTGAAATCTTTTTTCAATAAGCTAATTAGTAAGTGTTTTCCAACTATACCTATAAGAATAACCTCTCAGTCCTTCATTTTGCTATAACTAAATGGAGAAGGGGGTGGGGTGGGGTGGGGTGGGTGGGTGGGTAGGTGTGTGTGTGCCAGCGCGCGCGCGCGCGTGCTGGGGGTGAAGGGGTGGAGGGGCGGAAGGTGACCAGAGTCTAATTCTGCTAAAATAATGAAATCATCACTTCAGATCTCTGAAGACGCAACAAGTTACACTGTACTCACGACTCTCCCCCAGGACTAGCTATAATAATGTCATATACATGTACCTTTTTCTATAGTGCCGCAGTAGTTTCTATTTTAAAAGAAACAAGAGTTAATTATTTAATTAGCCACCATCAGTGCTTCTCAAAATTTAACATTCATGGCAATCACTTGGGGATCTTGTGAAAAAACCAGACTCTTCACACCAGTGGCTGCAGAGGAATGGTGGGTAAGAGAATGGATGAAACCGATAAAGAGGATTAAGAGTACAGTTGTCTGGATGAGCACTGAGAAACGTACGGAATTTCCGAATCATTATATTGCATACCTGAAACTAATACAACACTGTACATTAATTATACTTGAATTAAAAAAAGAAAGAACTGGAAAAAAAGCAGACTGTTATTCAGTGGGTGTTGGCGTACAACCTGAGATTCTGCAGTGCTGCTGGTACACAGAACACACTTTGAGTTGCAAGGATCCAGAAGGAATACCACATTAACACCAAGAATGTATTAGAGAGGACAGGCAGAAGGCCCAAAGGCAATATACCCAGGCTGCAAGGCTCAAACTCCTCACTGTCAAAAGCCACCTAGATCTTATCCCCAAGGATCAGAGACTATGGTATTTACAGGCTGCAGATAGCTCCATCCTAGGGCATTATGAACAATGAGACCTCACTCCACCAAGGGTTCCAGAAAACGAAATGACAGTGCGCCAAGGATTCCAACAGTTCCCAGCTTCATCCCAGCTTCATCCAGCAAGAGCTGGGTGTTCAACTCTACAAGTGGCCTCTGCCAGCACCAGATGAGCAGGAGGAGCCTCTGACAAGGTTAACAAGGACTTATCTCCAGCCATGCCCCTTCCCCTCACAGCCTCCACTCCCACTCTAATAAACAACTTTTCAGATTCAGAGGAGGCCAGGCTCTCCTTTCCATCAATCCTTCTAGCTCAAACTCACTTTACATTCAGACTTCATTTCCCGAAGAAATGTATTTCCAAAAAGCATGCTGTGACCCTCGGCTGGCAGGGTGTCCCTCCTGTGCACTTGCCCGGCACTCCAGGACTTGCCCACTGCACTCACCACTCTGCACTGCTCTGCTCAGCTGACCGTCTCAGCCTGGGTTCCTCAAGAAAATCAAGCCCTTACACATTAAGGCACCCATTATACATAATGAATAAACTTTTCTACTTTGCATCTAGAATGGCACTATGTAAGTACCACTTTTGGGAGAACTGGTTGTCACTCAAGTCATTTTCTACGTTCTGTGGTTTAGAACTAGATCCTGCCTATCTTATTTCATACCATGTTCCTAAGGTTCGTACCAAGCACTCAACAACACCTTGATGGAGGAGTTGGATGAGTGAAGGAGCCCGCCCTTGCTGACAGACCATATTCTAAACCATTTACCTCAATCATTCGTTCTGTGTTCCAACCTGTTAGAAATCTCCTGGTTCCTGACCATCAACTCACTTCCTGCTTAGAGCCTTACCCTCATCCCTTTGAACTGATCTTTGTCATTTGCGTCAAGCACTGACCTTTATCTGACCTACTACTGCCCTCCTCTCCTACATCCTGTACCCCAGAGAATTTTTCCAGTGACACAAATGGGCCTGGTTTGACACTAAAAAGTACTGAGTGGAGAACCACTTATCTTTTCTCTGATCACCGCAAATGCCAACTCCCTGCTACCCACTGCTCAAGTAAATGGCAACAAAGGTCTGAAGCATAAGGGTAGAGCCTGAGATAGTGGATGAGAAAAATGAATAAAGCAGCAGTAAGGAGTGCGAATCACGTCAGCAAGTTAAGGTGGACAGTGTGCTCTCCTTTCAATTTTCCCTGCTTCCAAGAATATTACTTAGACCTTAATCCGCAAGATCTATTTCTAACTTGATCAAAAAGGAACTGTAATAGGGCGCCTGGGTGGCTCAGTCGTTAAGTGTCTGCCTTCAGCTCAGGTCATGATCCCAGGGTCCTGGGATCTCTCTGCTCAGCGGGAAGCCTGCTTCTCCCTCTCCCACTCCCCCTGCTTGTGTTCCCTCTCTCGTTGTATCTCTCTCTGTCAAATAAATAAATAAAATCTTTAAAAAAACAAAATAAAAGACTCATGAACTAAAAGCTTGAATTACTGAGATGGAGTCAAAATAGGGAGACACAGTCGTCGTGCTGTTAGGATGAGAGTGAGGGGCCTCCGTCAAGGCACCCAGAGTGCTTGCTAGGGCAGGGGTAGCAACGGCCTTCACGACATCTAACCACGCCTCTAGAACAGGGGTCCACAATCTACTGCTCACAAGCCAAACCCAGCCATTTTTGTAAATGAAGTTTCACTGGTACATAGCTGTTCTTATGCTGCGGAGGCAGAGTTGAGAAGTTGCAACAGAAACACATGGTCGGCAAAGCCTAAAACATTTACTTTCCGGCTTTTACAGAAGTTTGCCAACTCCAGCTCTAGGACATGCTACCAAAAAAAGTCACCATCAGGACATCGCCCTTCTCACCAGTGCACTGTGCTTCTAAAACCTGATCTGGTTTTCTACAGAGCAGGTCCCTGTTTGCACCCTCAGTTCTGTGTGCTGCATTATCACTTCACCCTTTTACCAGCCAGAGCCACCTTTTTCCAGCAGTCTAGTTCATTCTCAGTAAAGTGTTCTCAAATGCTAACTTTTGATCCATGCTGTGATTCTACTAATTAAAATTTTAAGTAATTTGATGTATTTCAGAAATCTCTCACAAAGACAGACTGCGTGAGCAAGAAACTCCACCAGAGGCTCCACCTCTGGGAAACCCAACCTAAGATACTATATTTAAGTCAAGTTTGTCTCACATCAAAACAACTGTAACGGTCAACTCTGGGTCTTTTCTTTTTTTCTTTTTTCTTTTTTTTTATTCATTTGAGACACAGAGATACAGAGAGAGAGAGAGAGAGCGTGAGCAGGGAGAGAGGCAGAGGCAGAGGGAGAAGCAGGCTCCCTGCTGAGCCAGAAGCTCGATGTGGGGCTCAATCCCAGGACCCTGGGATCATGACCTGAGCCGAAGGCAGACGCTTAACCATCTGAGCCACCCAGGTGCCCCTCTTCTTTTTTCTACGTAGGTTCCACACCCAATGCAAGGCTTGAACTCATGACCCCTGAGATCAAGACCTGAGATCAACAACCAGATGCTCAACCGACTGAGTCACCCAGGCACTCCTTAACCTCCTTCAAGCTCCCCAATGCCTGTATGGTAACAGCTGAACTCCTTTACTAGCATGAAGACATTTCAGGACGTGATCCCCCCCCCCCCCAACCCACCCACCTTCTACCAGCCTGGCCTGGTCTCCTGCCACATTCTACCTTACATTTTAAGCTCCAAAACACTAAAATATCTATAGTTTTCCAAATCTACCATGTCCCTCTCCCTAGTTGCCTAAATTTACAATATAGTTATATATATATATGTATATCTATATGCCCTGAATCATTACTAGTTTCTATAAAACATGAGATAAGATATATGTATTGAAATTTTTAAAATATGGGATGCCTGGGTGGCTCAGTCGGTTAGGCATCTGACTTCAGCTCAGGTCATGATCCCAGGATCCTGGGATCGAGTCCCATATTGGGGGAGAAGAAGAAGCGAGAAGCCTGCTTCTCCCTCTGCCTGCCGTTCCCCCTCTTTGTGTGCATGCTCGCTCTCTCTCTCTCTCTCTCGCTCACTTGCTGACAAATAAAATCTTAAAAAAATAAAAATAATGAAAATTTTAAAATAAAAGCTGAAAAACTTAACAATAGCAGTAGCAAGCAATAATATCACAATACTACTAGTAATGATAATTTATAAATATTACCAAATGCCAGTACATTTCCTTAAAACCTAACCTCCTTGCCTTTCACATACACTGTACCATTAACTTAATTCAAAGATCAACAAATTTACTTTGCATCGCATATTGTAGTTTCAAGCAAGAATTATATAACTGAGGGTGATCTTAAAGACTATCTGGATCTTCCAGGTATTTCTGAATTCTTTTTTCATTAGTGGGGATAAATTTGAAGTAAATGATACAGAAGCTGCAGCCTGATGTCCCTAATGACCAGTGGCATATACTTGTCAGAAGGCTAGTCAAGAATGCAGTGTATGATCAATCTAATTAATGAAGTGGGATGATCATTAGGGCAGTTCACCAGATATAGCCTGCTATCCCTACTTGCAGACACTTGGTAGGATGACACTTCTCGGCCCTCTTGTAGTTGAGGAGGGCCAGGTGAATCATTATGGCCAATGAGTTTTAAGTAGAACTGCTGGAGCCATTTCTGGGCAAAGACATTTTAAATGTCCGGGGCTCTGTTTCCTTCTGCCACAGAAAAGGGGAACACTCCTGATGGCAGCTATTGCATTCAGCCTGGGCTCTGGGGTGAAGATAATACAAAGTGAGGTCCTAGGCGATCTTGATGGGCAAAGAGCATAAGTAAAAAATATACAGTGTTGTTCCACAGTATAGCCTTAGCTACCATACAACTTTCCGGCAATTTAGATACTTCAAAGGAACGCATAGTGACACACCAACATTTTACATCAACATTTTATGTCTACTGTAAATAAATGTTATCAGTGGTAAATTCAAGAGCTGGGAGTAGTAAATTTGAGTTATTACGTGCTCTTAGCTAAACTAAGGGATGAATAATAGTAATATCTGACATTTCTTAAGCACTTACAATGTGCAGCAGTGCTGTAGGTACTTTGTCTACATTAATTTATTCTGTACAATGAATGTGAATTTCACGAAACCATCTCCATGGAGTTACAGAGGACTGAATTAGTTTTCTAGCAAATAATCCTGAAATATTAATTGGGAGTTTCCCAGGACAAATAAGCTACTCTATCCTTAAATGATACATTCCTTATTTCAGACATTTCAATTTGAATTATGGAGATCTGAAGGCATGTTTAGAGCAGGCAAGAACCTGAAATATTTGATCCCAGAGCTGGCAATAATGAAGAAGAAAGGATGATTGTTAAAAATAGGCTTGTGTATATAACAATTTGGGGAAAATCTGATCATGGTAGTAGATATACCTTACCTACCATATTGCTGTGGGTGGAGGCTCCAAAGACCTTGCCTTCCATCATTAAGTACCTTCCAAGTCTTTTTCGGGCTTGCCATACAGGCCAAGAAACTAAACAGTTCTAAGAAATCCTAATTCCACTGGAATTGAGAACAATCCAAAATGATAGTGGTTATATAAGAGATCGGATTAAATATAATCTAGTATGATGGGTGCATATTTAAAGAAGAACTTGGAAGACAAAACTTTAAAACAATCACTTGAAGGAAAAGCTAGTTGTCAAAGGAAACAATTTACTGTATGAGACCAATTTCATGTGACCATAAGAAAGTTTGGAACAGCCACTCAAAATTGGGGATTAAATGTGCACTTTGATTTTTTTGTTGTTTGTTTAATTTAGAACAAGAGTAGTAACTCCTATCAACACTTCCTTTATCCTTTCAAACTCGTTATTTCTGTGCCAATCTCTTCTAAAATACCCATCCATACTTCTATTATTCTTCTGCTGAAGTATAAGTTTGCATAAAAATAAGTTTTCTTAGTGACTGCATAATAGATGTTAGGAAATACAGAATAATTATCCCCACTTCTCCACCCTCCTTAATTCATGTATAGACCTCGCTCTGTTGTAAATTAAGTGAAATAATCCTGTCCCAAAAGGAAATTAGACTTCACTAACAAAGTGCTTAATTGATTTATTCCGACTGTATCTTCTCATTCTGATGGAAGTGCTCAACAAATACCTGGGGGATGAATGAATAGCAGTATAGGTTTCCAGCAGGTATCAATATATCAAATCAACTCCAGCCTTTCTTACCATAGTTTTAAGTATTCAGACAAAAAACATATAGAAGCTAATTTTCAACAAGTAGGAATTTCACTTGAAATCCACCCCTGACTCTTCAGCTAGTCAGATTCTGTTTCACACTGTGGAACAGTCTAATTGAGTCTCATTTTATTTATTTATAATTTTTTTTAAATTTTATTTCTTTATTTGACAGAGAGAGAGAGACACAGCAAGAGAGGGAACACAAGCAGTGGGAGAGGGACAGGGAGAAGCAGGCTTCCCGAGGAGCAGGGAGCCTGATGTGGGGTTTGATCCCAGGACCCTGGGATCCTGACTTGAGCCGAAGGCAGATGCTCAAGGACGAAGCTACACAGGTGCCCCTGATTGAGTCTCATTTTAATATGCTCTTGTCCTCCTCCTCTACTGATTTTCTCTGGGTCACTCACTATGGCTACAATCAACTAAGCTGCTCACCCTAGTTCCCAATCAAGCAAGGTAGGCAATATTTAAACAGCTCTGGCTCCATAATATTCCATTGTGTAGATATACCACATCTTCTTTATCCATTCATCTGTCGATGGACATCTTGGCTCTTTCCACAGTTTGGCTGCCATTTGCAATGACGTGGATGGAACTGGAGGGTGTTATGCTGAGTGAAATAAGTCAATCAGAGAAAGACATGTATCATATGACCTCACTGAGATGAGGAATTCTTAATCTCAGGAAACAAACGGAGTGTTGCTGGAGTGGTGGGGGGTGGGAGGGACAGGGTGGCTGGGTGATAGACATTGGGTAGGATATGTGCTATGGTGAGCGCTGTGAATTGTGCAAGACTGCTGAATCACAGATCTGTACTTCTGAAACAAATAATGCAACATATGTTAAGAAAAAAGAAAAAGAAGATAGCAGGAGGGGAAGAATGAAGGGGAGTAAATCGGAGGGGGAGACGAACCATGAGAGACGATGGACTGTGAAAAACAAACTGAGGGTTCTAGAGGGGAGGAAGGTGGGGGGATGGGTTAGTCTGGTGATGGGTATTAAAGAGGGCACATTCTGCGTGGAGCACTGGGTGTTATGCACAAACAATGAATCATGGAACACTACATCAATAACTAATGATGTAATGTATGGTGATTAACATAACAATTAAAAAATTTAAAAAAAAAACAACAGCTCTGGCTCCTCCTGTAGGAGGCCTTAGCTTGTAACCCACCTCCTAGATCCAAGATACCACAGCTTAATTCTGGGCTCCCAAATCTCCCTTGGTACAACCAAAAAGAGGCCCAGAATTCTGGCTCTCAGGGTTGGTCTTCTGCTTTGGTTCTTGCTCCCAGTACTGCTCTAGCCCATTCTCCCAGCCCGGCAATCAAATGTTATCCCTGACTCCCAGCCCAGTGGCTGCCTCTACCAGTCTGTTTATACTAAGAGAGTCCCATATCTCTGAAATCAGACCCCTGTCCCAAAGCCCCAGAAGGACCCACCTCTTATATGACAACTGCCTACTTGCCTTCTGAATACCTGTGCCACACGCCCCACGAATTTGTGACCTACTGCCGGATCAGGATGACAGTTGGGTCTGTAACCCCTTGTTCGGCAGGCTGTAGCTCTTGATTTAACTTTATATTTGGGTCAGCTCTTTCAGTATCTGATGCACCATCTAGAGTTACCAGATGTCTGGTAAGATTACAACATATTCCCAACACCTGCCTTCATAATGCCCTGAGAAGCTATCATACTTGTCTAGTCTTAAGATGAAACCACCAGAATTCCAATTAATTTTTCTTAAATTGTCTATTTTCTAAGAATTAATACTAGGCCTTTGGTCATTTCAATTGATACAATCATCCTTTTTACCCATGACGACAACTCAAGATACTACCTAATGCTAAGGCATATATTACAATTTCCTGGATTTATGCTCATTTTTATGATACTTGACAATATTTATCTATAGATCTAATAACTCTCTTCTTTAGATCTCTGAAATAACAAATAGCAATGAGATCATGAAATAAGAAGATGTGACTCTGAATCCCAACTCTGCCATTCCCTAGTTATATATTCCCTAAATAAGTAAAATGCATAAGCTAAGACTTGGGTTTCTCATTTACAAAATTGGGATAGAGACAACAGCAGACTACATGGTGTGGGTCACTAAATACAGTTCCTGGTATACAGTAAGCACTAAAAAGTTAGCAATTGTCCAGCATCCACAGGGTTTATATATGCTTATTTGTGATGTACTATACTGGAGTATTAAAAGAAGGAAAGTAGGGCACCTGGGTGGCTCAGTCGTCAAGCGTCTGCCTTCGGCTCAGGTCATGATCCCAGGGTCCTGGGATCGAGCCCCACATCGGGCTCCCTACTCAGCGGGAAGCCTGCTTCTCCCTCTCCCCCTGCCCCTGCTTGTGTTCCCCCGCTTCACTGTGTCTCTCTCTGTCAAATAAATAAAATCTTAAAAAAAAATAAAAGAAGGAAAGTAATAGGATAAACTCATTATAGTTAATAAAAAAAGATGAAGGACAAGGTTGTTTAATGATTATGGATGAACTTGATGGGACAAAGGAAAGAAAAGGAAAAGGAAAGAGAATGCAAGAGGCAGGGCAAAGATCAGATAAATCGCAAAGGGAGGAGCATTTACAGAGAAGAGCAGTACCTATGGGCTTCTGCAAAAGGGGCCAAGGCTGTTGGTCTCCCTGGAGGGCAGGAGCTTGAGAACTGCTTTTCTTTACCAGTGTCCGGGAGAGCTGCGAGAGAGGTCGCAGCCCTCAACCAATGGCACAGCAGGGACAGCCTTACCCCATATACTCCTCCCTGGAAGTAGAAATGTTCATAATCCTCTCTTGCCAAATTGTTCTCAACCCAAGGCATTCTCATCCTAAAACAAAACCAAACCTCTCTTCTCCATTCCCATCCTTCAAACCTCACTGCAAACGCAACCTCCTCTATGAAACTTTCCCCAGTTCTCTCTCACAGTGTGGTGTTCCCATAACAACACATATTTCTCTTGCTATTTTGCAAACCATACTACAACTGTTCCCACCCCCATCCCAGCCAGCCAACGAGCTCCTTAACGGCAAAGCCTGTGACCTCTTCCAGACAGTACCTCCAGCTTCGAGCACAGAACAGGGTGGCAGGAGGATGAGAAGCCACTAGGTACAGCACAGTTCTAGGGAGAATCATCAGGATCCATGAAACAGCTCCTAACCATTTGGAGGACATGTCTCCCCCTCTTTGAAAACCTGAGGAAAACCACAGACCCCCACCCTAGAAAAATGCGCACGCACGCGCGCACACACGCACACACACACACACACACGGGAAAAAAAAACAACCCACAAGAGCCGTAAGCTAAAAGTCATGAGATCTGGATTCCACTCCCTGGTCCTGCCAAAAACTCCAGCTCTCAAACAAGTCACTTAATGTCCCAATTGGCAAAGTGAAGAAACTATCTTTTGCCCCTCAACTATCCTTCATTAGATGTCTATAATAAAAATTACATACATATACTACAAATGTGGAAGAATTCTAAAATTAAAATTGTTATATAAGAGCAAATTATTGTTTATGACTGCCTCACAGCTTGATTCTTTAACAGCTATCTATTTTGTCAAAAAAACATGCTGTGAAAGAAATTGACTATTTACTACTACAGCTAAAAGAATTGTTGTTTTTTTCTAAAACCCCAAAGGCCCTGTAGTTTACATACCCAAGAGGGGTGAGCACAACAAGCATAAAGAAGCAAAGATGAATAATCCAATTAATTCACATTTGCTCACACCATTGACTACAGATTCCTCTGATAACAATATGCTTTTGTACTAACAAACCTGTAATACAATTGGCCAGTATGCTTTGAGATGTTTATATTCTACATGTCAGGGATGCTCGAGGACAGTCTGAATATTCTCTTCTCTCTAGTTTGACCCTGTCACCAACAACTGTCACAGGTGGGCTACAGCCAACAAGGCTCCCCGCTTCAGAACGGGAAGCTGTAAATACTTACTCTAACTAATGAGGCCTAAGAGACATACCTAGTGGGGTTGCTAATATGAAGAGCAACTGTCAGGCAGCCACTGTGAAAACCCTTAGGAGCTCCACAGAAAAAGAATAAGCAAGGAACCCTGGGCCATCCTCTTCATTCCAAATCTTCTGAAAGCTCAAGAGCGCTTCATTTCCCTTCATCTACTACCAGCAACTCAAAGGGTCCTCCTTGCCGATCTAAGCCTCTCTCTGTACCCGTACCAATCCCCGCTCAAGAGGATGTTATCAATAAAGAGAGGGGTCAGGATCCAGTAGATCAAAAAATGCCTTCCTAGATTTGAGCAGATCACATGGATTATGAAAGCCTGAGTTTGCTGACACCCATTTCACTGGACCTCTGCCCCTCTACACCCTCAGAATGCAACAGCTTTTTCTCTAAACCGGGCACAGCTGAAATTTTTGTTTTGTTCTACAAAAGTTACCTTTTTAATGTTTGCAATATGTGACATCCCCTATCTCATTCCTGATACTGGTGACTTGTGCCTTTTTAAATTTTTGTCAGTTGTTTATTGATTTATTGACTTTATCCTAGAACCAACATTTTCTTTTCTGTTTTCAATTTCATTGATTTCTGCTTTAGACACAGGTGAAATTCAACCACCATGGTTCATATCCCCTGATGCAGAGGCACGGGTCTCTCCATGGTCTCCTCAGCTGACCTCTAAATGCTGGCTCACCCAAGAACTCAATACTCAGCCTTTTTTCCTTCAGCTACACTCTCTAGATGATCTCATCCACTAGCACAACTTTAACACCACACATATGCTGGTGACTTCCAAATTTACATCTCTAGCTTCAATCTCTCCTTGGAGTTGCAGGTTCATTTGTTCAAACATCTTGTTTTGTTTGTTACTTAATTTTCAATCATTTAAATACATTAAAATGCACAAACTGATTGGTCTTGACTTACATACACAATTATGAAACTATTCCACATCAAGATAATGAACACGCCCATCACCCTCAAAGCTGCCTTGGGGCCCCTTGGTAATAATCCATCTCTCCTACTCCTGCCCCAGGCAACCAATGATCTGCCTTTTGTCCATACAAATCAGTTTGCATTTTCTAGAGTTTTATATAAATGGATTTATACAGAGTATATTCTTTTTTGCTTAGCTTCTCTCATCCATCATAGTTTATTCTGAGATTCATCCATGTTGTTGCATGTATCAACAGTCCATTGATTTTTCTTTTTTAACTGCTGAGTTGTATTCATTGAATAGGTATAGCAAAATTGGTTCTTCATGCTGATGGACATATGGGCTATTTCCAGTTTGGGGCTATTAAAAAAAAAAAGTGGCTATGAATGCATATACAAATCTTTATGCAAACAAATGCCTTCATTTCCCTAAGGTAAATATCCAGGAATGGAATGGCTGCATCATGGTAAGGTATACGCTTAACTTTTTTTTTTTTTTTTTTTTTTAAGATTTTATTTATTTAAGAGAGAGAGAATGAGAGATAGTGGGCACGAGAGGGAAGAGGGTCAGAGGGAGAAGCAGACTCCCTGCTGAGCAGGGAGCCCCGATGTGGGACTCAATCCCGGGACTCCAGGATCATGACCTGAGCCGAAGGCAGTCGCTTAACCAACTGAGCCACCCAGGCGCCCACGCTTAACTTTTTAAGTAACTGCCAAACTGTGTTCCAAAGTGACTATACCATTTTATATTCCCACCAGCAGTGTATGAGGGCTCCAGATGCTCCGCATCCTTCTCAACACTGGTTTTGGTCAATCTTTTTAATGTTTGCCATTCCAGCAGTTTTATAGTTCTATCTTGTGCTTTTAATTTGTATTTTCTTAATGACTGATTATGTCAAGCATCTTTTCCTATGGTTATTTGCTATCCAAATATCTTATTTAGTAAAGTATCTCTTCAAATCTTTAGTACAGTTTTTAAACAGTTGTCTGTTACTGACTTAAAAGAGTTCTTTAGGGGCGCCTGGGTGGCTCAGTCGTTAAGTGTCTGCCTTCGGCTCAGGTCATGATCCCAGGGTCCTGGGATCGAGCCCCGCATCAGGCTCCCTGCTCAGCGGGGAGCCTGCTTCTCCCTCTCCTACTCTCTCTGCTTGTGTTCCCTCTCTCGCTGTGTTTCTCTCTGTCAAATGAATAAATAAAATCTTTAAAAATAAATAAATAAATTAAAGAGTTCTTCACAGTCTAGATAAAAGTCTTCGGTCAGATAAATGTTTTGCAAATATTTTCTCCTAGTCTGTAGCTTGCCTTGTTGTAACAGTGTTTACTGAAGAGCAAAAGTTTTACAATTTTGAGCAAGCCAAATTTATTGATTTTTTTCTTTTATGTTTCATATTTAAGAAATATTTGTCAAATCTAAGATCACTATAATTTTCCCCTTATAGAAAGTTCATACTTTTACACAAACATTTATATCTACAATCCATTTCAAGTTAATTTCTTCATATGGCACAAGGTAAGGGTCAAAGTTCATTATTTTTCATAAGGCTATACAATTGTAATAGCACATTTGTTGAAAAGAGATCCTTTCCCCACTGAATTACCTTGGCACCTTTGTAGAAAATCAATTAATCATATATGTATGGGTCTATTTCAGGACTCTCTACTCTGTTCCATTGATCTATATGTCTATCTTGATATTACCACAGAGTCTTGATTACCAGAGCTTTATAGTAAGTCTTGAAATCAGGCAACATGCAACCTCCAGTTTTGTTCTTCTCTGTTTTGGCTATCCTGGGCCCTTTGCACAACGATATAAATCTTAAAATCAGTCTGTTGATTTCTATAAAGAAGCCTGCTTCAATTATCTTTGGGATTGTGCTTAATCTATAGATCAATCTGAATAGAACTGGCATCTTAACAATACTGAGTCTTTTAATTCATGAGCATGGTATTTCTCACCGTTTACTGAAGTCTTACATAATTTTTCCCAGTGATGATTATAGTTTTAGTGTACATGTCTTGTAAGTGGTCAAAATTTGGTCAAATTTTTCCCTCAGTATATCATACTTTTGATCCTATTAAAAAGATACTTTAATAAATTTTTTTAATTTCCAATTTTTCATTGCTAATATATAGGAGTACAATTGATTTTTTCATATCAAACTTCTGTCCTCCAACCTTGCTAATCTCACTTATTAGTTCTAGCAGCTTTTTGTAGATTCCTTAGGATTTTTTGGTAGAAAATCATATGATCTGAGAATAAAGAGAGTTTTACTTCTTCCTTTCCAATCTGAATGCTTTTTTTTTCTTTTGCTTTATTGTGCTGGCTCGAATATCCAGTACAGTGTTGAATAAAGGGGATGAGAAGAGACATTCTTACCTCATTCCCAATAGTGGAGGAAAAGCATTCAGTCTTTCACCTTACTAAGAATGGTAACATCTCTAGAGATATTCTTTGCCAGATTGAGGAAGTAATCTTTTATTTCTAGTTTGCTGTGAGTTTTTATTATGAATGGTTGTGGACTTTTGTCAATTGTATTTTCCGCATCTATTAAAATGATGGCATTGACTGAAATATGGTGTTTAGTCTATTAATACGGTGAATTACATCAAATGGCTTTTCAAATATTAAACCAACTTTGCATGCCTGAGATAAACCCCATTTGCTCCTGTTGTATTACCCTTGTAATATAATATGTTGCTGGATTCTATTTGCTAATGTTTTGTTGAGGACTTTTCAACTATGTTTGTGGGGAGTACTGGTCTGTAGCTTTCTTCTCTTATAATGTCTTTTCCTAGTTTTGATATTAGGGCAATGCTGCCTTCATAGGATGAGTTGAAAAAGATTTCCTCCTCTTGCATTTTCTGAAAGCATTTGTGTAGACTCGGGATTATTTCTTCCTTAAATGTTTAGTAGAATTTATGAGTAATGAACCATCTAGGCCTCCATATATTCTCAACATCTCTATTAACATGTTTGAAAAGAAATTAAAACTTAACATGGCCAAGCAGAACTCACAATTTTTGCACCCAAACATGCTCTTCCCTACTATTCCTCATTTTAATTAATGACATCATACTCACCCACTTGGCTTAAACCAGAATCTTAATCCTTGATTCCCCCCTTCCACTCATCCTACCCCTCAAATCCATCTTCAAGTCCCATAAGCTCTACTTTGAAAATACATCCCTACTTCTCTCCATCTTTACCGTCATGACTCAGTCTACGTCTCCTAACTGGCCATGCCAACACACATTGCCCCCACTAATTCCATTCTCCAAATAGCAGCCAGAGTAATTTTTGTCTAAATAAGACCATGTCACTCCCTGGCTTAAAACTCCCATCTGGCCCTTAATCTCTTCTGCCTTTAGATATTAACTGTAAAATAGAAAAACAACAAGCTGTGTCAATACAGCCTGAGTATACTGACTGTGGGAACGCTGTAAGAATTTCAGTAAATTCTTATCTGCTTAACTAGCTCCACTGACCTAGGAATTACAAAATCACAAATGCAGGCCTCTTGGGAAAAAAACACAACTTTGCTGTGTTCAGTCTCAAAGGAGGTATAGGCTTTTGTCTAGAAGCAAAGGCACCAAGGCAGAAATAAGAATGCCGAAGTCCTAAGCTGTCCTTCTACAACTTTTGATAACAATAAACACCCTCACCTCCAACCTACTCGCATCTTCTTAGGCTTCCTGTCCAAAGCAAGAGTGCATCTGACAATACCGGGAAAGGCTATGCTTGCTGGTCTTAAATACAAATGGGGTGAAGAACCAGGAAAATAATGCAACTGATTTATTTATTCGTATGTTTGTTTTTTTAGCCATCCCCGGCCACAGCTAAGGTAGGAAGGATGTCAGGCAACTTGGCCTTGCTCTTTTTTTTTTCCCCACAGAGTTTATCTATCCATTTGAGAGAGTGTGCAAGAGCGGGGGCAGAGGGAGAAGCAGATTCTCTGCTGAGCATGCAACGCAGGGCTTGATCCCAGGACCCCGAGTTCATGACCTGAGCCGGAGACAGACACTTAACCGACTGAACCACCCAAGCGCCCTGGCCTTGCTCTTTCTGAATCAACCTCATCCATCTCTGCAGAGCTCAACAGGTGCTCTACTATATGCTCTCCATTCCTATTATTCTTCAGCCAGTCAACACCTTACACCTGCTCTGGTCAGCTCTAGACTCACCCAATTTGCTAATTACTCTTCTATTTCTTTCTATTCTACCCATTCTCACTCCTTAAGTTAAAGGAAACCATCTTTCTTGTTCCTTCTCTGGGTCATCTAATTATGCCTCTTTACTCCCTCAAATGACCTCTAGGGATAATTCCTTTAGTTTGACCAGGCCTGAATGCACTCCTCTTACCTTCTCAGATCTCATGAACACTGCGCTAGATGATGCTTTCCAGAAAAGAGGAAGTGGCCCAAATCAATCTATGTTCCTAGGACCTGGAACCAACCCTTAGCTGTGCTCCTGGGGAATCAAGGGAGGATAGAATCACAGCTATCAGCAACTGGGGCTGGGCTGGGGGATGGGGCTAGGATGACTGACTCTTATAAAACACTCTGCACTTAACTTCACGGCACTAATCATAATTATCCTTACATCTGTGTGTGAGCAGTATCTGTCTCTTCCTACGTGCACTCCCCATCAGACTGAAAGCTCCAGGAAGGCAAGAGCTATGTCTCTTGATCATTAACATACCTACACCCTAGAAATGCCCATTCTGACTCACTCTAACCCTATCAGATAAAAACAAATTTACATCTTGACAAAGCTTTGAGATAAAGTAGTATTTCTTCCATTTCTGTAAAAGCTAATAATAAAAACTGACATTGCTTGAACTGCTACCATGGGTCAGGCACCATTCTAAGATTTTTACATGAATTCTCATTTAATCTTCATGACAAACCTATGAAGTAGGTACTATGATTATTCCCATTTTACAGATGAGGGCTTTGAGGCACAGAAAGGTTATATAATTCACCCAAGGTTATATAGATGAGTGGCAGAAATGGAATTCAAACCCAAGGAGCCTAGCCTAAAACCCCACTCTATTAATCCCTACAGTACCTCTCACTGAAGAGGACACCATATTCCTCAATACCAGTGAGTTGAGCCAAATAAAATAAAAGATATGAAGAAATGCTATGAAGAAAAACCCAGACTTAGACACACAAGTTGCCAGGTCTACAAGACAATTCAAAGAAACTGCTACTATGAATCATTTACTTAAAACAAATTGGTTTTATTTAAAACAATCATCAAAAAACACATTTTTCTTTTCAATTGACATATACAGAGACTAAAACCCAGGATATTCTCACGTTAAAAACATTTTCTTCTGCCACCAGATCCCTGTTTTATTAAAAGACAGAGTCTATTTTTGTCTGCCAAGGAAAGCCCAATCACCAAACTGGAACCTACAGAACTGGGTATGTGTTGCTTGGGTTTTCCCGTAGAGGCAGCAAGAACGTGTAAAGACTGCCACCATGCCCATGGCTTTGTCTTTCCAGTTCTCCCACCATTAAATGTGGGAAAATAACACATATCAGAAGTTTCAATGTGCCCTGCAAGCTTTTCTTCTATACTAAAAATTACCAGAAATCAATGCAAGGCATATGACAGGGAAGACAGATCACAGGGAGGGAGCAAGGAGAACAACTCAAATCATTAAATGTCTGCCCACCAGATGCTTCTAAGTTCAAAGCACTGCATGGCCGGCTTCTGAGGCAACTATAGGACCTTAGGAGTCCGTGACTACTCCAATTTATGATGTTTCACAGCTGCACCATAGAATAAAAAGGTCCTGAGTAGTGTATTATTAGAAAAGGAAAATTTAACTCACCTTCCATTGCTCCTCTGGAAGCAGCTTCACGACCACCAGATCCCCATTCAAGGCTCTATTACGAGCAACAACCCCATCGATAAAAATGTCTCGATCACCATCCTAGGTTGAAGAGAGAACATAATCAGCTTACCAAGACCTGGAACCAAAAATTACTTCCTTGGTTTAAAAACTGTAGACTCTACAATCTGTCCACTGACTTAACAAGAACACTAAGAGGGAAATCAGTTTCTCTGGGACTAAACAGAAATGGGGATGAACACACAAAAGCAGGTTAACAGAATGTTAAAGAAATTTCAAAAACATAAGAGAAGATCTCCCACAGGCAGACCAAAAACAAACAAAAATACATAAAGTAAAAAACTGAGACTACATGCTTTCATAACTGAAATGAGAAAGAAGTTATCCTTTCTTGTTTTAAATAAAATAAAGCATGATGATACCCTTTCTATGCTAATTTTTTTTAAGTATCAGAGAAGGGTGAAACATAGAAGGTTTGCAAGAAAACAGAAGAACAACAAATATAATTCCCTAAGAAAACCAACTTAGGACAGGAGCAACAACCAGCTCCAGGATCTGAGTTCTCTAAAGAAGAAACCAGCAAAATCATAATCCTCCCACTGAGAAAATGACAGAGAAAGCAAACTGCGGTTGCTTTTATGGAGACCTAGATAGAAGGCAAAGAAGAAAAGGAAAGGGACATGAGATTCATGAAGCATTCTCACACTCCTTCACTCTCTGACTGAGAAGCAGGGTGAACTCCCTACTGTGAACACAAGGCATGGACACCTTTGTCCTCAATCACATGCTTACAAATAACCCACGTTAGGGACAGTGTGGTCTCAGGATCCTTGGGGTCACAGGAAGATCGGCAGTGCCTGAATGCGGCAGTTCCCAGGCATCGGAGTGGGGAAGCCGGCTGTAATCAGTGAGCCCAGGAGTGGGCTCTCAGCTCCGGGTTGCCGTAAACCTCAAACCACACAGTTGGGCGACCCCTCCCAGCAAGCAGCAGAATCACCAGAAGACTTCCCCAGGAGGAGTGGCATGTTTGTGAGCTGCAGGAGTCTGCAGGGTTTGGAGACTCTAAAAGGGGTCGTGTGCCTGAGATAGAAACGCTCAGTCCCAGGCTGGGTAAGCATGGAGTACCGAAAGAGACCAGGGAGTGACTGACTTCTTTTCCCTGCGGGCACCCTGAGGAGTAGGGCCCAAGGGCCGGAGATCGGCAGGCTGCCATTTTCATTCCAGATTACTTAACCTGGCCCCCTGGTAAGGGCGGTGCAATTCTGCCCTGGGCAAAGACACTTGAGAAACAGCGCAACAGGCCCCTCACCCAGAAGATCAGCAAGAAGACAGGCTAAGACCAAGTTTACCAATCACGGAGAACCGCAAGACTCCAATGCTAGAGGAAAAAAGTATATAGCATTTATGTTTTTTTCCCCCATGATTCTTTACTCTTTCAATTTTAACTTTTTTCTTTTTCTTTTCCTTTTTTTTTTTAAGATTTTATTTATTTATTTGACAGAGAGAGAGCACAAGCAGGGGGAGTGGCAGGCAGAGGGAGAGGGAGAAGCAGGCTCCCCGCTGAGCAGGGAGCCCAATGCAGGACTCAATCCCAGGGCCCTGGGATCATGACCTGAACCAAAGGCAGACACCCCACCAACTGAGCCACCCAGGTACCCTCTCTTTCCTTTTTCAATGAATTTCTTATTTTATCAACTCCTTTGTTAAAATCTTTTTTAATTTTCATTTTTATATTTATATTCTATCCTTTTATTTATTTTTGTATATATGTAAGTTTTTCTTTCTTTACAACTTTGGGGTACAGTTTCTTCTAACAAACAGACCAAAATACACCCAGAATCTAGTGTATGGCTCTGTTCTCTTCACCTTTTTTTTTTGTTGTTTTTTTGTTAAAGTCTTTAATTTTCATCTTTATAGTTACATTCTATCCTTTCACTGTATTTATTTATTTTTGTATGTATATAAGTTTTTCTTTCTTTACAATTTTGAGATGTAGTTTCTTCTAACAAACCAACCAAAATACACTCAGGATATAGTGTAGTGCTCTGTTCTGTTCACCTGTCTGTTTATATTCCTTTTTTTTTTTGGTCTTTTAATTTCATTTTTACAATTACATTCTATCCTTTCATTGTATTTAATTTTATTTTTGTACATATATAAGTTTTTCTTTCTTTAAAATTTTGGGATCTAGTTTTCTAACAAACAGACCAAAATGCACACAGGATCCTGTGTATTGCTCTGTTTTTTCCACCTGTCTGATTATATGCTCTTTTTTTTAATTTTTTTTTCAGTTTCGGGTCTCTTCTGATTTGTTTAGTGTATACTTCTCTGGGGTCATTGTTTCCATTTTAGTATTTTGTTCTCTTATTCATCTATGCTCCTCTGGACAGAATGACAAGACAGGAAAAACCATGTTGGAACTAGAGTTCAGAATAACAATTATACAAATACTAACTGGGCTTGAAAAAAGCATAGAAGACACTAGAGAATCCCTTTCTGGAGAAATAAAAGAACGAAAATCTAATCAAGTCAAAATAAAAAAGGTATTAATGAGATGCAATCAAAAATGGAGGCTCTAACTGCTAGGATAAATGAGGCAGAAGAGAGAACTAGTGATATAGAAGACCAAATGATGAAGAATAAGGAAGCTGAGAAAAAGAGAGAGAAACAACTACTGGATCATGAGGGGAGAATTCAAGAGATAAGTGATACCATAAAGCGCAACAATATGAGAATAATTGGGGTCGCAGAAGAAGAGGAAAGAGAGAGAGGGCTAGAAGGTATATTGAAGCAAATTACAGCAGAGAACTTCCCTAATCTGGGGGAGGAAATAGGCATCAAAATCCAAGAGGCAAAGAGAAGCCCCCTCAAAATCAATAAAAATAGGTGAATGCCCCAATATATAATAGTGAAACTTACAAATCTCAGAGACAAAGAGAAGATTCTGAAAGCAGCTCGGGACAAGAGGTCTGTAACCTACAAGGGTAGAAACATTAGACTGGCAGCAGACCTATCCATGGAGACCTGGCAGGCCAGAAAGGACTGGCATGATGTATTCAGGGTGCTAAACGAGAAAAATATGCAGCCAACAATACTTTATCCAGCTAGGGTGTCATTCAAAATATAAGGAGTGATAAAAATCTTCCAGGACAAACAGAAACTAAAAGAATTTGCAAACACCAAACCAGTCCTACAAGAAACATCAAAAGGGGTCCTCTAAGCAAAGAGAGAGCCCAAAAGTAGTAACACAGACCAGAAAGGAACAGAGACAATATACAGTAACAGTCACCTTACAGGCAATACAAAGTTACTAAATTCATATCTTTCAATAGTTACCCTGAATGTAAATGGGCTAAATTAGATTGGATAAAAAAAAAGCCAGATCCATCAATATGCTGTCTGCAAGAGACTCATTTTAGATCCAAAGACGCCTCCAGATTTAAAGTGATGGGGTGGAAAACCATTTATCATGCTAAAGGACATCAAAAGAAAGCTGGGGTGGCAATCCTTATATCAGACAAATTAGATTTTAAACCAAAGATTGTAATAAGAGATGAGAAAGGACACTATATCATAATTAAAGGGTCTATCCAACAAGAAGATCTAATAATTGTACATTTTTATGCCCCTAACATGGGAGCAGCCAATTATATAAGCCAATTAATAACAAAATCAAAGAAACACATTGATAATAACACAAAAATAGTAGAGGACTTTAACACCCCCTTCACTGCAATGGACAGATCATCGAAGCAGAAGATCAGCAAGGAAATAAGGGCTTTGAATGACACACTGGACCAGATGGACTTCACAGATATATCCAGACCATTCCATCTCAAAGCAACAGAATACACATTCTTCTCAAGTACACATGGAAAGTGTTCATTTTTCTTAAAAGAAGTAATAGCAAACAGGCTTAGAAAACCACCACTCAAAATTTTCTAGGTAGAGACACTTGGTATAGATAAGACTTAACACTCAACAGATTAAAGGTGATTACTGTAACAATTCAGTTAAAAATTAGCATTCCAAATTCACCAAATCTGCCCTGCCAGCACCAAAATTGGGACATTAGACACTCAGCATTTTTTATCGTTTCCAATTACAAACCATGAGAGATCTTTTAGAACAGTTTTTCTGTTCAATTTCCAACCTAACCATGGGCTGACAGCTGTGGCCGGCACATGCTGCCAAACCTGACCCACCCTAGTCCCTGAGGTACCACTACCGTGTTAGCCACAAAGACAGAATCACTGCAGTTGACCTCATGTTGAGCTTCTCAGAGAAATAAGGAAGAGGCAACCACTAAACTGAACGTGAACAACTGCAGGGTGGCACATGGTCATCAGTCGCTGCCTTCTGCAATTTATGTAGCAATAGAGTCCCTCCAACTTCCCCAGAATGAAGAGAGCTGTTTGGAAGTCATCCCAACCCATGATCACTGGTCAAAACACATGGAATGAAATATCTCTCTCAGAAGCAGGTACACCACCCCCAGACAGCTCAGAGATTTTAAGATGGTAAGATACTGCTATTGTCACATTCCCATCCGAAGAAATCAAGAAGGGCAGGGCCAAGTTGAACCTCAGACAATACACAAATCTCCAGGTATTGCGTCACTGCTCAGCTCTTACTGGTTTCATTCAGAAGCCCGTACCTATTGCAGAATCTCTTATTTTAAAGACCATAAACGTGGGAACAACTCAATATTAAAAGTTCGAGTCATCCCATTTAACTACTTTTAAAGGCCAAAGAGTTCAGCTCTTTATTTGAATGTCAAAGACTAGCTCTACCCGCCAGAAAGAATAGATAAAAAAGGAAAATGGATAATGAACCACCCTGGAGGAAATATAATGGGACCTGGGGGTAATCTAACTAAATACTTAGGAGGCTTTCAAGCAGGGAGGACAACCCAAGAGCATTCTCTATCAATGGAATAGCTCCCTTTGGACAAAATAAATTCCACAGATGTTCAAAGGGTACCTCCCATGACAAGATGCACAAAAAAGTTATAAAACCTCTTGCACCATCGTAATTCAGAACGGAGCCTGTACTTTTTGTAAAAAGCCAAGTTTCTATAGCCAGTCCATTTCTCCTCTGCTATCCTATCCCCAAACAGGAGAAAAAGGCATCTCAATAATATCAATTTATCTTGGTTTGCTTGAAAGTCACATGGTTTTACTCTATCTTACTTTTACTGAGAACCTCAGGAGACCAGCAGGGACATATATAAGTGACTTCTCCCATGTATTTTGGCTTTGTCAAAAGAAAATGAAAATCAACTTTCTATCAGCTGAAATTATAATGAACGTAAGTCAGCATTCCCCAAAACAAAGTACTTTTTTAATAACAAAGTGATGATGAATTCACTGTTCTTAGCCAACTGACGTAAATAGTATTTTAACATAGCAAATGACATTGTATAAATTCACAACTGTTTTTAGAGTCAGTAAGAACCTAAATAATCATATCTAGCCTATTTCTGTCTCTCCAAAAACTTTATAATTTTAAATTATAATTCAGAATTTTAAAATTGTAAGGAACATTAGACAATCTAACCCATCGCTAGTTTTAAAAATAAGTAATCTTTTCAATTTCTTATTGTCAGAGCAAAGGCTACATCTTCTTTTCTAACAATTCCTGTTTTTACGCTTCCTGCTAAAGCAGGGGACAGGTAACATTCAGGCCCTGGTTCTGATATTCTACTCCTAGTCCACCAGTGAGCATTTTTCCAGTTCATACCAGTTCACACTTGACATGGACATTAGCTACGTATACTCATAAATCCAGACCAGTGGTGGTTGTGGAATTCATCTAAATATAACTTACTGCTTCTACTATCTCCTTCCTCAAGGCTTTCTAGAATGCCTCTAAACACTGAAACTCACCAAAAACCCCGCAAAACTAGAATGTAGGATTGTTCCAGTATCTACAACCAAAATTTACAACTGGGCCTTGATAGAGCTTTTACAGTCAGGTCTTAAGTTACTTAGAGGTGAATTCTTTAGCATTTTTTTCTCCCTCTGAGACAATATTACTACTCCATTAGTGGCCAAATAGGAGAATAAGGGGCATAAAAATAAGCCAATCCTAACATCACAACTGTCTAAAAGATTCTTAATAGGACATGCCAGGAATATAATTTCAAGTAGGAGAACAACTTGGGCTTTTGAAACATTGGTAACTTTTGCTTCTTAACTTCCTTTAACAAGCCGAATTAAACTGTGACAACACATCATTTGCACCTATAAATCAGATGAATTTAACTTATAGGAACCTAACTAGGCCTAGAGGACCTTTGCTCTGGCCCTTCTCCAGTCACACTCCTCCCCATAGGTAAAGAGTTCTCGGGGCCAAATGGATGTGCATCCCTGGAGTAATCAGCCCCAAGCCATACACAGGCATCTTCCCCAGGTCTGTCTGCCCGAAGGCAGACCACAGTCACTGGTGGCACGCACTGGACTTGACAGGTGGCTAAAGGGCTATTTCTAAGGCATGTGGACAGAACTTGGACATGTGGGGTAAGATGCTCACATAGGTACATGCAAGGGCCCTCACTGGATGGGGGGTGGGGGGCATGGTGGAGACAGCAAAGAGGGGACAGGGAGCCAGGACTGACAAGGGAAGAGGGGCAGGCCAGAGGCAGACCCTCTCCATGCGGCCACACTTGAGGATGGAGCTCCAAGGAGTCTACATTTGAACCCAGGTACACAGAGGTATATTTAACAAGAAATATATTTTATTTGTCATGAATGTATTTTACCTAACAGTTTGTTAGTTTGATTTATAACTTCTAAATATTTTTTTAAAGATTTTATTTATTTATTTGACAGAGAGAGACAGCCAGAGAGGGAACACAAGCAGGGGGAGTGGGAGGGAGAAGCAGGCTTCCTGCGGAGCAGGGAGCCCGATGCGGGGCTGGATCCCAGGACCCTGGGATCACGACCTGAGCCGAAGGCAGACGCTTAACGACTGAGCTACCCAGGCGCCCCTATAACTTCTAAATATTTAATACAAAGTATGTGTGCCTCCATTTGTACTCTTGTCCTAGGCCCCACACTTGTCAGAAACCAGCCTACCAGGGATCCAACTTAGGGAAGTTCCATACGCTGTACTCAGGGAAGAAAACAAGCAAGCAGTCAAATTTTCAAAATGCTCTATTAGTTCCCTTTACATTCCAGTCAATGACAGCAAACTTCAGTGGACACAGGAGATGGGAGGCTTGTAATGTGCTCAGCTCCCAAGTGTCTCTCAGGATGAGCTCCTTACTCCACTGGCTATTATTTTCATGCTTAAAAACCCATGTTTTTCATACACCGGGTCTCTATTATAATTGAGCTCCCTCAACTGGTATGCCAATGAAGAAACAGTTATTCTTTCTAAAGTAGAGAAAATGCTAGTTATGCTGGACTTCCAGAGAGATGATCTGTCTCTAATGTGGCATATTCCTAAGAGATTTTCATGGGTAATTTTTACCATCACTGAATGTGATTTTTGCCTTATGAGCAAAGTCAGGAATCGAACACCATGTAAACTGTGCTTCCACAGAATGATGAACCTGCTCCTGCAGCTAAGTCACTGCCTCAAAGCTGACCCTCAGTTGCACAAAGTACCAGGGTCAGAATATATAGCATGGTCCGTCAATGGAGCAGAACAGGATTCAGAGAGAACAAGGTGACACGTCAGTGATACTTTTTACCTAATTCACTGGGTAAGATGCAACTTGAGATACAAATGTGAATCCTTGACTTCTGTAGGGCAAGGGGGAAAAAAGAACTAAACTGAGCTTGAGAATAGGCCTTAAGGTTACTGGAACACCACTACAACCTGGGAAGCACATGACTGAACTTGTATTCTCACTAAACTTGCCCTTTAACATCATGAAATATGTTAACTGAAATATATATACGTATTCCATTTCCGCATCAATAAGCTCAAGTTTATTGGGGCGCCCGGGTGGCTCAATCGGTTAAGCGTCTGCCTTTGGCTCGGGTCGTGGTCCCGGGGTCCTAGGATCGAGCCCCACATCGGGCTCCCTGCTCGGCAGGAAGCCTGCTTCTCCCTCTCCAGCTCCCCTTGCTTGTGCTCTCTCTCTCTCTCTCTGTGCCCCTCTCTGTCAAATGAATAAAATCTTTAAAAAAAAAAAAAAGCATCTGCCTTCAGCTCAGGTCATGATCTCAGGGTCCTGGGATCAGGCCCTGCATCGGGCTCCCTGCTCCGCAGGGAGAACTGCTTCTCCCTCTCCCACTCCCCCTGCTTGTGTTCCCTCTCTCGCTGCCTCTCTGTCAAATAAATAAATAAAATCTATTAAATAAATAAATAAACAAACAGATAAATAAATAAATAAGCTCAAGTTTATTCCTATACTCTCTTCTACTGTTAAAACACCTCTAATTCTACAGCTATCCTATTTACAGCAGCCTGGAAAAGTCACGTCAGGAATTTGAGAACATTGCTCTCCTAGCTTTGCACAATCGAGCCTTATCCAGAGACCTCCGGCTAACTCTATGTCAGAGTGAACTTCCCTGAACAACAGAGAGCCTGGTAAAATGACATGCATGGAAGAAAGGATATAAAGACCCAGCGGTGAAGAGCCCTGTACCAAGTCCTATCACCTGCAGAAAAGTGAGAAAGTGAGAAACTCTGACCAAAAGAAAAAAGCATTACATGTTTTTTTTTTTTTTGGACAAATTTGCAGATTAGCTCATGCAGTAGATCGAAAGTAGATAGCATATTTGTTTGGGAAAGATTAACTTAAATCAGTGGAAAAACCCATAAATCCCTTTCAGCTATAAACCAAGGGCATCCAGCTCCAAGAACTGGTGGGTGTCTGTGTGGGCTCAGCTGCTCGCCACAGCCCTAGTAACAACTAGTAACAAATACCATCCCCTCCACTTGCAGTGAGAGTGTAAGACTGACAGAAGGGGTTGTTAGCCAAAGGCAAATTTTGCTTATTTAAATTTGAAACAAATCCTTGCCCATCCTCGATTTTGTTTTACTACTCTGCTTTTTAGTTAGAATATATGATTTCACTTTCAGAGCACATCTAAAAAATTAAATGTGACATTGAGTTTATTATAAAGTTATTGAACTTACCGGGGAAGGAATGAAGGCTTCATGAAACTTCTTTGGATTAATTCTCAATACACCCTTTAAAATAAAAAAAAATAAAAGCTGTGAAAATTTAACTAGTTATCTACCTAGAAGCTTTCCATACCTATGTTATTCTCCAATAAAACGTTTTTGAATTAATTAAACAGCTCAATCTAGAAAAAAATTTAGGCCTAGGAGAACTACTCATTTAATGCATGAAACATGATTTCTACTGATGTCTGCAACACAGGGTTCCATCAAAAACTGAAAGCCCACACTGGCACCTGGCTGTGAACAGGCAGAGGTGAGAAGGAACAGAGCTTGGCACGGAGTGGGAAAGTGGCAACTACTGGGATTTTATGTGCCCCCGTACGCTAGGCTCCACACTGAAACCTTTACTTTAAGAAAAGATTGTAGGGGATTACGTCTCACTACATAATGGCCTTTTTTATTCGCTGAGATCTTTCTACGCTTGCTTGTTTCCGTGACAATTTTCAAAGTGATACAGGTTGATTTCCAACCTGCATACTTAACCTTGAGAGACCAGATGCATATTTTTTTACTCTGGCCCTTCTGCAGAGCTGAATGAGTCAATAATTCAAAATGGTCCAGAACCAGCTCTTAATGTAAATGGGAATCCTGGCTCCGACAGCCAGGCCACCCAGTCTGCCTTCAACTTCATGTTATTCCAGCACCAAATCAGGGTCTGCTTCTATTTACGCACAGGGGTGCAGGTGGGGGCCGTCTTCAATAGCAGTTCAGTATTTTAGGCTCTTGCAGGAAGCTGTAACCCTCCCAAGGTTCCAGCTGCATTTGAAGGCCACTGGAACACATGGAGAGAGGCAGTTATTTTCCTAAGAGCCAGACTCAAAGGGTGGCTTGAGAAAGTGTTTTAAATAACATTTTCCCCCTAAAATGTTGAAAGACTCAAAGATACATTAATTAATAAAATAGGTGAGGGCATAAAATAAAGGAGAAAATAGTTCTCCCCTTCACTGGTGCACCATGTATGCTTAAATTACAAATGGCCATGCAACAGCTTATACTATTGTTAACATCCCAAGCAGACTTAATTCAAAATTTATTGAACACTATATTCAAGACCCTGAGACAATGTAGAGAGAGATGATGACCAAGCTCAGCCCTTGTTTATGAAGTAAAATATGACGGATGCTGTAAGCGAGGATACAGCTGACTTTCAACTGGGGGCGCTAGGAAAGGCTCCACAGACAGTGTCTGACCTGGTCCCTGATGGAGGAGAAAAACTTGCCGATAAATCAGAAGGGAAATGCAGGCAAAGAACACCATGTAAGCAAGAGTGCTTAAGAGGGCAAATACTCTCCCATCATGCTGTAACTCTGCTTAGGGTAAGAGAGAGGGGGGATGGGAGACAAGGTTGGCAAAACTCCCCGAGGCCAGACCCTTTTCATGAATGTCACTGTAATTTCACTTCTAGAACAGCTGTGTTTCTGTTGGGGGGAGGGAGACAAAAGGCTTATTACATTTATCCTAAACTTTCACCTACTCATCCAACAAAATTCCCTGAAGATTCACATGGCAGGCACTACGCTAAGTGATGGGGACACAATGGAAAGAAATAATAGTCTGCCCTCACAGAGCATAGTGTCTAGTGAAGGGAAGACACTCCTTGATTTATTTATCAAGTCCATTCACTCAAGTTAAATTTTTTAAAAATTCATTTTCTCATTCCAGGCATTGCTTTCTGACCTAAGGTTTGTTTTGTTTTTCCCCCTCAATTGCTATTCTTCTATCATCCCTTTCAGTTCAGTGAATGGTTACAACCTCTACACCACAGTAGAGAGATAAAGAATGTCTTCTGCTGTCAAAGGACCTTTAAGTACAGAGCACGTAGCGAGTCTAACGCTGGGCTCAAAAGAAAGAGGTTGCTCAGGGCTCTGTCTAGGCTCTATTTAGAAGAACAGATATGAAAGATTCTACTCTTGATCCTCTATCCCAAACATCCTGATATATAAAAGCATACAGGGAACGACAGAAGCCTTGTTCAAGAAAAACATTTGCAGTTTTGAGTGGAGCATACTCTTAAGAAATGGACCTCAGGAACAGACTCCCTTGGGAGTGCAAATCGTACTGAGGAAAAAGAAACTCTAACAGAATTCCACAGAAGACCAGAGTCCACCCCACAGCCTGATGAAAGCAGCTGTCAGTAAAGCATGTCAAGAAATGGTCTTTTTTTTTTTATACAACATAATGGGTTTATATTTAATATAGTACTTCTCATCATGGAGACGTTACTAAGTTAATACAAAGGTTTGTTTTTTTTTAACATTAAATCTCTTCTCCATTCCAATGTCAAGATATTTTTTTACATTAAATTACATATTGTCTCCATCTTAACATTAGATATTTTTCTTACCCCCCCAGGCTTCCCCATTGTAACTTTAAAATAATTTTTTTTCCCCTCCATTCTTGATCAAAATCTACATCCTTTGAAGAGCATGTCATTAGCTCCTGCTATATCTCCTCAGTGCTGTCACTGGTTCAAACCTTTTCACTAATGTTTTGACTCGTAGCTCAGTGTCTTCCTCTGCATCGCCATTCCTATAAACACTTATGGAACTTTGCATCCACATGGTTGACCAGACAACCCAAGCCGGTCACTCCAGCCACCTTTTCCTCCACCCATGCTAACCACTCTCCCCCATGTTCACTGCTGTCTCTTGGCACCGTTGCTAATGATACCGACTCCAAACATGAAAACTCAAATATCACACTTTCTGATCACAATCTTCTATCCTCCCATCTCACTTAAGGTAAAAACCCCACTTCAATAATTCTTTGTCTTCACTAAGACTTCCAACCCATGGACCTGATCACACTTTGTCCCCACACCGGGTTGAGTCACTTCCTTGGCCACTTGGTTGCCATGGCCTGTCATTACCTCCTGCCCTTGGAAACCCTGAGTCTTGGGCCACTCTCCCTCTTCTGTTCAACTAACAAGCCCTCACTCTCAGTTAACCCCAACTATCTGCCTTCTCCATGCTCACACCCAAGGAGCTGAATGTTACTGTAGAAAAATACCACACAACGGGGCTAATTAGCCTAACTTGGCAATCACAAACATGTTTTATTTGGCTTACAGGATGTTTGAGAATACTTAAAGCAAAGGAATTTCACACATAAATTTGTATTTCCACATTTTCTTGAAAAACCAGCTAACCCTCCATGGCAGCAACCACCTGAGTTGAATAACAAACACTTCTCTTATAGCAATAAAAAAAAAATCTCAAGTAACACTTATATAAGTATACTACATGTTACACGCTGTTTTAAGAGCTTATATCCATCAACTAATTTAACCTTCAAATCAATCCTATGAGGTAGGTACTACTGTTCTCCCTTTTACCAATAAGAACACCGAGGTGCTGAGAGGTGCCCACCTGCACACCACACTCAAGCCCAGCAGTCTGGTTCCAGAGTCCTCGCTCGTAACTGCCTCGACTGCCTCTGCTTGCCACAGTCATCACCAGGGCCTCTGCTCATTTATGCCATCTGCTCCCTTCCCCCAGCACCACCTTCCAACCCTCTGTCTTCCCTGTCTCGGTTAATGGAAACATCATCCATCTAGTGGCTTGACTCAAAACTTAGGAGTCCTGCTTTATTCCTCCCTTTGCCTCACCTTCACATTTAAGCCATCAGCTTCCTGCCAGTTCCGGCTCCACTGCAGTCCATTCCCGGCCATCTTCCCTGCCACCGCCCTTCTCTCCTTGTTCCATTTACTCTAATGGCCTTCCACATGGTCACCCAGCTTCCACTTGAGTCTGTTCACCTCACAACTGCCAGAGAGATGTTTTTAAAGCATAAAATACACCATGCCCTCTCCCTACTGAAGCCTTTCAGTTTTAATAAAATCCAACTCTCCAACACAGCCTCGCTGTGGCGGCTGCCTGACTCTCCAGCTTATTCCTGCATCGTAATTCCCTTTGCTCGCTATGTCCAACAGCTCCCTTTATGTTCCTCAAAAACACCAAGCCTTTTTTCTGCCTGCCATTCTTCCACTAGCTGGTCTCTCTGCCTATGCTGTTCTTTGCCTAATTCTCCTGAGAGCTGGCTCATTTTCACCCTTCAGATTTCAGCTCAGAAATCACCTGCTCAGAGCAGCTAACCACCCCATGTAAAGTGGCTCTCTCTAATTCTTCATTTTTCATCTCTCTTACTTCCCTAGCAGTGCTCAGCACATGCTGTAATTCCCTCTTTATGTCTTTGGTTGTGTTTGCTCGTCTCCCCCAGTGAATCACCTCTCTCACTCACTGGTATATGCCTGGCACTTAGTAGACAGTCAAGAAACATGAGCTAATTAATGAATGCTACAGAGCTGAAGCTCTCCCACCAGCCCTGCCAGTAATTTTATGAAGATCATCTGTGCCTTCCGAATGGTTGGGCAGCACACTGTAATGTCACCTCTGTTTTTCTCTTTAATTCATACCCAAGTGTTCTCCAGCTGATTTCAGTCTTAACAAATGGTGAAGGTCCTAGAAACTAACCCATCCTGTACTATCTTCCTGGACTAGGAATTCTTGTAAGGTCCAAAAACAACTTTACACCAATATTCTATTTTCAGGGGAACTCTGACATCATGCCTCAGGTGCTCTGGGGTATCAACCTGAGCCACCTTCAGCCAAAGCATCACCTGAGATCAGGAAACCAGCCAATTCTTCCATCATACCCATGTTACTCTGGCCATCACCCCAAATCTGAGTCCCCTCCAGGCCTGTCCCATACTTTCATTTCTTCCAACACCTCCTATAACAACCTCCTATACCGTATCTATGGAGAAAGGATGTATGTATGATGTGAGAACTTGTTTACAAAAAAAAAGGTTTCTTTTTTTTCAAAATTACATGTACATGATCATGTGTTACTGCTGGTCAGTTCAAACACAGGAAAGAGATTGCTTTGGTCACTATGGATTCCTCATTCCCACATAGGGCAAAACACCAATGAAATGTCAAATTATTGTTCGAAGTATTGAAAACAAAATAAAAGTAGTATTCTACTCCTATTTTTAAAATATCTCCTTAATATCTCTCAATAAAAGTTTCTTCTCTGGATGGGGAGAAAAAAAGGGATGTCACAATATACTTAAATTTGAATATAAAAGTTAACAAATACTTACAAGTGTATCTAATAAGTTTACTTTTCTCCAACATCTAAATAGCTTTTCTTGTCTAGCTTTTTATCTTACCCATCAAAGCCTGAACACATAAAGTTCATATCAGAAAGCAGATGGACTCTGTTTCCCTGCCTATGAAAATCTTATTTACAGTGTTGTATATTTCACACGGTGACCTCATATCTGGAACCCATTCCTCTCCCCATCTGCAAAGAACAACTGTTCTCATCTGTGGGGGGAGGCTCTGGCTCCAGAGTCTCATGATGTCACAAGCCAGGAGGAATCACTTACAAACTCCTGGGAAAGAGAGTTGTTATATTGATCAGCTTTTTGTTTTGTTTTAATATCAGCAAAGAGTTGCTTCAAAAGTAAAAATTAATAGGAAGGAGCAAAAACTGTATCATTCCAGAATATTTTCCTCATCCTATCTCTATAAATTCTATAACCAAAATTGTAAGCAATTTTTCTTCCAAGTTACAACAGAGTTTCCCTCACCCTTCTTCAAAAGACAGTACCCTGATCCTTTATTCACTCAGTAAATAAATATTTATTCAATATAAACTTATTACACATCAATCAAATGTCACACATTGGGCTAATTTGTGGGAATAAGAGACAACCCTCCCCACAAGAAAGTGAATGGTCTATTTGAGGAAACACAAATACCAAGAAATGATAATAAGTTTAGAATAAAGGATAAACAATGAAGTCAGATTCAAGAAAATAGTCATGGCCAATTCTGACTGGAGAATTAAAATAAGGCTTCTCAAAAGGGGTAACATTTAGGTAGGGACGTAAAGTTCAAGCACAATTACATCAAGATAATGGGAGAAAGCATTCCAAGCACTAGGAACAGTGTGTACAGAGTCATGGAGAAAGCAAAGAGCAGAGTTTTTACAGGGAAGGTCTTAAAGATCAGGGTGAATAGAGCAGCATGTACCTGAAGGAGTGGCAGGAGATGAAAATGGGAAAAGCACAAAGAGTCCTCGTCCATGAAACAAGATGAAGGCCAAGAAACTTGTAGATAAAATGGAGTTCAGTAAGTGGATTGAAGGGGAAAGAGCAAATGAACGGATTAAGGAAGGGACAAATGTCCAAATGCAGCTTCAACTCCCTTGAGAGGCCTCCTCAAAGAAATCCAAGAGAAGTTAAAAAAAGGGGGGGGGCGGCTAATAGTATCTCTAAAATCAGAAAGATCAACTCATTTGTTAAAAAGTTTTCCATTCCAGAGTCAATAAAAACACTAATGCAAAAAGACATGAGCACCCCATGTTCACTGCAGCATTATTTATAATAAACAAGTTATGAAAACAACCTAAATGTCCACTGAAGGAGGAATGGATAAAGAAATTGTGGTATACACACACACACACACACAGATGCGCGCACACACACACTGGAATATTACTCAGCCAGAAAAAAGGATGATATCTTGCCATTTGTGACCACATGAATGGACCTCAAAGACATTATGCTATGTGAAACAGGTCAAACAGAGAAAGACAAATACTGTTGGGTCTCTTATATGTGGAATCTTAAAAAACAAAACAAAAAAAACCCCTCAGAGATAGACTGGTGGTTGCCAGAGGAGGCGGGGATCCAGGGCAAAGGCAGAGGGTAGATGAAGGCAGTCAAACAAAAAAAAGAATCTACATTAATCATATGTGCACTTGACCACAGGTAAATACAAAAAGGTGATTAAAAAGGAAAAGAAGATGACCGTATCTGTTCACTGGCTGGATCTTAAGCCAAAACAAATATAAAAGCTGGGCTCTCAGAATGAGAGAAATGAGAGAATGTGCTCAGAATGGAACACAACCAACATGTGCAAGTGAGCCAGGTCACACATGGGAATGCCTCTATATACCAATCCAGTAATTATAAAATACGCTTAATTCAAAGAATATGTGCCCCTACCTCACTCTCCGTCTCATCATTACCTACTTCCTGCCTCATATTTCATGCCTAAGGAGACCTAAGCGGCCTTAACCCACATTGTTTCACAAGTCATGTTTTCATGGGTGCTACTACCTCTACCACCTTCTCACATACAGATCACTCATGTAATAGGCCCCAACTAGTCATCCTTCAATATTCACCAAGAAGTCACCTCCTCCAGGCTCCCAGTTTCTCCCAACATCCTCTCATACAGCCTGGTAACACTTTTATTTGAGCACTTACTATTTATCCCCAAATCATCCATTCACATGACTGCCTGCCCACACTGGGCTGGGAGCTCAAAGAACAGAAAACCAATCCCATCCACCTTCATCTCGAGAGCATCCAGGCACCACACTCCCAACTATGAACTGTTCCCGGCTCACAGTGGATGCTCAACAAACTTTTGCTGAGCCAAACCACTGACCTAAATTGTAAAAGTATTCTGTAAACTATAAAGCACTCAACAAATATTGTCTGGTGCTATTTAGTGGTTCCTTTTCAAGCCTAGTCTCCATCATTTAGCATCCACGTGCTCCAGGCAAACTGAACTCTCAATGCTCCTTACAGCCAAACCCTATTTCCCACTTCTGTCTCAGTAGCGCACACTGGTCTCTCCGTCCGTAAAGCTCTTTCTCTTACCTTCACTTGTTCCAACTGTGCCAATTCATGGCCTGGTCCAAATATATGCTTTCCAATAAAACATCCCTAGACAAAAAAAAAAAAATTCCTAGACAACCCTAACTTTAAGTAATGGCTCCTTCCTCTCAAATCTCAGAGCACTTGGTCTGTCTGTCTTGTGGTGCTTACCACCCCAAACCGCACTGTAGGTGTAGAAGTGGGAAGCCCTGTGCCTGCTCTCGCACCATGTCCCTCAAGCACACAATACAGAACAAAAAACAGTTTAATGAGCAATAGATTACTTCTGATTCCACATAGTCAAGGAATAGCCGCCTATTATGTTTTAAGCACCTGGATAAGTGTTCCTCTCTTCAAGCCGTCTGAGACATCCTCCTTGGACATGTAGGTTTCAAATATGCTCTTTTTCTTCCCTCGTATGGACTTGTTCTTTGACTTTTTGTCACCTGGCGAAGCACCAACACCATGTGGGCCAACCACAGAGGACACACCTAGAAACATGAGGCAGCAATCAACTCTTTCCTCAACCAAACATCTCTGTATTTTTAAACTGAAGACATTTTACCTTTTTTTTTTAATGTAGAAAGACTAATGAAAGAATGAAATGCTCGGATAATGATTTCAAATAGTCACAAAAAGGAAAGAATGAGTAAGGAAACATGAATAAAATGTACACAGATGAGACTTAAGCTTTAAATCAGCACCACAACATGCACAGAACACAATCTGAATAATGGGTTCAATATGCTTTGCTGTTTATAGACACAAACTTTTTAAAATAGGAATTACTAAAAGATTGTCTCTTTTCTGGAGGAAACCAAACAAACTTTTCTGTACTCAATATAACAATACATTAAGACAACAAGAAACCACACTTAATTCTAGAATAAATAACATGGAAGAATAACAGGTCACCAAAAGAACTATAGTGCCCCTCAGCCCTAAGACCCGCCCTGTGCCTCCATTCCACTGTTATTTCATTTCAGGTCTCCAGTTGCTAGAATAGACTCCATTTTCCTTTTGCTACCTCTGGGGGTCCCCAGGGGCCGGAGGTTCAGCCTGCAGTCAGGATGGCTCATTACTGGTTCCAAGGTCGCCTCTTCTCTCCAGATCCAGGGGAGGCCTCCACTGCTCAGCTCAGAGTTCTTCCTGCCTTGAGTAGCTCAGTCGTCACTAGCTGAAACCAAAGAGAGACAAGTGACTGACGAGCAGTTAACCTGTAGCCTCCTCCGTGCTCTCAGAAATGTAGTACGCGCATGATAAAAACATCAGAGGGGCGGGGGGCCTCCTGGGTCTCAGTGTCACTTTCTCCTAGGCAGTTAGACAAGCACACCATCTGTCCTCAGTTTCTTCTCAAGGTATCGCTAGCCTGTTTGTCTGGGCCACTTCAACTAAAAACCTCCACAAACAGGGCAATGAGGTGGGGATGAAAGAGTTCTGCAGTTCCATTCGGCTTCTGAAATGGATAAGAGCGGGAGGGAATAGAATTTTGAAAAAGGGTATAAAGATCTGGAATCTCAAGGCTATAATGAAATAGGTACTAAAGTAGGACTCCAAAGATGCGGCACTTACTAAGTTTCACCTCGGACAAATGACGTTCATCTATGAAACCAATTTAAATTAATTCCTTTGGAATTCATCAACAAAACCTAATTCACTGCCACAACCGGATATCCAAAACTATGCAGGGAACCCCAGGTGGTTCACTAGCTTTCAAAAAATGGCAACACTGCAGTTAGACATCTATTTCCCTACTCTTACCTGACATCACTTCAAACCAATCATCTGTCCGCAAGCTCAAGGCAGCTGCTTCTAAGGAATATAAGGCAGCTGCCTGGATCAGTAGACTGGAATCCGGGGCCCTGGAGCTGGCCCCTGGCCTTCCACCTGGATACTGAACACATCAACACAACTTCTACTTTCTACTCTCAGCTGGCTACCAGCCCAGGGATTCAAGCCTATACTTGCAAATTTCCAAAATCCTGGTGGGCAGGCTTCTTTCCCATAAAATGGATCAAGATGTCATTCTCAACACTAGCTTCCATTTCCTGTAAATTTCCCACACACATCCTTCACTGAAATGACATCATTTTTCTTTAAATTGAAATTAATACTAACTCAGGAAAAGACAAGCTACAAAGACAAAGGGTAATAGGCCACTTAGCAATACACAAAGAGATTGAGGGATAAAGTAAAAAAAAAAAAAAAAGGCAAGAAGGGAGAGAAACAGATGGTCTTAGATAAACAACAAGGTAATGGGAAGGGCACACAGAGGAGGAGGCCAGACTCTGATCGTTTAATTCAGAAGGCATTCATCCACTTATTAATTCAACAAATACTTGGACAATGTACTATATACTAGGCACAGTGAAGAACACAAAAGCTAATTAGAGTTATAAAAATCATGTTGAAATAACAATACAAGTTGGGAAGTGATAAGCACTCTCTTTTTTTAAGTATGGGTAAATGTACTTATGATGGAAGAAAGTATCTCTGAGTCAGGAAATCTGAGAGAGCTTCAGGAAAGATGTGAAGGAAGAACTGAGAATGTGAGAAAAGCATGCTGCTGGCAAAAGAAAACAAAAGTAGAGACACAAACAGAAAAACACAGGCAGGTTCTTACAACATTAATTCCATTTGGAGAGAGTCCAGCCTGTATGAAGGGAGGCAGTGGCAAGGAAAATAAAACAAGCTGGAAGGTCTAGAAAAACAGCCCGTTTTTCACAGGCAGTAGGGAATTTCTGAAGCATGAATGAGCAGAAGAGAAGAACAACAGATCAGAATTGTGTTTCAGGAAAAATGAACCTGGCACAGGATTCAGAGTCATCTGGAATTGAGAAAGCGGCAGCTGCACCTTAGGAAAGAACCAGAACAGACAGGGAGAAAGGAAGGAAGGCCTGAACTGAACAAGCACACACTGAAAAGAAGACACCCATGACATGGTATTATTACACAGGACAAACTGGCCCCACTTGGCAGCCAGGCAGATCTGGAATCTCGAGAGCAAGAAGGTGGGAAATGTTCAAGATTTCAAGCAAAGAGACTGGGAGATTATAACATCACTGAGTTAAAGATAATGAATTCCACTTAGGGTGTTCCCTATCTTTACGTGAACATATACCTCTACATACACCTGTACTCATGGAAATGTGCCTCTGTGTACACCTCTAACCCAAATACTTGGAAACCAGAGCATAACTTAGATAAATTAGCCATCCATTTGCATAAAAATGGTAACCCAGAGTTTTCTAGAATGTACAAGACTGCCAAGAAAGGCTAAGCTGACACAGAAGGGGCCCAGGACAAAATCTGGGTTAGGGCAACTTTTAGGAAATGCAAAGAAGAAGTAGAAAATATAACAAAGAAGCTAACAAAGATGTAGGAAAAGAACCAACACAGTCAAATGTTAAGAAAACAAGGGAGAAAATAACTTCCAAAGGAGAACGAGTTAATGATCACGGTTGACAACCACTACTGAGTAAGACTGTATTGTAATTTGTATTCATGGCAGTAATTGTAAATTGTATTCATGGCAGCCTTGGGTAAAGTGAAGGGTTGGGGGCAAGCTGCAAGCAGGAAAAAGACAATACAAAAACAAAAGCCAGAATTGAAAATGGGTGCTTTGTATCAAGTCCTGATGCCCCGCAAGAGCTCAAAACTGACTGCCAGTTAAGTGAAATGAAGACCAGGATCTCAATTCAAATGTCTTAAGATCAGCTGCATCTCTAACTTTCCTTCACAGCAAATACCCCCCAATTGATGTGATTCATACCTAACTTGTCTCTCTAGCTCAGGAGGACAAGGAACGTCCTTGGGTTCATTGTTATAACCCCAGTGACTCCTACAGTACCTGGGGTGGAATATGTGTTCATTATTCACTCCTTAAATGAGTAGATGAGTTTATTTTTATGAATAAGCAGTGAGAACACCTAAGCAGAACAGGGTCATTCAGAGAAATTACACTAAAAACAAGTCAGCAAAGAACAGGAAAAGAACACAGGACCCAGGACACAAAGTTGGCAAGAATCAGCCAAATAGCTGGGCAGAGAATCAGGTTGCCTTTGGGTATCAAAGTACTGGAAGGAGATGGAAAGATTCCAAACAGAGAAGATACTAAGCAGAAGATGAATGAACAAGCAACCTTCCCAGCAACATGGGTCTAAAGGCCCATTAACCCAAGAGAAATCCTGGGCCCCCCTACCTTAACACACTGAAAGGACAAGTCAATTTCTAATCCTCATCAGCTTTCAGAAAGAGAGACACTGATGTACAGTGTCTTATCATGGAAATAGCTGTATATTTTGAAGAGTTGGCCTGGGGTTAGGATGAACAGGCAGTAATGATTAACAGTGTCCCATGGTACAAAAAGGCAGGTATGAAGCAGAATGGGGGGAAAGGCACTAGACTTGAGAAGGAGTAAATCTGAAGAAATAATCTAGGTGAAAGAAGTGGTGTCTTGAAACCCTTTATATTCCCCAAACCTAGCACAATGCATAGTGCAGAGCAGTTGCTCAAATATTTGAATTAAATAAAGCCTATTTGGAACAGAAACAGAAACAGCTTACAATGAATATCCACTAATGAGAAATTTAAGCAGGGCCAGGACTAGTGTGAGGCAAGCCAGGCACCTAGGATGCAAAATTCTTAAAAGGAAAATCATGCAAGTACCAACCCTGCACCCTGCACTTGCAGGACTTTGAGAGAGACTCCTGAAATGTTTATGCCCTAGGCATCTCATCGCCTTACCCTATATCTCAGTCCTGATAAGAAGCAAGAGCAGATGAAATTTATGAACCTGGGAAGTAAAGGAAACCCAAGGAGATAAAATCAAAAGAAAAGTTTAAAAAGAGAAAAGGTTGAGTCTATTCAGAAGCTAAGATGGGGCCAATAGAAAGCAAGACATGGTAAACACAAATGAAAGAACACACTATTGATGGAATAAATTTTTTTAAAAGTTTAAAATAAACCTCACTGAAATTAGAGGAATAAACAATTTATACTACAAATAATTGAGAAACACATGAAATAATCAACAAGTTGTATTAAGACACTACGTAACAAATTGCCAATACAGTGCACTTTATAACACATTCTAGAATAAAATTCAGTTTGAGTAAAATTTAAATGTTTAAAAATGAGGGAGACAGGGCGCCTAGGTGGCTCAGTTGGTTAAGCGACTGCCTTCGGCTCAGGTCATGATCCTGGAGTCCCGGGATCGAGTCCCACATCGGGCTCCCTGTTCAGCAGGGAGTCTGCTTCTCCCTCTGACCCTCTTCCCTCTCATGCTCTCTATCTCTCATTCTCTCTCTCAAATAAATAAATAAAATCTTTAATAAAAAAAATGAGGGAGACAGGGGTGCCTGGGTGGCTCGGTCAGTTGGGCATCTGCCTTCAGCTCAGGTCATGTTCCTGGGGTCCCTGCTCAGTGGGGAATCTGCTTCTCCCTCTCGCTCTGCTGCTCCCCCTGCTTGTGCTTTCTCTTGCTCTCTCTCTCCCACTCTCTGTCAAATAAATAAATTAAATTAAATCTTTAAAAAAAAAAATGGGTGGCTCAATTGGTTAAGCGTCTGACTCTTGATTTTGGCTCAGGTCTCAATCTCAGGGTGGTGAGATCAAGCCCCAAGTCAGGTTCTGCACCGGCCATGGAGTCTGCTTAAGATTCTCTCTCCTCCTCTCCCCCTCCCCCACCACCCACCGCACACACTCACACACACACACATGCTCTCTAAAAAAAGAAAAAGTGTGTGTGTGTGTGTGTGTGTGTGTGTGTGTGTATGAGAGAGAGAAAGAGAGGGAGAGAGAAGATGGGAAATGATGCCCAGAATGGCTGAATAAGGAATTTGACAAATATTATCCCCTAGAACAAAAATAACAATAAAACTGGATAAAATTATCAAAACCAACTATTTAAGAATCAGGATATGGACCAAAGACATACAAAAAATTGAGAAGTGTTTATTCAAGAAAATCTACTGAATCTTGTTAGGAACAAAGGAAGTGTGTGGTGGCTTAACCTGGAGTTCCCACCATCCCACACACGCTCCCAATCCCTTAGTATGAAAGTCCCACCAGGGCAGAGCAAGCTGTGAAGACTGGCAGCTCCACTTACCAGAGGGAGCTAAATTTCTTTGGAACAGAGCAAGAAGAATTCCATGCCCAGGGGCATTTTCAAAAACAATAATGATTCCAGGCACAAAAAAAAAAAAAATTAGAAGGCCAATATCACAGCTAGCCTGAATCTGCAATACCAGTTAGGGCAAGCTACAAATCAGGAAACCAACCAGAAATTTAACAGGGACAATTAGGAATGAGACAACCAAAGTGGGCCTTGACAAGAATCTACTTTTTCCTGCTATGTGCATGCACAGGACTTTAAACATGCAGGAAAGAAATGAGAAGGCCCAAGAGAGCCACTCAGCCCTGGATAAATTTGAGCCTTGCAAATGCAGAAAGCAAAAGCCTGGGCTGACATGTAAATTGTCTGAACTTGAATGCATTCCCCCAAGTCTCATGAGAACCACTGACAGAGGACTAGGGGGGCCTCACTGTTTCAGAGTTTAAACACAGCCTCTGAGAATCATAGGCTGAGCATTAAGATATGCTGACCCAAGGGCAACTACAAGAAAGTTAGACTTAAAAATAAAAACAAGAAAGGAAGAACTAGCAGAGACATCAGCATCCACACACTGTGGAAGAAACAGACTCCAAAGAGTAAGTCCAGACAAGTCACTACACAAACAAAAAGAACAACCAACGCCAGGGGAAAAGGAATCAGAATGCCAAATATATTATCAAAAATGTCCAGGTTTCAACAAACGTTCCCTCTGTCCCTCAAATAAATAATTTTTTACAAAATAATAAAAAGAAAATTTAAAAAGGAAAAGAGAATATCAAGAGACAGAAATTATTTTTTTAAAAAAGTACATTCCAGGGCGCCTGGGTGGCTCAGTCATTAAGCATCTGCCTTCAGCTCGGGTCATGATCTCAGGGTCCTGGGATCGAGCCTCACATAGGGCTCCCTGCTCGGCGGTGGAGAGTCTGCTTCTCCCTCTCCCACTCCTCCTGCTTGTGTTCCCTCTCTCGCTGTGTCTCTCTCTGTCAAATAAATAAATAAAATCTTAAAAAAAAAAAGGACATTCCAAGTTGAAAGACAGAACTATAATGAAAAATTCACTAGAAGAGTTCAATAGCAGATCTGAGCTGGCATAAAAGAATCAATAAACCTGAAAACAAAAATGATCAATAAGATGATCCAATATAAAGAAAGGAAGAAAAGAAATATGAAGTAAAATTATTTTTTAAAAATCCAATTTAAAAAACTTGTGCTAAAGAGCCTGGCTCCATTTTTCATTGTTTGACTACCAACCTATTTTAAGCCTTACCTCCCTTTTCCCCTTTGATCCATCTGTACAGCTTGATAAGACAGTCCATATGCCCCCCAACCTTTGGCCCCAGTGGTAAATTCGAATTTCACAAATCCCCAGTCTGCACATAGGAACTTCTCTCCAGTCCCCCAGCCATTATAAAGAACTAACCCACTCCTTCTGCCTCACTCAAGCCAGGCCAGACATGCCTGTACCCACCCTACTCTGCCAAGGAGTCTCTTAGGTGAGTAATAAGTTCTCTCTCAAATTCTCCTGTTATATAGGGTGCAATCAATATACATCCTACTAATTGGGAAGGGGTCCATTCTACCTCCACAAGGTGACCACAGAACAGGAGTGAAAGAGGGTACCTCTCTCCTAACCTTACAGAAAAGGATTATAAGGAAATACAATAAACAACTTTTAGGCCAATGAGATAACTGAGATGAAATGGACAAATTCCTAGAAAGACACAAATTACTGAAGCTGACTTAAGAAAAAATAGAAAATTAAAATAGATATATAACAAGAAATTGTATTAGTAATTTTAAATCTTCTAATAAAGAAAGCTAAGGTAAATTCTACCAAACACTGAAAGAAAAAATAATAATAATCCTTCACAAACTTCCAGAAAACAGAGAAAATATTTCCCAACTCATTCCATGAGGATAGTATTTCCCAATACCAAAGGCAGAAAAAGACATCATATGAAAAAAAAATGTTTTAACATATAAAATAATTCGGATTTTTAAATTTCTTCAGTTTCAGTAATTTGCATCTAGAAAGAAATTTATCAATTTCATCTAAAGTTTCCCTTTTTGAGGGGGCAGAATGTTGCTCAAAATATCCTTGTGATTTTCTTAGTACATACAGTAGTGCTGTCCTTTCTGAAATTATGGAAATTTCCGACATTTGCACTGTCCTGTATGGTAGCCACAAGCCACATGTGTCTTTTGAGCATTTTAAAGAGTTCTTGTCAGGTCTGAAACATTTGAATTTCATCTTTATTCTCATAGGAAATTTTTACAGGTTTTAGAATTCTAGATTGTCAGTTATTTTCTCTCAGTAATTTGAAGATATTCCATTGTCTTCTGGCCTTCAATGTTTCTGTTGCAAAGTCAGTCGTTAATCTAATTTTTTATTCTTTGAAAGTGTACTGTTCCCTTTCCCCATCTACAGCAGCTTTTGAAATTTTTCTCTTCATCCTTGGTTTTCTACCAATTTACTACAATATACGAAGGTATGGATTTTTTTTTAATCCTGCTTGGTGTAAGCAATAATACTATTATTTGATAGCTTTCATCAGTTATGAAAAGCCTTCAGCCAATCTTGTCCCATAACCCTTCTGCCCCATTCTCTCTAAACACCTTGTATGGAACTTTAATTACACACTTTTGACCTTTCAGCGTCTCTATGTCTTCCTCAATCTCTCCAGTGATTCTTCCACTTCACTAATTCTCTATCAGCTCTAATCTTCCATCAAACTCACCCATTAAGCCCCTAATTTCAGTTTTTATGCTTTCAAGTCTAGATTTTCCGTTTTGTTCTTTTAAAAGTTTCCAGTTCTCTGCTAAAAATAGTGAATCTTGTCCTCTGTTTCCATGAACAAGGTTAGCATAGCTATATTAAAGTTGCTCCTGAAAACTCCAATAACAGAGGCCCAGATGGACCTAATACTATCTTTTGTTGCTTCTATTTGATTTTGTTCATGTTGTTTGATCATTTGTGCCTGATTTTTTTATTATGGACTAGACTTTATATTTCCAAGATTTCTATAGTGATAATTTGAGGCTTAGCATAATGTTACCATCTTCCAAACAGGATTTTCATTTGCTTCTGCCAAACACCCGAGACAAACACAATAAATTACCTCAATCTGCTTTCAGTGTTTAAAGGCATTCAAAGTAGAGATACAGTTTCTGTGAGGGCCTATCTACATCCACTTCAACCTTACTTGTAGATTGTAGCCCTTCAGGATCCCAATCCCAAATAACAGTGGTTCACCAGGACCACACACTCCCCACATTAGCAGGGCCTAAATTCCAATCTCTATCTCTCTAGCCCTGAGATAATATCAGCTACACCGCTCAGTTTTTCAGCTTCTCAGTCTTTCAGCTGATCCCTCTAAAAACTAGTACACATCCATAGGAGACAACCCTAAATACTAGCCTTATTTCCTTAAACCTTTATTCTTCCTAGATAATCACTCTCTTATTACCTCTCAAATACCTTCAACAGATTTTTTTGGTGATGGGTATAAGTCAGCTTTTCTAACTGTTGTCAGAAGACTGGTTTCCAACTATCTTCTATGCCATAATTGGAAGTGCCAACCTCACTCTTAACTCTCTCATTTTCAGTCAAAACCTTAAATTCCCAACTCCCTCCTATATGATTCACTCTTCTCTCAGAAAAAAATTTCCCATAATATCATTTATCCTCTCCTCCTTTCCTGTAATATGCTGGCTAATTGAATTTACATTAAGAATAATTTTTTTAAAAAAGAAAGTTAGAAAAGTCCCTACAGGGGTGCCCGGGTGGCTCAGTCGGTTAAGCATCTGACTCTTGGTTTCAGCTCAGGTCATGACCTCAGAGTCGTTGGAGCAAGCCTTGCATCAGGCTCCCTGCTCAGCACAGAGTATACTTGAGATTCTCTCTCTTGCCCTCTCCTTCTGCCCCTCCCCCTGCTCACAAACTCACTCTCTCTTAAATAAATCTTAAAAAAAAAGGTCCCTACATATTTACAACCTAACCTCCTCAATTTGTGTTCTTCACCCTTATTTCTATCTATTTACTCTAGAACTTTACCACACCCACTAGTCTCTCCATAGTTGCCTCCCCAAAAGCATACAACCTAGCTAATGACCCCCTGTTCTCCTCCTGTTCAATTCAAGCTACCAGCTACCACTCCATTTCCATCATTCCCATCTCTGCCCAAGTTTAAAAATGTGGTCTAGACTCATAACTCTATTTCCCCATGACACAGTCTTTAATCCTCCTTGGAATATAACTTTTGTCCTCATCTCTTCAATGAAATAGGGCTTTCCATATTCCTAAAGAGGAAAATCTTCATCATTAAAACAAAAGCATACTTTCAGTTAATTTTTCCTAGACCCTCTAGAACAGGATGCCACTGACCATACTCTTGGACTACAAAGTCCCTTGACCCTTCAGAACACCACAGTCTCCTGGCTCCTCCAACTCTCTCTGCAATTCTCAAATTTTCTTGCTGACTCCTCTTCTTTCACTTACCTCTTAAGTTTCTGCCATTCGCAAGAGCCTAGTCTTTTTTTTTTTTAAGATTTATTTATTTATTTATTTGAGAGAGAGAGAAATGAGCGGGAGGGAGAGGGAAAAAGAACTGAAGCTGACTCCATGCTGAGAAAAGAGCCTGAGGCAGGGCTCGATCCCACAACTGTGAGATCATGATCTGAGCTGAAGCCAAGAGTCAGATGCTTAACCAACTGAGCCACCCAGCCAATCCAAGATCCTATTCTTAAGCCTCATCTCACTTGTCTGTTAAAGAATTTTAAATGTATACCTCCAGCCCTGCTCTCTGAAGCTCTTCTTTAACTTTCCAACTTCCTGCTCATTAATATTGGCAAGCACTTTGAATGTAACATGTTTCTAATTCAAGTTATTATTCTCCCCAACTAGATTTTCCGCCCACATACTTACTGCATCTGGATTAATGACATCATTATCATCCCTGGGCAGCAAACAGTAGTCATCTAATTTTGTTCTCTCCATTAATAAGACTCTATACCAAATTCCATTGCTTCTACCTTCAAAATGTGTCCTAAATAGATTCTCTCCTTTCTAACTTGATCAGCACTGTCTGAAATCAGGCTGTTGCAACAGAACAGCCTAAAGATTACGACAGTTTCTTAAGAGGTCTCTCAACCACTAATTTTTTTCTTCAATCCATATTTCACACAGGAGGTATCTTATCAAGGGCTTTTTCAAAACCTTTCGGGGTTCCTCACTGCAACTCGGTAATCTAACCCACTGCAATAGTTAATTTTATGTCAACATGACTGGATCACAGAGTCTCCAGATATTTAGCTAAACATTATTTCAGGATATGTTTGTGTCCGTGAGGTTTCTGGATGAAATTAGCATTAGAATTGGTGGACTCAGTAGACCAGTCCACTCTCCTCAATGTGGGTATGTACCATCCAATCTGTTCAGGGCCTGAATAAAACAAAAAGGCCAAGGAAAGAAGTATTTGGCCCCTCCCGTCTGATCACTTGAGCTGGGACATGGATCTTCTCCTGTTCTCAGCACTCTCAGTTCTCAGACCCTCAGACTGGACTGAAACCTACATCATTGGTTCCCCTGATTCTTAGATCTTCAGACTCAGAATGAATTACATTACTACCTTTCCAGGGTCTTCAGCTTGCAGACAGCAGATTGTGGAACTTCTCAGTTTCCCTGATTACATGAACCAATCCCTATAATAAATATCTTCCTATAGCTATATCGTATTTGTTCTGTTTCTCTAGAGAACTCTTAATATACCTATTTTTCAGGTCTCATCTCTTACTAAAGGTTTTTTCAGTATCACGCTAGGTGAATTCCTAATGAAAATGATAAGATGGGAAAGCCCAAGCTTGGCATCAAAGCCTGAAAAATGACTTAAAAACAAAATGAGTTAACAACTACAAACTCGGGGGGCAGGGGGGAAGAGAAAGAAAGAAAAGAACAGTACAGAACTACATGAAGACTCTGAAGAGTAAACAAAAGAGAGAGATTGGGAGGATGAGAAATCTATAGACACAACTGGCACAGAAGTGAGTTTCATATGTCTGGTTTTTGGTTTTCTGGTTTGGGGGTTTTGGAGGGGGCACAGCTTTGCCCTAAGGACAGGCCATAGTCAAAGGAGTGGGCAGTACAGGCAGCTGAAACTTCAAGAGAAATCCTACAGACCGGCCAGAAGGAAGGCAAAACAGTTGGCTGCCAAGGGCAATCTAGAATAGGAGAGCTGAAGAAGGGATTCCCCTAATTCTTATCAACACTGTACAAGTCTCAGGCTGACCCCTTAACACTGTAGATATGTAGGAAAGACTCAACAGAACATCATAAAGGCTTAAAAAATTGAACTGAAATGTGAACCTATGGGAGACAAGACTTACAGTCTGAGCCTAACGTGGCCTGAAGCTAATTGCCAATGAAATTAAAAAAAAAAAAAATCAACATTCTTCAGTGGAATTTAACAGAATTCAGAGTCTACACAAAATACGATTAACTATATCCAAGGTACAACCCAAAATTATTTGACATACAAAGAACCCGGAAAATTTGACCCATTCTAAAATGAAAAAAATTAATAGATATCAACCTTAAAATGACTCAGAGGTTGAAATTATCAGATAAGGACTTTAAACCAGTTATGATAACTACACTCACTGAAGGAAAGGAAAAGACACTTGAATGACTGAAGAGATAGAAAATCTCAACAGAGAAATAAAAATTTCCGTTTTTAAAAAAAGATTTATGTATTTATTTGAGAGAGCGAGAATGAGAGAGAGTACAGGAGAGGGGGGAGGGTCAGAGGGAGAAGTAGGCTCCTCGCTGAGCAGGGAGCCCGATGCAGGACTCGATCCCGGGACTCCAGGATCATGACCTGAGCCAAAGGCAGTCACTTAACCAACTGAGCCACCCAGGCGCCCCAATAAAAATTTCCTTTAAAAATGGAAATCTTGAAAACTTCCAAACTCATTTTATGAGGCATTACCTTGATTCCAAAACCAGACAAAGACCCCATCAAAAAGGAGAATTACAGACCAATATCCCTGATGAACATGGATGCAAAAATTCTCACCAAAATACTAGCCAATAGGATCCAACAGTACATTAAAAGGATTATTCACCATGACCAAGTGGGAATTATTCCTGGGATGCAAGGCTCGTTCAACATCCGCAAATCAATCAATGTGATACAATACATTAATAAAAAAAAGAACAAGAACCATATGACCCTCTCAATAGATGCAGAAAAAGCATTTGACAAAGTACACCATCCTTTCTTGATTAAAACTCTTCACAGTGTAGGGATAGAGGGTACATACCTCAATATCATAAAAGCCATCTATGAAAAACCCACAGCGAATATCATTCTCAATGGGGAAAAACTGAGAGCTTTTCCCCTAAGATCAGGAACACAGCAGGGATGTCCACTACCACCACTGCTGTTCAACACAGTATAGAAGTCCTAGCCTCAGCAATCAGACAACAAAAAGAAAAAAAAGGCGTCCAAACTGGCAAAGAAGAAGTCAAATTCTCACTCTTTGCAGATGATATGATACTTTATGTGGAAAACCCAAAAGACTCCACCCCAAAACTGCTAGAACTCACACAGGAATTCAGTAAAGTAGCAGGATATAAAATCAATGCACAGAAATCAGTGGTGTTTCTATACAACAACAGGGCAGAAGAAAGAGAAATTAAGGAGTCCATCCCATTTACAACTGCTCCCAAAACCATAAGATACCTAGGAATAAATCTAACCAAAGAGGCAAAAAATCTGTACTCAGAAAACTATAGAATACTCATGAAAGAAATCGAGGAAGACACAAAGAAATGGAAAAATGTTCCATGCTCATGGATTGGAAGAACAAATATTGTGAAAATGTCTATGCTACCTAGAGCAATGTACACATTTAATGCAATCCCTATCAAAATACCATCAACTTTTTTCAAAGAAATGGAAAAATAATCCTAAAATTTGTATGGAACCAGAAAAGACCCTGAATAGCCAGAGGAATGTTGAAAAAGAAAAGCAAAGCTGGTGGCATCACAATTCCGGACTTCCAGCTCTATTACAAAGCTGTCATCATCAAGACAGTATGGTCCTGGCACAAAAACAGACACATAGATCAATGGAACAGAATAGAGAGCCTAGTAATGGACCCTTGACTCTATGGTCAACTCATCTTCGACAAAGCAGGAAAGAATGTCCAATGGAAAAAAGACAGTCTCTTCAACAAATGGTGGTGGGAAAATTGGACAGCCACATGCAGAAGAATGAAACTGGACCATTTCCTTACACCACACACAGAAATAGACTCAAAATAGATGAAAGACATAAATGTGAGACAGGAATCCAACAAAATCCTTGAGAAGAACACAGGCGGAAACCTCTTCGACCTCAGCTGCAGCAACTTCTTCCTAGACACAACACCAAAGGCAAGGGAAGCAAGGGCAAAAATGAACTATTGGGACTTCATCAAGATAAAAAGCTTTTGCACAGCAAGGGAAACAGCAAAAGCAAAAGACAACAGACAGAATGGGAGAATATATTTGCAAATGACATATCAGATAAAGGGCTGGTATCCAAAATCTATGAAGAACTTATCAAACTCAACACCCAAAGAACAAATAATACAATCAAGAAATGGACAGAAGACATGAACAGACATTTTTCCAAAGAAGACATCCAAATGGCCAACAGACATGAAAAAGTGCTCAACATCACTCGACATCAGGGAAATACAAATCAAAACCACAATGAGATACCACCTCACACCAGTCAGAATGGCTAAAATAACAAGTCAGAAAACGACAGATGTTGGCAAGGATACAGAGAAAGGGGAACCTCCTACATTGTTGGTGGGAATGCAAGCTGGTGCAGCCACTCTGGGAAACAGTATGGAGGTTCCTCAAAAAGTTGAAAATAGGGTGCCTGGGTGGCTCAGTTGGTTGGGCGACTGCCTTTGACTCAGGTCATGATCCTGGAATCCTGGGACTGAGTCCTGCATCGGGCTCCCTGCTTAACAGGGAGTCTGCTTCTCCCTCTGACCCTCCTCCCCTCTCATGTTCTCTCTCTCATTCTCTCTCTTTCAAATAAATAAACAAAATCTTTAAAAACAAAAATAGTTGAAAATAGAGCTACCCTACAACCCAGCAATTGCACTACTGGGTATTTACCCCAAAGATACAAATGTAGTGATCCTAAGGGGCACGGGCACCCCAATGTTTATAGCAGCAATGTCCACAATAGCCAAACTATGGAAAGAGCCTAGATGTCTATCAACAGATGAATGGATAAAAAAGATGTGGTATATATACACAATGGAATATTATGCAGCCATCAAAAAATGAAATCTTGCCATTTGCAACAACGTGGATGGAACTAAAGGGTATTATGCTAAGCTAAATAAGTCAATCAGAGAAAGACAATTATCATATGATCTCACTGATATGTGGAATTTGAGAAACAAGGCAGGGGATCATAGGGGAAGAGAGGAAAAAATGAAACAAGACAAAACCAGAGAGGGAGACAAACCATAAGAGACTCTTAATCTCAGGAAACAAACTGCAGGTTGCTGGACTGGAGGGGGGTGAGAGGGATGGAGTGGCTGGGTGATGGACATTGGGCAGGGTATGTGCCATGGTGAGCGCTGTGAATTGTGTAAGACTGATGAATCACAGACCTGTACCCCTGAAACAAATATTATATGTTAATAAAAATAAATTTTAAAAAAAATTGGAAATCTTAAAATAGAAAAATATAATATCTTAAATAAAAAATTCTGTGGATGAGCTTAATAGCAAAGAGAGATATAAAGAATAAAGAGTCAGTGAGCTTAAACTTTATCAATACAAATAACATACTCTCAAAAAGAGGAAAAAAAGATTGAAAAAAAAGATGAACAGAGCCTTATGGACTTAAGGTTTATTTTGTCAAAAAAAAAAAAAAATCAAACATATGAATAATTGGAATCCCAGAAAATAATGAGCCAAAGAAGTAAAATAAATATTGACCAAAAACAACCTAGACTTGAAGAAAGACAAATATATAAATTCAAGAAGCTTAATGAACCCCAAAGAGGAAAAGTTCAAAGAAAACTAGATCCAGATTCATAATCAAACTGCTGAAAATCAAAGAAAAGAAAAACATCTAAAGCAGCCAGAGGAAAATGCTATACTACATAGAGGGGAACATTTTCAACAGCATTACATTTCTTATCATTTCCTATCATCCTCTTTCAAGGCATCCAGAAGACAGTGGAACAACATCTTTAAAGGGCTGAAAAGAAAAACTATCAACCCAGAATTCTATATCCAGTAAAAATATCCTTCAGGAATGAAAGCAAAATAAAGACATTTTTCAGATTAAAGGAGAACCAAGAAAATCCATTACCAGCAGAACATCACTGCAAGTAACACAAAAGGAAGTTCTTTGGGATAAAAGGAAATGATAGCAGAGCAAAACCTGGATCTTCAATGATTGTTAAGCATGAGAAATATTTCATTTAAATAAATTATACTTCAATAAAGAAGCAAAAAACAATTTAAGGAAAATTACTTCTAACCAGAAATTCTATATGCAAACTAGTAATCAAGTACAGTAGTAGAATAAAGAAATTTTCGGAACCGTAGATCTAAAAAAATTTCACGTATTCTTTCTTATGAAGGTACTAAAGTATATGCTTGACTAAAATGACATAGTAAAACAAGAAAGAGGATATAATGAGGCGGAAACATAATACATAATTAATTTGCAAGATGATCGAAAGGAAAAGGAGACCCCAGGAGGGCAATTGTGCATCAGGCATAGAGGACATGGAGAACAACAATCTAGGTTAGAGCAGTATCAAGAGACAGAATGATATCACCAAGATCTCTTCTACCAAAGTATTTATTGTCTTTTTAACCCAATGCAGATTGCCTGATTGAGCCTAGTTTCTTGTTCTTGGCTCAGCTTCACCATAACCTGATAAAAGTTCCTTCTTGCAAGCCAGAAAGTTGATTCAGCTGAGGCCACTCACTTCACCACACAGAAGGGTTCTACTTTGATCAACTCCAGAGCTTGTGAATTAATTACGGGACAGATTATCTATATAGTATGCTTCCTTTTATGTAACAAAGAAAAAAATAAGAATTACACACACACCCATATGCTCCTTTGTGTGAAAAGACACGCAGAACAGTAACTCCGAACTAGTGAGAATGGTTACCTACGGTGGGGGGGTGTAGGTGGGAGCAGGTGAAAACTGGGCAAAAGAAATGAATGTGGAGTAACACTTTACTGCATATACCTTTTTCTATGTTCTGACTTTTGAAACCACATTCATGTTCCACATACTGAAAAAAATCAACACAAAGTAAGAATGGGAGATACAGCCCAAAACACAATGTAAACAAGAAGAAATGATCCTAACTATATTTAAAATGAGAAACACAACATACCAAAGGAATGAGGGAAGAACTAACCCAAGTAACTCTTGGGTAACAGTATTTAACTAAACCCTTAGGTTTAAAGACAAATAAGAAGTATAAACAAAAATTAAAAACAAATAAGAAGTATAAACAAAAATTAAACTCTAATTAGGGCACCTGGCTGGCTCTGTCCATGGAACACGGGAATCTTGATCTTGGGGATGTGAGTTCAAGCCCCGTGTTGGGTGTAGAGATTGCTTAAAAAAATAAAATAAAATCTTAAAAAAATTTTTTAAATTAAAGAAAATTAAGGGCATCTGGTGCCTCAGTCGGTTGAGCTTCCACCTTCAGCTCAGGTCATGATCTCAGGGTCCTGGGATCGAGCCCCACATCAGGCTCTCTGTTTAGCAGCAAGTCAGCTTTTCCCTCGCCCTCTGTGATCTCTCTCACTTTCGCTCTCTCTCAAATAAATTAAAATCTTTAAAAAATTTTTTTAAATTAATTTCTAATTAATAAGTTAGTTTTTCACAGAGGTATGGGTTAACAACTCTAAAACTACTTTCTGTATATTCTAGGATTTGACAAGTAAATAAACATACTGTGGATAAAAGGAGTCAGGTTTGTCAATGCTGGAGAAAAATATTATAAATATAGAAAGTAGAAAGGTGGGGCGCCTGGGTGGCTCAGTCGTTAAGTGCCTGCCTTTGGCTCGGGTCATGATCCCAGGGTCCTGGGATCGAGCCCCACATAGGGTTCCCTGCTCGGCGGGAAGCCCGCTTCTCCCTCTCCCACTCCCCCTGCTTGTGTTCCCTCTCTCGCTGTGTCTCTCTGTGTCAAATAAATAAATAAAATCTTCAAAAAAGAAAGAAAGAAAGTAGAAAGGTTAGAATAAACCCTTTGGTATTGAAATGGAATTGGAAGTATCACTATAACCAATGGTTTATAATATATAGAGACAGATAAACACAGAAATACACACACACAAATGTATACAAGTATATACATGTATATATTCTTTTTTAAAAATATTTTATTTATGGGGCACCTGGGTGGCTCAGTTGTTAAGCATCTGCCTCCAGCTCAGGTCATGATCCCAGGGTCCCGGGATCGAGCCCCGCATCAGGCTCCCTGCTCCGTGGGAAACCTGCTTCTCCCTCTCCCACTCCCTCTGCTTGTGTTCCCTCTCTCCCTGTGTCTCTCTCTGTCAAATAAATGAATAAAATCTTTAAAAATAAATAAATAAAATAAAATATTTTATTTATTTGTCAGAGAGAGAGAGAACAGAAGCAGGGGGAGCAGCAGGCAGCAGGAGAAGCAGGCTCCCCGTGGAGCAAGGAGCCCAATGTGGGACTCGATCCCAGAATGCTGGGATCATGACCTGAGCTGAAGGCAAATGCTTAACTGACTGAGCCACCCAGGCGTCTCACATGTATATATTCTTTTTTTTTTTTTCCGAGTCACATCTTTATGTTTATGCCTCTCCCAGGGCCCACAGTCGGCCCGAGGTCTGAGGGTGCGTGCGTGTGCACACGCACCTGCACACACACCCCACGCACACCCGTGAAGGAGCTGGTTTCCACACGGAGGCGTTCAGGCCACAACAGGGCAGTTCTCTCTCTGAAAGCAGACACGGGCGGGCCGCCACATGTATATATTCTTATGTTATCTAGCTCTGTCTTCTAAGAGGGCCTAGAATGAATAGTATCCCAGTAGCAATGACCCCAGCTCTCAGTTTCTCAATACCATTCACTGCTAAAAGGAACCACAGCTCCTTAGAGAAATGGCCAATTCTGAGACTGGAGTGGGGGTAGGTACAGTAAGAGCCTAGAAGAGGGGTTTGCAAACTACAGCCCAAAGGCCAAATTCAGTGAGGCACCTGTCTTTGTAAATAAAGTTTTATCGGAACATAGCCGTGCTCATTCGTTTACAAATTGTCTGTGGCTGCTTTCCTGCTGTGAGGGTGGGCTTAAGTAGTTGCAGGAGACTGTATAGCCCTCAAAGCCAAAAATATTTACTATCTGGCCACTTACAGAAAAAGTTTGCCAAGCCCTGGCCTAGACAGGATATCTTCTTGTTCCAGAAAGTAAGGACACACCCAAAACTAATGGGGTCATGTCAAGAGTTCACAGGAGCCAGTTGAAAAGGCTCCTACTGGCCAAATATATGACAATGTAACTATCAAAAATTTTACATAATGGCTTATAACCCATTAAATAAAATAAAAATCCATGCATTCATGCTGATAAAAACAAATAAAAGGGGAAGCTCTTCCTTATATCAGAATCCCAACATTACAATAAATGCAGAAAAAGTGATGGAATTAAAAAATTACCAATGGCAATCATCATCATCCTAACTCATTCGGATTCATCAATGGATGCTAAACCAGTGGGTGAAAGTTTGAGGAGTAAAAGAATATTAAATCACCTCAAACTATCTTCAAAGATAGTTATTAAATATAAAGAGGAAAAGCATATCTTGACAGTGGAGATATGTAGACAACCAGCTTAACCAACTGATCAAAGTAATAAACACCTGTAATGGGGCAAATCAACATCATATGCCTCCTGATAAGATACATTAAGAAGAACATGTCACGGGGGCGCCTGGGTGGCTCAGTCGGTTAAGCGGCTGCCTTCGGCTCAGGTCATGATCCTGGGGTCCTGGGATCGAGCCCCACGTCCAGCTCCCTGCTCAGCAGAGAGCCTGCTTCTCCCTCTCCCTCTGCCTGCCACTCTGCCTACCTGTGCTCTCTCTCTGTCAAATAAATAAAATCTTTAAAAAAAAAAAAAGAAAGAAAAACATGTCTCATCTGAAACACCAGTAAAACCCAAACTGAGAGACTTAACTACAAATAACTGGCCTATAATCTTCAAAAATATTATTCATGAAAGGAAAGACTCTTCCAGATTAAAGGATACCAAAGACACATGACAACTCCATGCACTTGTGATCAGGATTTTTGTCTCCTCTGTAAAGGACATGATAGGAAACTTGAAGATATTTGAATAAGATCTATAGATTAGCTAATGGCATTGTATCAATGTTAATTTCCTTATGTGATCCCTGCACAATGGTCATAAAAGAGAATGGCTGTGTCTGCAACTCACTCTCAGCTCAGAAAGGAAAAAGGCAAGCAGGAAAGGATATTAAAGTAAATGTGATAAAATGTTAATGCTGAAAAATCTGGTGAAGAGGACAGAGTAATTCTTTGTACCATTCTTGCATCTCTTCTAGAGGTCCGAAATTACATGTTTTCAAAAAGAATCCAAGTCTTTAATTATAAGATCATATCTGTTTATTGAATTATACTTTTTCTCACGCTAAAGAACATTCACAACAACTAAAAAACACCCCCTAACATGTTATACGAATGATGTACTAAATAACAGAAACTCAAATAATCAGTTAAAGGGTATGTGGGCTACAAGATCATTCCATCCTGTTTCATATGGGCCAAAACAGATTTATTAGCTGCAAGCTCAAATAAAGTGATCTCAAATGAGAGTTATGTCAGTAAAAATACCGCCTCTCAACAGGTCAGCAGTGACTTTACTCACTTATATTTTACAAAATATTTTGAGGATTTAAAAGATTAAATGTCCTGAAAGGGACAACAACCCAGCACTTTTTTGCAAACACAGCTGTTGGTTAAAGCTCTTGAGAAAAGTCTGGAATGAGAATCAGTTGTAGGAAGAGATAATGGTTATAAAAAAATTAAGAAAATTTTGGAATCTTTTCCTATTATTCCAACAGCTGACTTGCCTCTGAACACGTGCTTCCTTACTACATGTAGCATTATATGCACTTCGGCTCTGGGCACAACATGACCGACAAGGTCCCTACTTTCATGGTACTTACCATCTAGGGGGCTGAGAAGACAAACAAGTAAACAGACAACAAGGCAGTAAAACCGAGTGAAAGGACAGTGACAAACAGGATGAGGAAAAGGGGACACTACTTTAGTTGTGGTGATCAGGAAAAGCCTCTATTGAGGAGATAATACTGGAGCTAAAATCCAAATGATGAGAAGTCCACAGGTGAAGGTCTCAGAGTAGAGCCCTCTTGGCAGAGGGTATGACAAGTACAATGACCACAAAGGAGAAATAATCTCAGCATGTTCAAAGAAGTTATTTTAAAAAGGCCTCATTACTACTCTCAGTATAGTAGACAATACCAAAGAATTGTCAGTTTTGTATTAGGTATGATCGTGTCACTGTGACAATTTTCATCCCTGCATAGCGCACAGTAAATGATGTCAGGGACTTCTTTAAACTATTTCAGCAAGACAAAGAGAAATAAAAAAGGGATGAATGAGACAAGTGTGCAAAAAATACTTGATTTGGGGAAATGGGTAATTGGGGTTGATAAACTACGCTTTCTAGTTTTTGTACATTTGAAATTGTTCGTAATTTTTAAAAACTCCACATAACAGAAACTTCACATAAAAAGTGGCAATACCTCATATCTTCTTTCTCTTACTTTACTACACCAGCTCAACTCACCTTTTCAGTTCTGTGTTCTGACTACCTCATTCAAGGAGATATAAAAGAAAGCTTTAAGCATACACCCATACACTAGACAAGTCCTACACTCTATTGCTAAGTCCGGTTTCTGTGAGACTTAACGTACCTAAGGCAGGGTTGGAACTCATAAAGAATTAAAATGAAAGAAAATAAAATGAACAGCCACATACTAATAAACAGCAAGTCATTCTTTCTGAGAAAAAAATGGAAATTGCCTAGACCCAGGACCATCCTCCCAGAGATTAAAAAACACAATAGGCTTCTTCCCCCTCCATTCCCTGGAGACTGCTCTGGCAAACACTTTGGGATTGTGAAATCCTACTCTCAATGTTCAGTCTTGATCTTACTTGACCTTGCTGTAGCACTTGACAGAGTTGAACATTCCCCCTGTTCTTGAGCCTCTCTACTTCCTTGGCAGACATGACAGGAGGGCTAAGCGTGCTCATACTCCTTCCTTTTAAGAACAAGGGTCACATCCACAGCCCCTCCTGAGAGACAGGCAAGCAATTCCTACCCCAGGTGACCAGTTCTGAAAGAACCAGGAGTGGGTCCCTAACCCAATAATCTACGACCTAGTGGTGTGTCTAATCTAATGATGTGTCAGAAACTTTTCTTTCTGGTAATACAGTGGAGTCATTTTTCTGAAAAACCTTCTGATAGCAAATTACTACAACTGCTAAATAAAATATTACCAACTTCTGGAGAGCATAGTTGAGCTCTCAAGAGAGAAAAGAAAATCCCCAGGAGCTAAAATTCGAGTGAGAGCTAGAAACCAGAATACATGGAAGCTGAGGCTACAGAGACCCTGGGAGCACATCCTGGATTCAGTGCCAAGAGGCTTGTAGTTTAAAGCTGCAGGGGGTAGAAGTGCCTGGGTGGCTCAGTCAGTTAAGCGTCTGCCTTCTGCTCAGGTCATGATCTTGGGGTACTATGATCAAGCCCCACATCGGGCTCTCTGCTCAGCAGAGTCTGCTTCTCCCTCTGCCCTTCCTCACCGCTTGTGATTTCTCTCTCTCTAATAAATACTTTTTTAAAAAAAAGAATTAAAAAATAAAGCTGCAGGGGGGGCAGGAGATAAGGCTTTGATCATATGAAATGTAGAGACACAGAAGTTAGCCTTCTGCAAAAAAAATCAAGACCCTTAAAGTGCCATCAACTCAGTGAAAAGGTAGGCTAGAAAAAAAATGCACAGTGAAGAAAAACATCAAGCAATGTGTGTGTGATGGGGCGCCTGGGTGGCTCAGTCAGTTAAGCGTCTGCCTTCTGCTCAGGTCATGATCTTGGGGTACTATGATCAAGCCCCACATCGGGCTCTCTGCTCAGCAGAGTCTGCTTCTCCCTCTGCCCTTCCTCACCGCTTGTGATTTCTCTCTCTCTAATAAATACTTTTTTAAAAAAAAGAATTAAAAAATAAAGCTGCAGGGGGGGCAGGAGATAAGGCTTTGATCATATGAAATGTAGAGACACAGAAGTTAGCCTTCTGCAAAAAAAATCAAGACCCTTAAAGTGCCATCAACTCAGTGAAAAGGTAGGCTAGAAAAAAAATGCACAGTGAAGAAAAACATCAAGCAATGTGTGTGTGATGGGGCGCCTGGGTGGCTCAGTCAGTTAAGCGTCTGCCTTTGGCTTAGGTCATGATCTAATGGGTCCTGGGATCAAGTCCCGCATCAGGCTCCCTACTCAGTGGGAAGCATGCTTCTCCCTCTGCCTCCCTCTCCCTTTGCCTGCCGCTTCCCCTGCTTGTTCTGTCAAATAAATAAAATATTAAGAGGGAGGGAGGGAGGGAGGGAGGGAGGGAGGGAGGGAGGGAGGGAGGAAGGAAGGAAGGAAGGAAGGAAGGAAGGAAGGAAGGAAAGAATGTGTGTGTGTTGATATGGGCTCCAGCTGGGAACACAGGTGAGTTTCCCCCAGAGATTCATAAACATGGGCTTGCCAGAATGCAGTGTAGCTGCACTAACCCCAAGCACATACCCTAACTTAAAGTGAGCCTAGGTTGGTAGTATCCCAAGGCACTGTCTGAACCAAAAAATCCTCTCAGAATTATCTACTTCAGAATATTCCCACACTCAAAAGCCTGATAAATGCTTACAAAACACATGAGGAAGAGAGCTGGAGGAAGAGAGCCATCGTGTTTGAGAGTCAGAAAAAAAATAGCAAAATGTGGTACAAAATAATTTTAGGTCATAAAAATGACAAATATATAACATTTTAAAACTATAATGTGTATAAAGAAATACAAGATAAAATAAACACAAGTAAAATCTTACTAAAAGACAAATTTTAAAAGAATTAAATAGAACTTTCGGAAGTAAAAAGTAGCTAATGTTGGCAGGTAACTTTATAGGCAAATGCACTAGACTTTCTCCCTGATTACATTAGATGGTTAAAAGCAAAAGTATAATAGTGTCTGGTACGGTTCTCAATGTATGTAAAGGAGATATTTAAGACAACTAATTATAAAGTAGGGAGAATAAAGGGACCTAAATGGTGGTAAAATTCCTACATTTCACCTAAAGTGGCAAGATATAAATACCAAAGACTATGACCCAAATTTATCTTGAAATTCAACACAACTCATATCAGATTCCAAGGTTTCTTGTAGATGAAGACAAGCTTATCTTAAAGTTTATATGGAAATGAAAAGAACTGGAATAACTAAGAGGTCCCTGGGTGGCTCAGTTGGTTGGTTGGGCATCCAGCTCTTGATTTCAGCCTGGGTCATGGTTTTGGGGTTGTGAGATCAGGCCCCAGGTTGGGCTCCCTGCTCAGGGGGCAGTTTGCTTCTCTCCCTCTTCCTCTGCCCCTCCCCACACTCGCACGTACACCCTCCCTCTAAAAAAAAAAAAAAAAAAAGAACTAGAATAACTAAAATAATGAATAACTAAAATTAATGAATTAAGCCAAAATAAAAATTGGAAGAAGCCTACTACCCAATTTTAAGCTATGCAGCAAACAAAATCAAGATAGTGTCATGTTTTCAAAGGTACAGAAACACAGACCAACAGTGTCATGTTTTCAAAGAGACAGACACACAGACCAATGGAACAACACAGAGAACCCAGTAACAGACCCATACAAATATGCCCAACTGAATTTTGACAGAGGTGCAAAAGCAATTCAAGGGAGGAAAGGCAGCCTTTCCAACAAATGGTGCTGCACCAACTGGACATAGACAAAAAATAAACCCTGACTGGAACTGCACATCTTATACAAAAATTAATTTCAAATGGACCTAACATAAAACTATAACACTTTTAGAAGAGAACATGAGAGGAAAACTTTATGACCTAAGAGCAGGTAAAGAGGAGCGCCTGGCTGGCTCAGTCAGTAGAGCATGCAACTCTTGATCTCAGGGTCATGAGTTCAAGTCCCACAATGGAACAGAGCTTACTTAAAATTTTTTTTTAATTTTTTAAAATATTATTAAAAAAAAGATTGCAGGAAGAGCTCTTAGACATGACACCAAAAGCATAATCCATCAAGAAATAAAAAGCGTAGGCATGTCTGGGTGGCTCAGTCGGCTAAGAGTCTGCCTTCAGCTCAGGTCATGATCCCAGAGTCCTGGAATTATCAAGGCTCCCTGCTCAGTGGGGAGTCTGCTTCTCCTTTTCCCTCTACCCCTGCCCTCTGTTCATGCTCTCTCTCTCTCTCTCTTTCTCAAATAAATAAAATCTTAAAAAAAAAAAAAAAAAGGAAAAGGGTAACTTTTTTTTTCATTTCTAGGACCTGTTCATTGACATAGCTGAATGACGAGTTAAGAAATTTTTACTCAATATGTTAAACATTAGAGCTCTTCTCAGAAGACCAAAAGGAGTAGTTAGAATCTCAGTTCTCTGTTTTATCCTTTAGTATAGTGGACAGGTAGAAGGGACTTATGTATATATAATTATTTCATTTTAATGAAAGACACTGGCTGGACACCATTTACCTACAACCTACCACTTTAGGATCATTGTGAAAATCTCCAGGGAATTAAACTTGAAGAGTTTCAGACCCTCAGGAATAATTCTGGGGCTGCTGGCAACAATCAACGGTTACTAATAAAGAAAAAAGACCATCTCATGTCATAGAACATCTTGAATTGCTTCTTTAACTTATAAAGTATTATAACTCATAGTGGAATTAAAGTTTATAGTTTTAGTCTAAGTTTAAAAACCATTACACTAGAAAGCGTAATTAAGAGACTTAGATTATGAAATATTTTGTTCACTTCTGCAACCCGAAAGCCTAGCAAAGTGCCTGCTAAATAATAGCTCAGTAAAGTCTAGAAGAATTGTACCACTTCCAAAAGAAAAACGAAATGCTGAATTGAAGGGACTGAAATCATGAAACTCACTGAAAGTCTGTCACCGAAAGCCATCTACCACAATCCATCAGACCCCATTGCTTTCACTCTACACTCTCAAACATGTAACAGCCCCTCTGTCATTGTTCTAGTACTGGTCCATACTGCCCTTCCTGCTTCGTATCCTGAATCCCAAGGCCAGTTTACCCTTCCTAATGTATGGTCTGATCATGGCATGACCCTACATAATTCTCATGCCACTGCCTCAGAAGGTTCTTCAGCATCTGCTAACATTACGTGCTACTTTTGTGTCACTTCACACATCCTCTCATGATTTACGCTGTTGAATGAAACATCCACTTGTTCATTCAGTCACTCATTTAACAAAAATGTGTTGAGCTCCTACACTAGGCCAGGTACTATGCTTGACCCTACGGAATACAGTGGAAAAGAAAAAGAGACTCAATTCTTCCTTTCATGAAGCTTAGTTTAGGGTGAAAGAAAAGATGTTAATCAAACAATTATACATATTGATGTGTAATTTCAAACTGAAATGTATACCCTGGAGTGGGAGTGTATATAACACACCCAAGGAATGTGGCTATAGGTCAGAAAAAAAGGGGAAAGTGGGGTAAGGTCAGGCTGGAAGGAAAGCAGGGGCCACACCCTACTAGAACTTGCAGGATATATGAAGAACTTTGTTTTTTTTCTAACAAACAAGGGGTAGGTACTCAAGTGTTTCAAACAGGAAGGTGAATGATCAGATTTACATTCTAATATGATCGCTCTAGCTTCAGGGTAGAAAATGGGTTGGAGACGAGAGGACAAGAATGAATGGGGTCCCCAGTTTGGTGGGTATTTGATCAGTCCCTGTAAAAAAATGATGGTATTGAGATCAAGAAATTTTAATCAAGAAATATTTAGGAGCCCAGAACAAAACGTGATGGACTGGGCATGGAGGGTGATGGAAGGAGGATGATCAAGGACAACTTCATGTTTTCTGGCCCATGTATGTTGAGTGGACGATGGGGACATTCACTGGGACAAGTTTACTGGATTGGGTAGACAAGCAGGGATCGTGAGCCTAGTACTGGACAAGCTGAGTGTGAGGTGACTCTGCAACACCAACAGATGACATCAAACAGGCAGCTGGATATCCAAGTCAGGAGCTCTGACAATGTCTGGGCTGAAGTCAAATCTGAGAGTCACCAGAGAACAAACAGTAATTGAAGTCGTGAACACAAATGAGATCAGCCAAGGGAGAGGGTAGGAAGAAAAAAGAGAAGGAGACTCAGACTAAGACTTGAGGAGCCTCAAAGTTCAACAGGCATAGAGAAGATTATCGCAAGGCAGAGAAGGAATGGCCTCCTCTGAAGGAGGTATAAGAGAAAACCCAGGAGAGTGTGATGTCAAGAATCAAGATTTCAAGAAGGTAGTGGGCAATAAAGTCATACATGGCTAGGAGAACTGAAATAAGAACTGAGCGTTCATCAGATGTAGCAGCACGGTGTCCCAGGAGCTTGGTGAGAGCTGTTTTAGTAAAGTACAGAAACAACAACCAAAGAGAAAGAAGCTGAAGAATTAATGCGCAGGGAGGACATGGAACTAATGAGTCCAGGAGACTCTTCTGTGAAGCCTTGCTGTGAAGAGGAGGAGATGAAATAAAAAAAATTGGGTTTCCATTTGTTGTTGCTATCATTTTCATTAAAGGGGAAACTTGAATGTGTTAAAATATTGATAGGAAAGAAGAGCTGAGAAGGTGAGGCCAAAGATAAATGATAGCTTCTGTGAGGGGAGCAGGGGGACATAAGGAAGGGTACATTTTGACTAACACACCCCCAACACGTCTTGTGTTCCTCAAGCTTACACAATTCACTCACCGTCCACTCCAACCTCACTCTTAAAATTTTACCCTCAAAGAACAGCTCAAATTCCATATCCTCTCCGTTCTATGAACCTCACCTAATTACTCTAGCTCTTGGGATCCCTTCTCTGAACTCCTACGGTGTGCTATGTTTTCCACATTTTTCACTACAAAATCCTGTATAGCAGGTTCCACAGAATACGCAGAGGGGAAATGAACATTCTACTTCCTGTCCAGCCCATGTCCTACCTCCTCGATAGAGCCTATCCTAACCATACCAGAACAAAGTAGTACCTCCCTTATAAAGTCCTGAACAATTACATCGTTCAGCATGTTAAGGATTTAAGATCCTAGAACGTAAAGCTCCAAAACTGTGAGGCCTTGTCTGCCTGGTTCACCACTATATCCCCAGTGCCTAGTAGGGCTGGCACGCAGAAGGTACCCAGGAAATGTTTAGTGAATGAATTAAAACAGATGCCCTGTTACTCTTCAACAACTATAAATTATTTAAGAGAAGGAATTATGGGGCGCCAGGGTGGCTCAGTCAGTTAAGTGCCCAACTCTTCATTTCAGCTCAAGTCATGATCTCATGGTGGTGAGATAGAGCCCCAAGTCTCTGAGCATGGAGAGACTGCTTAAGCATGCTGAGCATGCAGCCTGCTTAAGATTCTCTCTCTCCTTCTGCCCCTCCCCACTTCCCTGCCCCTGCCCCTGTGCATGCGTGTGCGCGTGCACGCACACGCGCGCTCTCTCTCTCTCTCTAAAAAAAAGATCATGTCTTATGCCTATTTCTACACAGTGCCCTACAAAGTAGAATGCATGTTCTTGATTAACACGATGATAATTTATTATGGCTTAATGTCCTAACGGGAATTGAAAAGACAGTCTGGCAATATACCTTGACACTGATGAAAAAGAATGAAAGTCTATGTAATGTTTCTCAACTCTAATTTTAAAAGATAATAGTTGTCTTCAAAACACTACAACATTTCCCCATATTCCAGAATTTAAGAAAACCCTTAAAGATAATTGAACTAACTCTCCCCTGCTTATGAAGTGCTTTTATAAATTCATGTAACACTAAAATTTCAGTGCCTGTTATAACATTTAAGTGAATTCTGGAGTTCAGTGTTTTCACATCTTGATAATACACAGGAGTACATCAGTAAAGGCAAGAAGCACATTAAGGATATTGCTAGAATGGATCTAAGTATCATCTCCCTGCCTAATAAAGACAGAATCATCTTAATGTCATTGAAGTACCAGAGTTCTGGTCATAAATGACACAACAACAAATGTAAGATATGCAATCAGGCAGCATACAAAATCAAAATCAAAAGAGATCAACCCAGGCTCTTCTCAAATAAAAGCTCTGCTACCAAATAAGCTTGACCCCAAAATACTATGAGGTGGAAACTGCTTCATTTTTCAGCAAACAGCTTCATTTGTCATGTGTACTTTGTACAGGATTACATTATAAATTCAACCTCATGTTTCTCTCCCATATTTTATTACTATGATTAAAGTCATCTACAGAATTACCAAATTGGAACAAATAAGATTACAAAATAAGATTATGCTTTAAAGACTTTCATACCAAATGTCACTTTCAACCCCCTGAAATTTACTCTATTCTCTCTTTTGGGATAAATGTGCAAACTTTGGAGACAAATTTTAGAAAAAGTAGCTTAAGGCTCGGGTCAAACACAAGTACCTTTAGAAATAAGAAGAAATTTCTTTTTATCCAGTGAGGAAGGAACAGAGAAACTTGTGGACTCTAAAAGAATAGGGACCAAATAAAGACTTCATTTTTTTTAACAGAAATCAGAATCTCTTTAGGCAAAGGAAGGTACCCATTGGTGTCAGAATTCATGCTCAGCACCAAATAGCAAAAGAAAGCATCTCAAAAACATACAGGGTTTTATTTCCATAATGTGTGAGCAGTCAGTCACACTGGAAAATCTCTGCCGTGATCAGTAAACTTGGGCAAACACAGAATAAAATAATATTCTCTCTCCTGACATAATTCAGGGCAATATTTCAGCAGCACGGAAAAAGCCACTCTAGAAGGTATTAGAAATCGTGACATGTATTGCATGAACTCCTAGTCCATGCTATCAAATAAAGTCTGTCTGCAATCTTTTCACTTTTCTTCATTACTTTTTGGAGAGGTTCTTTTATTTTTTCATTTTGGAAATGTAAACACACATACAAAATAGAAAGAATAAGTAATAAATGCATGCTCATCACTCAAATTCAACAATTACCAATAAATAGCCAATGTTTTTCATCTACTCCTACACACACATCCCCCATATACACGTATACATACTAAATTATACTGAAGCACATGGGAAGACTTTTAAATTCCCTTTTAAGAACTCTAAATTACAGGTCATAAATGGCAAAATATTCTATTCAGCAAACAATTCAGTGACAGCTACTGTTATCCCTTAAGGCCTTTACTTACATAAAGCATAAATTTAATGGAACAAGGTTATCATACAGGTATAATCCAAATTTCAGGCTGTGATACAGAACAGCTACTTAATAATAAAGCTGAGAATATAATTCATCCGCTAGCTATATGCATAATTTAAATGGTAATCAAAGCCATTATCTACCCACAAACACTAACCTCAAAATTAATAAGACAAAGGAAAGAGTTGCAAAGCTTACCCACATGGCAAATTTTACCATGGCAATTTAGAAAAATGTCTAGCTTTTAGAATCTATAATCAAGATGAACAGAATGACTAAAATATACAAGAAGTGAAAGTAATTTTCCCTAGGTTCATATTACATCAAATGTCAGTTTTCATGAAAAAAAATTTTTTTTTCATTTTACACAAGAGATTATTACCAACCTGGCTTCTGTGTTAGTTCTTTATTTTTAAAACTCTGTCCGTTATATCATTACTTTCTTCTTGGGGAAATGTGGCTACACCAATGCCTACCCTCAGGGCTGCAGCCACGGACATTTGGAATTTACTCTCTACGGGAAGTCCTCGCTGAGGACCATGCTCCCGCCTACAACACAAGGTGCTTCTCATGCACTGCAGACACTCCCGAGGGAAGACATGCCAAGTCACAAGCAGTTGTAATGTCCCCTCAAAAATGACAATGAAGATTTCTAGCATTATTCAAGGCATCTGGAGGAATGCAGGACACCAAATTCCAAATGGCAAAAAGATGAAGACTGAATCCAGACCACAGATGGAAAGATGGGGAGAACTGAATGACCCCTAAGCCAACTTGTCAATTTCGAATCTGGTCTGTCAGCTGAGCGTCCTGGACTGGGGGACCTCGAGAGAGGCCTCCCAAGACAAACTGATGCTAGCCCTCCTTTCTGTAGAGAAACTATGGTTCACATTCACACCATTCAACAGAAGTGAGTTTGAAAGATGGTGACTCTAGGGTTTGTGGCTTTTCAAAATTCTACATTTCCCAGATAGAAACCTCTACCACCCACCAGGGCATTATCGCGGATTAACAGTTAATCACTTCAGGTAGAGAGCAGAAAAATAGGACAATCCAAGGAAGCAAAGAACCAAAAGAATTCCAAGAACACTGAAAGGCAACTAAGACCTGCAGCATTTCTTCTCCTTGCTGCTTCAAAAGCAGAACTCAAAACAGCAGCACCGGAATCCCTGCTTCTCAGGGAGACAGACAAACCTGAGGTCTAGAGGCCCCGGGGAAACAAGCTGGTCCTCTACTTCCACTCCAGACCTCCAGTTTCCCAGTGTGGATGCAACCCTTCTGAGCAGAGAAGCAGAGTATGGGACACTAACTCCACAGCCAAGTTCAGAATCTTCTGATTATTTTAAAACGTCAGACGGCCAATGTTCAATTTGTCATTTATCGGGAAGCTACGTCACTAAGATCTTGCTATCTCTAGATGCACATAAAATATAAGGCTTATGGGCGCCTGGGTGGCTCAGTTGGTTAAGCGACTGCCTTCGGCTCAGGTCATGATCCTGGAGTCCCGGGATCGAGTCCCACATCGGGCTCTCTGCTCAGCAGGGAGTCTGCTTCTCCCTCTGACCCTCTTCCCTCTCGTGCTTTCTATCTCTCATTCTCTCTCTCTCTGAAATAAATAAATAAAATCTTTAAAAAAAAATATATAAGGCTTATATTCATACACAGGCTTTGTGCAAATTTCACTAATCCAGACGTGAGGAAATCCAAAGTTATGATTCCCACAGCAACTGTAATCTTGGCAAACCCAGACTCATGTATTCTGTACTACTTCAGATGGTAGTGACCTTAAAAGAAACTCAGAATAAAGCACATTTTAATCTCCACATCTAATCACAAAGAAAAACTCTCAGATCAGAGATTAGAAAACCGCTTTCCTTCAGGGATAGTGGAGCTATTTCTTTGAGACAATTAACAAAGACTGGACCAAGCACTGAAGAATGTGCTGGAAGAAACAATCCTTACCTGGCCTGAATGACAGGGGCCCGGCAACTAACTTAATAAGGTTTCCTTTAAGCTCTCATTTCTGATTTGCTAAAACAACCAACTGGTGGCATTTAAACTTCATTTCAAACATTTAACACTTTCAAAAAGTACCCTAAGTGCTAATCGGATGCAGAATAGGCTCAATTTTAGCCCCCACTTGAGGTAACAGATGAAACATTTGAAGCCACCACAAAATGGATTATTTACTAGAAAAGAAGTCAAATAATACTTGGTCATGTCCATTAACATAGAAGATGGTTTCACTGGTCCTTAGTTCAAGGTTAAAATGCCAGTTTCTAGAAAGCTAGGTGCCACCCAATAAGCTATAAGATTAATGGAAGACAGCAGAGCTTAGTGGTTAAGAGGCTTCTGCAGCCAAAATGCCCAAGTTTGAATCTTAGTTCTGCCACTTAAAGCTGTGGCTCTGGGCATGTTACTTCACATCTCTGTGCCTCAGCTTTACCATCTAAAATGGGCCGATAAACCTATCTTGCAGAGCTGTCGGGAGTACTAAATAAGGTAATATAAGTAAAGTTCTCACAAGAGTGCCTGGCAGATAGTAAGCACTCAAAAAGCACTTGCTATTATTAACGTAAGGTCATTTATTTTATCTTTGCAGCAATCTATTTTTTTTCATTTTTGAGAGAGAGCATGGGGGTGGGCGGGGCGGAGAGAGAGGAGAGAGAGAATCCCAAGCAGGCTCCATGTTCAGCTCAGCGCAGAGCCCGACATGGGGCTCATTCCCACAACCATGAGACCATGCCCTAAGCCAAAACCAAGAGTCAGACGCTCAACCAACTGAGACACCCAGGCGCCCTAGCAGCAATCTTCATTTATTTGAAAAACCAGCACCCACACTAAAAAAGACCAAAAAATCTAAAAATACCATGATGGTAGTACTTTAATCAGTCTCTATAGCACAACAATAATAAATGACCTCACCTCCTCTTGCCTCCTTCCTCTACCCATCCTGCTAACTAAAGACAGAGTCCAAACATTTCAGCTGCTTCATAATCTGTTGGCCCATCTGGGCTTATTGTCTTCCCTACTCCTATTATAACCTTCTGCTTCAGTCAAACTAGTTTTCTCACAAGCCTCTAACGATATCTCGTACTCATTCAACAAACATCTAAGAATCCATGGAGCCAAGCACGTTACTGACATGACATGAAAAGCTTCTGCCCTTAAAAAGCTCACAGGAGGTGGGCGCCTGGGTGGCTCAGTTGGTTAAGCGACTGCCTTCAGCTCGGGTCATGATCCTGGAGTCTCAGGATCGAGTCCCGCATCGGGCTCCCCGCTCAGCGGGGAGCCTGCTTCTCCCTCTGATCCTCTCCCCTCTCATGCTGTTTCTCTTTCTCTCAAATAAATAAAATCTTAAAGAAGAAAAAAAAAAGCTCACAGAATATAGCAGAAAAAGACATGTAAAAAATGGTTTCAGTAGAAGAGAACTACAGTCACGAAAGAGCAAAAGTAAGGTAGCTGCACGGAGAGGAGCTGGTGAGCTCTGTTGGTGAAGAGGTCCCCTCCAGGAGGGCTTCACAGGGGAAGGCTTGTGAGAAACCCTCAAAGATGAAGACACTGAGGAGAGGGTCAGAGGACAAACAGCAAAAAGCATGGGCAAAGAAATTCTAGGTAATGAGGTGCAGCTGGACTGCCGGGGAGCTGATGGAAGCTAGAAGCTGGAAAACAGGGAGAAGCAAAAGGAGTCTTGTCCCAAGTCAGAAGCACTGGGGTAAAGTTCTGCCCTGGAATCACCAAAGAATGTTCAAGGGCCTCATATCAGATCTGCATGTTACCCTGATCACTGCAGCTGCAATTCAGAGGCTGATTGGGAAGGAGAGACTGGGGACTGAAAAACCTATTAAGACAATTGGAAGGACCCAGGTAGCAATAGGGATGGAAAAAAGGGAGACGGGTTCAAAATACAAATTAAGAACAGAATTGGTAAGACTTGGTATGAGCATAAGAAGAGGGGAAATCTAGGAGGACTCAGAGGTTTTCTAGCTCTAACAACTGAAGAAATAAAAGAATGGTGATAACACGTAGGCAGGGGGAAGAGTACATGACGCCAGATGCAGAGCGTGGGTCTTTATTCTAAGAGCAATGGAAAGTAGGACAGGGACAGAACTTTAAAAAAAGGTAAAAACCTAAATAGATCTTTAATCAGAGAAGAAACCAGAAAACAGGGCACCTGGGTACCTCAGTTGTTGGGCGGCTGCCTTCGGCTCAGGTCATGATCCCAGGGTCCTGGGATCAAGTCCCACGTCGGGCTCCCTGCTCGGCGGGAAGCCTGCTTCTCCCTCTCCCACTCCCCCTGCTTGTGTTCCTGCTCTTGCTGTCTCTATCTCTGTCAAATAAATACATAAAATCTTAAAAAAAAAAAAAAAAGAAAGAAACCAGAACACACTGCCAAAGATCCACACACTCCCCCCAAATCGCACAAGATGGTTTGAGAGACAGGTAATTTCAATGTTATGGAAGCTCTTCAATTTATTCTATGAGGCTAAACAACCCCAATACCAAATCTGACAAAGAAAGAACACACACACTCTCTTTTACACACAGAACTACAGAATTTTTATTATAAACAAAAATGCAAAACCCAATATAAAAAAATAAAATATTAAGTCCAACATTAAATTTTAAAAAAATTATAAAACATGAATCCATGGTAGAGATCTGTTAACATATTCATTAGGTTAGTAAATTAATGGAATGGAACCAAATCATCATGAAGATAGAAGCCAAAAGGCAGGTGTTTTATTTTGTTTTGTTTTTTTACTTGTTGCAAGGATTACTATCAAAGTGCATGCACTTGAGCCAGAGACCCTGGTCGCTTGTGTAGCATACTACCTACACTGCTTCTGAGTCCACCAGCCAGCCAGTGGCCTAGACTCCAAGCTCTAACAATATGCACCCTACACCCATTCTGAATTAAGACTTCTCAGTAAACTAGGACTAAAAAGAATGTTTTTCTAATGCAATAAGATGAATTTATCAAGGAAACAACACCTCTTCTGTAGTATTCAGGCCAAAAACAATACATAACTTGAATTTAATCATGAGGAAACATCAAACAAACCAAATGAGGAACATCCTTAAAAAAAAAAAAAAGAGGACTCTATTCTTCAAAAATATCAATGTCACAAAGGACAAAGGCTAAAAGAATATTTCCAGATTAAAGAAGACAAAGGAAACAGGACAACTAAATGCCATGTGTGACCATAGATTAGATCCTGCACTAGAGGGGGAAAGATGCTAAAAGATGCATTACTGATCAAATGATAAAACTTTATTTGTAATAGCCAAAAACTGAAAACAACCCAGATGTGCCCTTCAGCAGATAAATGGTGAAACAAACTGTGGTACATTCATGCCATGAAATACTACTCACAATAAACAGGAATGAACTATTGATATATACAATAACCTGGATATGCTGCAAGGGAATTATGTGGAGTGAAGCAATCTCAAAGGTTACATACTGTATGGTTCCATTTATAGTATTCTTGAAATGACAAATCAGAGAGATAGAGGAGAGTGTCAGGGTTGCCAAGGGTTCAGAAGGCAGAGAGGGAGGGAGATGGCTGTAGCTATGAAAGGGTAGCCCAGGAGATTCTTGTGCAGGACCTATTTTGTATCTTGACTGCACTGGTGGTCACACAGATCTACAGATGTGATAGAATACACACACACACCAGTACAACTAAAACTAATGAAAGCAAAATAAGATGGGTGGATTGTATTGACATCAATTTCCTAGTTGTGATATTATAGTTACACATGAGGAAACTGGGTGAAATATCCACAGGATCTCTCTGTATTTTTTCTTACAACTGCATGTGAATCTACAAGTATCTCAAAGTAAAAAGCTTAATTTAAAAATAAAGTTTAAAAAGGAAAAAAGTTAAAACAAAAAAAAACTTATAATCATGAAACACTAGAAGCATTCCTATTAACTTCAAGAGTAGGAAAAGGATGCCAGCTGTTATAGTGTTATTTAATATCATTCTAAAGGCACTAGTCATTGCTATAACCAAGACCATATAAACATTAGAAAAGAGCCAAAAGATCAATTATAAATGAAATCCTTGCTACTTAGAAAATCCAGCACAATCAAGTGAAAAAGTATTAGAATGAGTTCAGTAGTATCCAATATCCAAATACAATATACAAAAATTAACAGCCTTATTATATCCCACTAATACTAAATTAGAAAACTGGGCAATAAAAAACTTGATTCTATTTTTAATTCTTTACCTAAGTCATATATAACTATTTTTTAAATATCTAAAAAACTGTCCCAGGAATATGACTATGCGTCTCTAATAAGCTTCTCCAAACACATTCTCCAATTCTCCCCACTGAGCACCATATTTGTTCTCTGATTTGCTGTGTCTCAGTCTCTAGTCCAACCTTCACTTCAGAAGCCAAAAGCTAAAAAGTAGATTCAAAAATGTCTTCCAGTTCCCCAAGGCCTCAAATACTTTACACAAGTCTAAGTCAGTTATAACAGATGAGGATCTAAGGTTCCTTCCAGCTCAGAATCTCCATCCTGCTAGGAGCCAAAATCCCTTTAATCAGTTCCAAGAGACTCAGTGTGAGTTCTTGTGCAGCCCTCAGGACCATCTCTCCACTTCATGAGGCTTCCCTCTCCCAGGAATTCCAAGTTCTTAGTCAGTGACACTCACTCGAGAGTACACCCACATTAATCCATCCATTTTTAGTCCAGGCCTCTCACAGTAGCCCCCATTTCAAACTCCAGCCATTTCTAAACCACTATCAGCTAATCCATGTCTTCCAGTGGATCCCCTGTGCCATATATCCTCTGTGAAAGCCAAGACAGTTTTTCACTCTATAGACAGAAGTGCTTCTGCCTATAAGCTCCAGGTCTTCAATATACAAGAAATAACCTCAGTTAAGAAGCAAGACAAGGGGCGCCTGGGTGGCTCAGTTGGTTAAGTGTCTGCCTTCAGCTCAGGTCATGATCCCAGGGTCCTGGGATCAAGCCCCGCATTGGGCTCCCTGCTCTGCGGGGAGCCTGCTTCTCCCTCTCCCTCTGCCTGCCGCTCCCCCTGCTTGTGCTTGCTCTCTTTCTGTCAAATAAATAAATAAAATCTTAAAAAAAAAAGGAAGCAGCAAAGATAAATAAATAATAAAGCTAAGAAACACATCTAACTTTGTAAATAATGTAGGAGTAAGGTGTCAATTCAGATCAGTGGAATAAAGATAGATTTCTCACTAAATGGTGGTGGAACAATGGTCAACTACATAGGGGAAGGAAATGGACTGCCCCACACCAAATCTGATGGATTAAAGAAGTGACCACAAAATATGAAATGATAAAAAGATTAATAGATTCAACTGCAAAAAATTAAAATATGTAAGTATTGAACACACACCATATCATATCATAAACAAATATAAAAGCAAATATCTTGCTTCCCATGTTAGGTAAACTACTCCAAAGTACAGAAAAAGATGAGGGGTGCCCTGCTGAGCAGGGAGTCTGCTTCTCCCTCTCTCTGCCCTCCCCCCAACTTGTGCCCTCTCTCTCTCAAATAAATAAATTATTTTTTAAAAATAAGTCAGAAACAGTAAACATTGTACTTAATGGTGTAATGTTAAAGTTCAGAAAGGATATCACCAACAACTCAACACTGTACCAGAGAGGTCCTCGCCGATGTAATCAAAAAAGTTGGTAAGAAGAAGAAATACTGGAAAAGAGACTAGGTTTTCAATATTACAGATAATATGACTATCTATCTAGAAAATCTCAAAGGATATACTCACAATTTATTAAGACTCATGATTTCAGCAAGAATGCAGAAAGGGTAGATCCAAATAAACAAATAAGTTATCACTAACGTTCCTATATGCCCACAACAATCTAAAAACAAGACAGAAAGAAAGATTAATTCTAAGTAGTAACCAAAATCACAAAATGCCTGAGGATAAAATTAATAAGACTGATACAAGTTCTAAATTAAATTTTTAAATTATTTTTTTAAAACACAGAAGACCTAAACAAAGAAACAAACCCTGCTCTAGACCAGAAAGACACAAAATTATAAAGATGTCAGCTGTAAATTAATTAAAAAATTACAATGTAACCACAATTAAATTCAAATCATGACTTTTTTATAGAAATTGACAATCTCATCTTAACAATCAAATGGAAGAAAAAAGGCAAAGGATGCAAATAGACATTACTCCAAAGACGATATATTCATGGCCAAAAAATTCATGAAAACATGTTCAACATCATTAGCCATCAAGAAAATGTAAATCAAAACCACAATGAGGTTCCCTTCACACTCACTCAGAAGGCTATAACAAAACAAAACACAAACCAGAAAATAATAAATATTGGCAAGGATGTGGAGAAAGTGGGACTTTCATAAATTCCTGGTAGATATGTAAAATGATTCAGCCACTATGGAAAACAGACTGGAAGTTCCTCAAAAAGTTAAACATGGGATTACCATATGACCCAGCAACTCCAGTTCTAGGCATATGCCCAAAGAGTTGAAAATAATTATCCAAACAAATACTTATACACACATGTTCATAGCAGAACTATTCATAATAGCCAAAAGGTGGAAACAACCCAAATGTCCCTCAATGGATAAATAGTGGCATATACATAAAATGGAATCTTTTTAAGCCATAAATAATGAGTGTATCTGAAAGAAGGAACCCATGCTACAAGATGGATGAATCTTAAAAACATTATACTAAGTGAAAAAAACCAAACAGACACAAGGTCACATATGATTCCACGTATATGAAATATCCAGAATAGGTAAATGCACAGAGACATAACAGAGATTGGTGGTTGCCAGAGGACAGGGAGAAGGAATAGGGAGCAACTACTGAATAGGTATGGGGCTTTCTTTTGGAATTAGAGATGATGACTGTACAACACTGTGAATGTACCAAATGCCACTGAATTGTTCCCTTTAAAATGGTTAATTTTATGATATGTGAATTTCACAACAGTAAAAAAATATTTAAGTATCAAATGGAAGAGAAAAATGTACAGAAAGATGGAAAATATTTGCAAAGAAAAGAGTAACAAGATTTGCTCTATCAGATTGAAAAACATACTATGAAATAATGGTTATTAAAAGAGTATGATATTCAGTACCCTTACCTTGATGAGCACTGAGTAATATACAGAATTATTGAATCACTATATTGTATACCTGAAACTAAAATAACACTGCATGTTAACTATACCAGAATTAAAATTTTTAAAATAACTTTTAAAAAGGAATATGACATTTACTTGAAATAGGTAAAGACATATAAGAAAATAGTCTAGAAAAAGACTTTTAGAAAATTATTTTATTTAATAATTTTATTATTTAAAACAGTTTAGAAGGGGCGCCTGGGTGGCTCAGTCGGTTAAGCGGCTGCCTTCAGCTCAGGTCATGATACTGGGGAGCCTGCTTCTCCCTCTCCCTCTGCCTGCCACTCTGCCTACTTGTGCTATCTATCTGTCAAATAAATAAATAAAATCTTTGGAAAAAAAAAAGTGTAGAAGGGGCGCCTGGGTGGCTCAGTTGTTAAGCATCTGCCTTTGGCTCAGGTGGTGATCCCAGGATCCTGGGATCGAGCCCCACATCGGGCTACCTGCTCCATGGGAAGCCTGCTTCTCCCTCTCCCACTCCCCCTGCTTGTGTTCCCTCTCTCACTGTGTCTCTCTCTGTCAAATAAATAAATAAAATCTTTAAAAAAAAAAAATCTTGAGGTTATGTTCACTTCAATCAATCAATCAAGATAATGGCACAACTGGCTATTTAGAGAAAAATAGTTAGATCCCTATTACTATACATAAAAAATAAGACTGTAGTTGGCTTAAAGAGCTAAATGTTAGATTAAGAGAAAATATAGGGGGAAAATTGCTTAAAATAAATGGGTAATGAAAATCTTCTTAGTTAAGACAAAAAAATGCAGAAACCATAAAGAGACTCAAATTTTTAAAAATAAAACTTCCATATACCAAAGAAGCCATAAATAAAGACAAAACAATAGACTTAGAGAAAATACTGGCAACATATAAGAATTCAAAGATTAAGGGGCACCTGGGTGGTTCAGTCAGTTAAGTGTCTCCCTTCGGCTCAGGTCATAACCTCCTGAGGGTCCAGGGATGGAGCCCTGAGTCAGGCTCTCTGCTCTGCGGGGAGTCTGCTTCTCCCTCTCACTCTCCCTCTGTGCTCCTGCTCTCACTCTCTGTCTCTCTCAAATAAATAAATCTTTAAAAAAAAATCCAAGGATTTATATACAGAATATGTCAAGATGTCAAGACCTACAAATCAATATGAAAGAAGCAACCCAATTAAAACAAAGTTAAACAAACAAACAAACAAACAAAAAAGAACAGACAAAAGATAGGAACAGTCAAAAAAAGAAATACTGAAATTTAATTGGCCAGTCTTCACACAGGCATGGTTATTATTCTTATGTGCAGTCAGGATAAAGAACCCCAAAACCATACCTATTTGAAGAATGGGGAGTGTCCGGGCTGCCCAAGGTAAAGTAGAAGGGGAAAGACAGGAAAAATGAGCCATCTTCAAGGACTTCTACCCACTCACTAAGGTATGGCCCTCAGAGATGGGTTCTGGAGCACATGGAGATGGAAGGCCTTAAAGGAAACTGGCTTATTTGTATCCAGTCAGAAAGCATTACCTTTTTTTTATTTCTAAAAGGCAGAAACATATGAATCTTATTCTTTATGAGACTGTGAGGAAAATTATTAAGAAATAAATTTATGTTCCTAAGTACAAGCAGGCCAGGATTCATTATTGTCACAATGTGACCAGAGCAGACACACATAATGTTCTAGGGAGAAGCAAATCACTGAAAAATATCTGTATTGTGATTCCATTCTACAAATTTCAAAAACATGCAAAATTAAAAAACAGTTTAAGGATACAAAGGATGTGGTTAAAGTATAAAGAAAATACAAAACTCAGGTTACCTCTGAAAGGGAAAAGGGGTAGGATTAAAACCAGAACACAGACCTTCAACAGCAATGACAACATCTTTTCCTACACTGGGTGCTTGTTACATGGATACTCATTGTCCTGTTAATTCTGTATACCTTACATATATTTCTCATACCTTATTTTATAACTTCTCAGTATATAATAAAAGACCATAATTTAAAAACAAACAAACAATGTGGGATTAAAAAGGCACAGCACAATAAGCCAATCAGAGAAAGACATGTATCATAGGACCTCACTGATAGGAGGAATTCTTAGTCTCAGGAAACAAACGGAGGGTTGCTGGAGTGGAGTGGGGTGGGATCAGAACCCATCTCTGAGGGCCATACCTTAGTGAGTGGGTAGAAGTCCTTGAAGGTGGCTCATTTTTCCTGTCTTTCCCCTTCTACTTTACCTTTGGCCGCCCGGACACTCCCCATTCTTCAAATAGGTATGGTTTTGGGGTTCTTTATCCTGACTGCACATAAGAATAATACCATGCCTGTGTGAAGTGGGGTGGGGAGGGATGGGGTGGCTGCGTGATAGACATTGGGGAGGGTATGTGCTATGGTGAGAGCTGTGAGTTGTGCAAGACTGTTGAATCACAGACCTGGGCGCCTGGGTGGCTCAGATGGTTGAGCGTCTGCCTTCGGCTCAGGTCATGATCCCAGGGTCCTGGGATCGAGTCCCGCATCGGGCTCCCTGCTCCTTGGGAGCCTGCTTCTCCCTCTGCTTCTCTCTCTCTCTCCCTCTCTCTCTCCCTCTGTCTCTCATGAATAAATAAAATATTAAAAAAAAAATCACAGACCTGTACCTCTGAAACAAATAATACATTCTATGTTAACAAAAAAAAAGAAAAAGAAGATAGTAGGGAGGGAAAAACGAAGGCAGGGAAATCGGAGGGGGAGACGAACCATGAGAGACGATGTACTCTGAGAAACAAACTGAGGGTTCTAGAGGGGAGGGGGGTGGGGGGATGGGTTAGCCTGGTGATGGGTATTAAAGAGGGCACGTATTGAAAAAAAAAAAGGAAAAAAATTCAGATATAGAGATATAACATTACATTTTTGTACATCAAATATAAGGTTATATTTTGAAAAAAAACTAATGATGTAATTAATGTATGGTGACTAGCATAACATAAAATAAAATTTTTTTTAAAAGGCACAGCATACAGCCAATGATCTCGTAACAGCTTTGTTACGGTAACAGATGGTAGCTGCACTCGTGGTGAGCATAGCACAACGTATAAAGAAATTGGATCATTATGTTGTACACTTGAAACTAATGTCACATTGTGTGCCAACTATACTCAAATAAAAAAGTAAAACAAAAAAACACTGTACAGATTGCATGTAAAGACATATATGGTCTCTTAATTCTAGATTCAAAGTCTGCCACTGAAAATCTGCTTGGTTCTGTCATCTTCTTCTAAGTAGATACCTTTTAGGAGTTAGCAAAATCCTTGATTTTCATCTTTTCTTCTGAAGTTGCATTAGCAAGGAGATTCATGGGTATAGGGAGAGTTTACAGCGAAGGGCCACGCACTCTTTGATCAAACTCACTGAGAACCACTAGCAGTCACTTCCGGGAGCTCCAGCAAAGAGGGCACTTGCCAGAACTCCAGGGTAAAAAAGTTTGCATAAGAAAATTAAAAGCGGGGCGCCTGGGTGGCTCAGTTGGTTAAGCGACTGCCTTCGGCTCAGGTCATGATCCTGGAGTCCTGGGATCAAGTCCCGCACCAGGCTCCCTGCTCGGCAGGGAGTTTGCTTCTCCCTCTGACCCTCCCCGCCTCTTATGCTCTATCTCCCTCTCATGCTCTCAATCTCTATCTCATTCTCTCTCAAATAAATAAAATCTTTAAGAAAATTAAAAGCATTGCAGGAAGAATGATGCAGTGTGAACAGTAAGACATTTTTCCATTAATTAGTTTTTCATTGACTGAAATTCAATGAAACCGTGGTTGAAACTTCAGCTCCCGATTTAGATACTGTACAAAGATGAGAGTGAGTCCAGTTGAGCACTTGCGGTGTCAGAGCCAATTCTGCATGTAGTGGGCGCTTGTGAGTTCAAGGACAGTGCCACATGTACTCCTCCCTACCAGCCAGAACTAAAAAAGTCCCAGGGAAACAGGCCTGGGCTCTGCCCACAACACTATCATCTGAGCATTCCTTTCATTAGAACAGTACAAGATTACACAATGACCCTTAAGTTGAAGCAGGATTCTGGATGCCTGAGGAAGTGGGATACTCTTTGCGTATGGCAAGCTGACTGCTGAGACAATCGATAAATGAATTAGCACAAAGTATGCTGACTTCTTTGGAAGGAATTTTATGAATACAAGATTTAAGACTTCTTATATAAGAAACAGTGCAATCACAAGTAATAATAAAGTAGAACCAAGGGTATTAGAGTAAGAAAATGTTATTAATCAATCAATAAACCTGTGAATTATATATAAGACTGTACTAAGTAATGAAAAGAAATTTTAAAAGACACCATCCCTGTGTCAGAGGCATGCAGCAGCTGGAGACAAGATATATTAAAAAGTGGTGTTAAAGCCAGACATCAAAAATACTCAACAATTCAGTCCAACCTCCCTAGTCATCTGGTTTCCATATTCAAACCCAATTCAGCTAAACCCATGCCCCAATCTTCCAAACCCACACATTGCAATACACTCCTCTTCTCCTCAAATGCTTCACCCTCATTAGAACCACCTGCAAAATCTCAGGGTGTCTGGGTGGCTCAGTCGGTTAAGCTCTGCCTTTGGCTCAGGTCATGATCCCAAGTCCTGGGATGGAGCCCCGCATCGAGCCCAGCCCGCATTGAGCTCCTTGCTCAGCGGGGAACCTGCTTCTATCTCTCCCTCTGCTGCTGCTCCCCCTACTTGTGCTCTCTCTCTCTCTCTGTCAAATAAATAAATAAATAAAATTTTTAAAAAAAGAACCTGCAAAATCTTACCTGTCCTTCAGGTTTCATCCCAAAAGCTTCCTGCATCCTTAGAAGTCTTTTTAATCTACATACTCCCTTATGATTTTGCATAATTCTTCTCTATTATGGCGCCTTCCCTACTATTTTTTAGTTCTGTATTTGTCTTATTCCTCCTATTGAGGCAGGAGTAACAGAAAGAGCAGAAGTTGTGAAAAACCTAGATTTAAATCTGAACATTATCTAACCCTGACCAAACCAAACTACCTTTCACAAGCCTGTTTCCAAACATACAAAATAAATTATTAAATATCTTGCATTACTTTATTTTTTTAAGATTTTATTTATTTTAGAGACAGAGAGAGAGCAGGGGGAGGAGCAGAGAGAGAGGGACAAGCAGACTCTGCACTGAGTGCAGAATCTGACGCGGGGCTTGATCCCACAACCTTGAGATCGTGACCTGAGCCGAAATCAAGAGTCGGATGCTCAACCAACTGAGCCACCCAGGCGCTCCACATTATTTTCTTTAATAAATAGGGTGTGTGAGACAGAAAAAGAGAAAGAAAAAGACAGAGAAAGACAATGTAGAAATGTATGGAAATAACAAAAAAAGACAGTAAAGTAGTAGTTATTAGAACTGTATTCCATATGTTCAAAAAGAGGAAAGATTGAACGGGTTAAGAGACATCAAAGATATTGAGGCACCCGGGTGGCACAGTCAATTAAGCATCCAACTCTTGGTTTTGGCTCAGAGAGTGATCTCAGGGTCTAGAGATAAAAAACTATGATGCCTGAGATGAAAAATACCTTGGATGGGACTAACACCAGATTAGACACTACTAAAGAAAAAATTAACAAACCTGAAGATAAAGCAATAGGAACTATCCAAAACGAAAAACAAAGAAAAAAGACAAAATTTTAAGAGAGCATCAGTGAGCTAGGAGACAACTTCAAGCAACCTAATATATGTGTAATTAAAAATCTGTAAAGTGGGGAGGGGAAGTGGAGAAAGAAAAAATATTTGAAAAAATAACAGCCAAAAGTTTTCCACATTTGATAAAAACTATAGAAACACAAATCTAAGATTTTCAATGACACAAATCACACAAAAAGGAAAACTATACAAAGACACATGATAGTTAAATTGCTTCAAAGTAGTTGAAAAGGAAAATTGTAAAAGGCAGCAAAGAAAAAAAGACACATTAAGTTATAGAGAAATAGAGATAAGGATATCAGATCTCTTGTCAGACACAAGCAAGGTAGAAGACAGTGAATCAAAATCCTTACAAGAGAGGTGCCTGGGTGGCTCAGTCAGTTAAATGTCTGCCTTCGACTCAGGTCATGATCCCAGAGTTCTGGGATCGAGCCCTGCATCAGGCTCCATGCTCAGTGGGGAGTCTGCTACTCCCTCTCCCTTTGCCTGGAGACAAGGCTTGCTTGTGCTTGCTCTCTCTTCTCTGTCAAATCAATAAATAAAATCTTTAAAAATAAAATTTTGGGGGTGCCTGGGTGGCTCAGTTGTTAAGCGTCTGCCTTCAACTCAGGTCATGGTCCCAGGGTCCTGGGATCAAGCCCCGCATCGGGCTGCAGGGAGCCTGCTTCTCCCTCTCCCACTCCCCCTGCTTGTGTTCCCTCTCTTGCTGTGTCCCTCTCTACAGCTTTCCCACTCTACAAAAATCTTTAAAAAATTTTTTTAACAAAATTTTACAATTCCAACAATATTTAAAAAAAGAATACATCAGGACTAAGTAGGGTTTATTTCAAGAATGCAATGTTAGTTCTAATATCTGAAAATAAACGTAATTCACCATATTAAACTAAAAATGAAAAACCATATGATCACCTCAGTAGACTCAGAAAAAGCACTTGTGAAAATCCAACTTCATTTCTGAAAAAAACGCTCAGCAAACTAGGAATAGAAGGAAACTTCCCCACTGACAAAGGGCATATATAAAAAGTCTACAGCTATCATCATACCTAATGGTGAAAGACTGAGAGCTTTCTTCCTAAGATCAGAACAAGACAAATATGTCTGCTCTCACCACTTCTATTTAACACCGTACTGGGAAATATATCCAGTGCAATATGAAAAAAAATAGAAGATTGGAAAGGAAGAAGTAAAACTGTATTCACAGGTGACATAATCTTTATATAAAAAATCCAATGGAATCTATTTTTAAAAAGCGAATGGAGGGCGCGTGGGTGGCTCAGTTGGTTAAGCGACTGCCTTCAGCTCAAGTCATGATCCTGGAGTCCTGGGATCGAGTCCCACATCGGGCTCTCTGCTCGGCAGGGAGTCTGCTTCTCCCTCTCACCCTACCACCTCTTGTACTCTCTCTCTCTGTTTCAAATAAATAAAATCTTAAAAAAAAAAAAAGCCAATGGAATGAGTGAGCATAACCTAGTTGACAGAGAAGATCAATGTACAAAAAATCAATCATATTTCTATACGGTGGCAACATCAAAGATAAAAATTTGAAAAACCACTATTTCAAGAGCATCAAAAAATACAAACTACGCTATGCTATACACCTGAAACTCACATAACACTGTATGTCAACTATACTTCAATTAAAAAAATAATAAATTAGAAAATAACATATGAAATACATAGGGATAACAATGGCAAAAGATGTACAAGATTTGCCCAGTGAAAACTACAAAATATTGCTGAGAGAAATAAAAGAAAATCTAACTAAATGGAGACTATAGCATATACATAGATTGGAAGACACAATATCGTTCAGACGGTAATCCTCCTCAGGGCACCTGGGTGGCTCAGTCAGTTAAGCGTCTGACTCTTAGTTTTGGCTCAGGTCCTGATCTCATGGGTCGTGGGATCCAGCCCCGCATCCGACCCCACGCTCAGGGGGAGTCTGCTTGGATATTCTCTCCCTCAGCCCCTTCCCTACTTGCATTAGCAAGCACACATGTTCTCTCTCTCTCAAATAAATAAATAAATCTTAAAAAAAAAAAAAAAGATGGTAATTCTCCTCAAACTGATCTATAGATACAATACAATCTCAAATTCTCAAGCAGACTTTTTGGAAAAGCTGACAAGCTGACTCTAAAATTAATATAGAAATGAAAAAGACCTCAAAGAGCCAAAATCTGGAAATAGAACAGCAAAGCTGGAGGACTTATCCCATCTGACTTCAAGTCTTATTATAAAACTATAGTCATCAAATCAATGTAGTATTGGCATCAAGCCAAATAGATCAATGGAACAGAAAAGAATCCAGAAATAGAACACATATATAAGATTTTCAACCTACTTAGAAGGCAATTTATTGAAGGAATAGTCTTTTCAACAAATGATTCTAGAACAATTGGATTCTACATGTGAAAAAATGAACTTTATACTTTTTACTATACATAAAAATAACTCAAAGTGGATCATAGATCTAAATCTAAAACCTAAAACAAAAACTCCTAGAACACAGGAGAATATTTCAGTGGTATTAACCAGGAAAAGATTTCTTAGGTAAAGCAACAAAAACATCAATAAAATAAAAAAATTATAATTTGGACTTTATCAAAATTAAGAGGTTTTGCTCTTCAAAAGACACTTATAAAAGAATAAAGAGACTAGGAAAAATATCTACAAATCCTATGGCTGAAAAAGAATTGACATCCAGAATTTATAAAGAACTTCTAAAACTCAGTAATAAGAAAACACAGAACCCAATTAAAAATGGACAAAAGAGGGATGCCTGGGTGGCTCAGTCAGTTAAGTGTCTGCCTTCGGCTCAGGTCATGATCCCAGGGTCCTGGAATCGAGTCCCGCATTGGGCTCCTTGCTCAGTGGGGAGCCTGCTTCTCGCTCTGCCTCTGCCTGCCATTCCCCCTGCTTGTGCTCGCTCTCTCACTCTCTCTGACAAATAAATAAAATATTTTTTAAAAATGGACTAAAGATTTAGACACTTCACCAAAGAAGCTATATGGAAAACAAATAAGTTCATGAAAAGATACTCAGCATCACTAGTCATTAGAGAAAGACAAATCACCACCACCATGAGATATCACTACACATCTATTAGAATGTCTCAAGTTAAAAAGACTGACCATACCAAGTGCTGACAAGGATGTGGAAGAACTGGACCTCTTATACACTGCTGGTGGGAATGCTAAATAGTACCTGGAAAACTCTGACAGTTTCTTTCAAAGTTAACCATACCATATAAAGAGAAATAAAAGTATACGTCAACACGAAGACTTATACACAAATTTTCATAGCAGCCTTCTTTGTTACTGGAAACAACCAATATGTCCATCAATAAGTGAATGATTTAGTAAACTGTGCGATACACTCATACAAAGGAGTATTACTAGCATTAAAGAAGAATCAACTACTGATGCACTAAAACACAAATGAATCTCAAAATAATTATGCTGAGTCAAAGAACAATAACTACATACTGTATGATTCCATTTATATAAAATTCTAGGAAATTCTAGGAAGTGGAAATTAACATAGTGACAGGGCGCCTGGGTGGCTCAGTTGGTTAAGCGACTGCCTTCGGCTCAGGTCATGATCTTGGAGTCCCGGGATCGAGTCCCACATCGGGCTCCCTGCTCAGCAGGGAGTCTGCTTCTCCCTCTGACCTTCTCCCCTCTCATGCTCTCTCTCTATCTCATTCTGTCTCTCAAATAAATAAGTAAAAAATCTTAAAAAAAAAAAAATTAACATAGTGACAGAAAGATCAATGGTTATGTGGGATGGGGGCCAAGGAGCCAGGGATATGAGGAAAGCTTTGGGAGTGATGGATATATTCACAATCTTGTTTGTGATGATGACTACATACACATGTCAAAACTTACCAAATTGGGGGCACCTGGCTGGATCTGTCAGTGGAATGTGCAACTCCTGACTTCAGGGTTATGGGTTCAAGCCCCAAAGTGGGTGTAGAGAATACTTAAAAAGCTTTAAAAAAAAATTGTTTTTAACTGTACACCTTAAATACACACAGCTTATAATATGTCAACTATTCCTCAGTACATCAGCTTTTAAAAAATATAGTCTTAACCAGTAATTAATAATCCTTCAAATACAAATTGGGCCCTAAATAATTAATGTAAAATTATTCCCTATTAATACCGTGCATTTTAGTCATAAAATTTAGAGGGCATCCTTACTTCCAAACTATTAATAAAGACTGATTTAAACTGGCAAAATTCAGTAAATCATAAAGAAAACAAATGTCTTAATGGAGCAAAAGAGCTCTGAACAACTCAAATTTATTTTTTCATTTAAAAAACTTAAAACAGGGGCACCTGGGTGGCTCAGTCGTTAAGCGTCTGCCTTCGGCTCGGGTCGTGATCCCAGGATCCTGGGATCGAGCCCCACATAGGGCTCCCTCCTCCCCGGGAAGCCTGCTTCTCCCTCTCCCACTCCCCCTGCTTGTGTTCCCCCTCTCACTGTGTCTCTCTCTGTCAAATAAATAAGTAAAATCTTTAAAAAACAAAAAAGACTTAAAGTAACTAAAAATAACAAACCATGTCAATTGTTGCTTTTATTTTAAGTAGGATTAAATAAAAATAATAATGTGCTATTATCTCCTCCCTGGTATCGTAACTGCTGCTATAGTTTCACATTCAATCCTTTAAAACAGATTAAAGCCGACCATGGCAAAGAGAAAGAAGCAACTGTTTCCCATGTGGAGAAATGCTCTCTAAATGAGAAGTTAAAGAGAAATGTCTGGGGCCTTTCTCTGAATTCCTCCTAGCACCTAGACAATCACTACAAACGTCTCTTCCTCATCAAAGCCTAAGGGGACTTAGAAACAATCCAATTTTATCAAAGGAAACCTGCCGAGGAACCTAAAGAGCAGAGTTCCTCAGTTAGCATCATATGATTTTCTGCCTCCTCCTGGTTTGGGTACCCAAGCTCTCCATTCTACCAGATACCCCAACAATATTTTCCTTCATTTTAAAGATTTTTTTTAAACTTCCTACTGTATCAGCCTACTTCATTACTTGCCCTTTTCTATACAGTCCCTATGGTATTTATGTTGATATGCTTGTGCCCAGCATTTATGCTGAAATCAGAACCTGATTCAAAGAAGTAGCATGATGCGGTGCTGTGGAAGGAATATGGGCTCTGGAATCAGACAGACATGGGTGCATACTTTGGTCCTCCCACATATTGCCTCGACTTGAAGTAAACTCCCTGAGCCTAGTTTTCTTATCAGTACAAGAGTCAAACCATCTTTCTCACTGGACAACAATTGGTATTAAATGGCATACGGCATGTGAATTATTTGACACAGGAGGGGAGAGGGCTCCAGAAATAATAGCCTCCATCCTCTTCTTTCTTTTCTAATTAGAAGGCATTTTCTGAGGCAAGGTACCTCCATCAGCCCTTATCAGCCCCAGGTGTCATCAGTGACATTTTCACTGTACTTTGGGCCCATTAAAGGCCTTCCCTGCCACTGTGAACACTGTCTCTTGTCTGCCGACATTAGTGGGTCCCAGAGGCAGCTGTATTAGAATGTAAGAAAGGAATTAAAAGTATTTGGATGTTGGGGCGCCTGGGTGGCTCAGCCGGTTCAACATCTGCCTTCGGCTCAGGTCATGATCGCAGGGTCCTGGAATGGAGCCCCACATTGGGCTCCCTGCTCTGCGGGGAATCTGTTTCTCCCTCTCCCTCTGCCTGCCACTTCCCCGCTTGTTCTCTCTCTCTCTGCCAGATAATAAATAAAATCTTAAAAAAAAAAAAAGTAGTTGGATGGTACTCCCATGTTCATAGCAGCATCACTCACAATGGCTAAAATGTGGAAGCAGCCCAAGTGTTCATCAAGAGATGAACAGAAAGGCAAAATGTGGTATATACATATAATGGGATATTATTCAGCCTTTAAAAAGGAGAAAATTCTGACATATGCTACGATATGGATGAACCTTAAGAATATTATGCTAAATGAAATAAGCCAGTCATAAAAAGATAAATACTGTATAATTCTACTTCTGAGGTACTCAGAGTACTCAAAATTGTAGAGACAGAAGGTAGAATAGTGGTTGCCAGAAGCTGGGGAGAGGTAATACAAAGTTGTTTAATGCACATAGAATTTCAGTTTTACAAGATGAAAAATAGTTATGGGGGCGCCTGGGTGGCTCAGTCGGTTAAGCGTTTGCCTTTGGCTCAGGTCATGATCTCAGGGTCCTGGGATCGAGCCGTGCATCAGGCTCCCCAGGGAGCCTACTTCTCCCTCTCCCTCTGCAGGTCCCCCAGCATGTGCTTTCTTGCTCTCTGTCAAATAAATAAAATCTTAAAAAAAGATGAAAAATAGTTATGGAGATGGACCGTGGTGATGTTTACACATTACGAAAGTAATTAATACCTCTGAACCATACACTTAAAAATGGTTAAGACAGTAAATTTTACCACAATAAAAAAGAAACTCGAAAAATAAGTTCTTTGTACTAACAGTTGACTAAACCTGACCACTTCCAGCCTCAATGTGAGACTTAATCGCATAATTACAACTTGGGGCATCAAGTTCTTGCTATGGTTCCAAAATAAAATGCTATCTGAAAAGTCCTTGTCAGATCCTTCTATGTCCCATAATGTGACACAAAGGAGGATCTCGTGCAGCTCCACCACCCTCCATTTAATAAAGACAACAAGAATTCTGGCTGTCTCCCTGACATCACCAGTAATGGCACAGATGGCTGGACCTCAGAGGGATCTATGGAACCATGCCAGGCCCACTCACAGTCTGACTTGTGCATGTGCTCAGTAGTATTTGCATGAAAATGAACTTTACTTCCCACAGCAATTCCCCATATAAAACAAAAAAATTTTCTGAAGATTCAAAGGACATTCTAACTGGATTCTATAAGGCTAGTTCTACAACACTGCAGGAATGCAAAGTCTAGGACAAATTGGGAAACTGCAAATAAAAGTTTACAAATCTCCCCCACCCAAGAAAATGCTTTGTTATACTTTTTTGTACTTAAAATACTGAGCCATCTCAAAATCATTTTCAGTCCAATACCCAAAATCAACTGGTCTGAAGGCATTCTGAGATGAGTACTATAAGATGTGGTACAAATAATGATTCTTAAAAAACATTTACAGCAGGGGTGCCTGGGTAGCTCAGGCAGTTAAGCATCTGCCTTTGGCTCAGGCCATGATCCCAGGGTCCTGGGATCGAGCCCAGCGTTGGGCTCCCTGCTCGGCGGAGAGCCTGCTTCTCCCTCTCCCTCTGCCTGCCGCTCTGCCTATCTGTGCTCTCTCTCTCTCTGTCAAATAAATAAAATCTTAAAAAAAAAAAAAACAGCATTTACAGCAATAAAACTCAAATGCACCAGAAGCTGGGGAGGGGCGGTGGTAGAAATAGGGAGTTGTTCAATGGGTACAGAGTTTTAGTTTTGCAAGATAAAAAAGTCCTAGTGTAAATATAGTTAACATTACTGAACATACACTTAAAAATGGTTAAGAGGGTAAGTTTTATAATATGTGTTTTTATTACTACAATTAAAAAGAAACAGTCATAGGGGGACCTTGGTGGCGCAGTTGGTTAAGCTTCCAACTCTTGGCTAAGCGTCCAACTCTTGGTTTCAGCTCAGGTTGTGATCTCTAGGTCCTGAGATCAAGCCCCACCTCCAGCTCCAAATTAGGCAGGGTCTGCTTAAGACTCTCTCCCTCTTCCTCTAACCCTCCCTCCCACCATGTGCTCTCATGCGCGCATTCTCCCTCAAGTAAATAAATAAATCTTAAAAAAAAAAAAAAAGTCACAGAAGTTAGCGCCCTAGCAGTCATACTGATGCAAAAATATTTCAAATCAACTAACCTCTACTGTCCAATACTAATCCCTAAAGCTCCTTTTGTCCCAACTAAATAAATAAATAAAATGGACACATCTCGCTGGTAGGACATGGAAGCTTCTCTAACTACAATAAAGCCGAGGGAGCATTAAGGAAATAAGGAAGAAGACAATACAAATACTAAGCAATGGTAGAAATACAAAGCAGACTATTTAAATCCAATCTGTGTCATCCCCATCTGCAATCCAGCCTAAGTCTCTAAGTAAAACTGTATAGAGACTTCACCTTATTCCAAAAATAAAAACTCCTCAACTGCTTACAAGGCCCACCACACCTCTCCAACCCCCTCTCCCACCAGATTCTTCAACACTCTTTCTGTTCTCTACATAGAGCTGTACCCTAAATCCCCAGTCCTCCCCATGAACCCCACCATCTTTGCCCTTGCTGTTTGCTCTGACTGGAACACTCTTCCTTTCCTGTGCATCCTTCAGATCTTAGTTCAAATGTCTTTCCAGTGACTTCCCTTAAATCAAATAGTGTCACTGTTGCAGTTTTACATTCATGTGATTATTTGGTATCCTCTGCTGAAGACAGGGGCCAGAGATGCATTTGCTCTCCCCTTCCATTTCCAAGGCCAAACACGGTGTACCCAATAAGCAGTCAAATATCTGTTGAACAAGTGAATAAATGGGCACTAAACTTATAAGAAAGCAATGAAACATCCTAAGAGGTTTCCTTAATGAATCTTTGGAGGATGTCCAAAGCAATTAAGCCTAAAATCCCTATGCAACTCTTAAGGAAAAAAAGAAACCTCTCTGGCCCTTCTATGTCCCTAGGCAAATGCTGAGCCTCGAAGGCTGGTAAGTAAGACACACAAATACACACACACATCATAGATAAAGCAGAATTACTACTTGCTGAGCAAATTGTTTTTGGCATTTCTTGATACAATGCCTGCTACATAGGGGGCACTCTGGAATACCTGTCAAATGAATAAAGAGCAACATTTCACAGGACTGGTGAGTATATATGAACTAGTAACTAACTCTATTGAAAACTGCGGTGACTCGTATAAAAGTAAGACCGTCACAGAAGCAAAGGAGTCAATCTCTTAAGTGGGAAAGCCCCCTACTATAAGCCATACTTATTTAGATCTCAAACAGGAAAAAATGCCAGATTTGTACTAAGAGTGAAAGAAATAGATACTGCCATCAAGTAACCGTAGAGCTTTAAAGAAAAACTACAAAATGTCACTTGGAACTATTTCCCAAAACCCTTAAGAACATAAGAAACTATTTAGGATTCCCTGTCCCCTCCAACACAAATATAAACTATCTATACTTTAGAGAGATAATCCATAAACATAATACAGAAAACTCCAGCCCACACTGCTCTCTCCTCCCTCTGATTTTGCCTTTAAACAAATGCTGCTTTATAGTTTTCCCAATAATTTAATCTATACACTCTTATTTTATATCCTTTCACATAATAACACTGTGGGTGCTTATTAAATACTTACCGAACTGATAAGAAATTATACTGCGTTAAATAATGGATTTTGGTATAGAAATTCCCGCAAATATCATTCCTGAAATGTCATTCCTAAAAATTTTTCATATGCCTCAGTTTTAGCTCCATCATTAGATTAAATATAAAGTCGTTATCCAACAATGTTCAAACAAGGTTTAGGGTTTTCTTAGTACCACATCTACAAACTCAATTAAGGGAGGTTTTCAGTGTCATGGTATCTTTTCAAATGTAAGCCAAAGATATTAACAACACCTGTCCTACTTCAACTTAGCAAATTTCTCTTGAAATTTTTCCCAAACTTAATCAGTCCCAGGGAGAGTTCCTTCTGTAGAAAATTGGAAGACACAAAATCTAAGCTACATGATACTAACCGCACACCGCTAAAAACAGAAAACCTAATCCCCGGAAAAGGATCAGTTTAAAATGTTCAATTACATGAGTTTCCACGGTCAACAAAGCAGATAAAATACACCACTTTGGAAAGCGCAAAGCAGCAGGCAAACAGCAAGTGTTCTAGTTAAGTGGCTGCTGTTCAAGGCTCCTCAAACGCTCCATCCCTGCCAGTCCCAAGCATCTGTATCAGGACCCATAAGAACGCGCCCACAGGGGACCCGAGCCTCGGGAAGCGTCCTCTCCACAGCAACAGGCACTGTTTAATTCGGGTATTCCTATCCGCGCCCCTAAGGGGGCTACAAGGGAGGGCCGGCGGGGCCGGGCGCGAGGAGCCGAGCCTGGCAGGCCGGGTCGGCGGAGAGCTGGGGGCTTGTGGTGGGCAGGGGCGACGTCGGAGCCGGGCAGCGGTGCCAGAAGTGGAGGGCGCTCGCCCGGGGCCGCTGCCGCAGGTGCCCCGCCAAGAGCTGCGGAGACCGGGCAGGCCAGCCCCGGGGCCGGTCCAGGAAAGGGGTCGAGGTGAGGCGCGCGGGACGGGGGCGAGGAGGCCTCACCGTTGCTCCCGGGAGGCTGGCGCCGCTGCGGTCCCGCAGTTGCTAAGGAGAATGCTCTTCCGGGTCAGGGGCGCGGCGGTATAGAGAGCAACGGTGGCCGGAAGGGGCCAAGAGCGACGCGCGCAGCAAGAGCGCGGCGGAGGCGGTGGTCGGCGGTTGTTTGGCTGCAGGGGGTGGGGCGGCTGGCAGGGGCTGGCGAAGGGCCAACGCGACTTCTCGGGCCTCGCCTCGCGGGGGCGATGGGCTGTAGCCGATGGCTCTAGCGAGGCCACCGCTTAGAAGCCTTCCCGCCCGACCCCGGCCGCCTCAGTCCCCGGCTCCGGACCCCGCCCAGCTCGGGTTCTAGGCCCCCGGCTGTAGCCACGCGGGCCCCTTCCTGGGTCAGGGTTTTACTCATTCTTTCATTTAGTAGACACTCGGTTGTTGGACACCTGCTAGCAGGGCTGGCCCTGGAGATGCAGAGAGGGGCGATCCAGCCGTGGTCCCTGCCCTCAGAATGCACAGACTGATGGGAGGGCAGGCAGAGGGGTGCTGCTTCCCCGGGTGGGCTAAGTAGAGGCCGTGGGGCCTACCCAGACACGGGTGGGGAAAAGCCGATGGTGGAGACTTCAAGCAAGTAAAAGAGTAGGGAGGAGTGTTTCAGGTAAGAAAGAAAGTAGGCTCGGTTGAGAAACCCACTGAAAGGTCAGTGTGGCCTGCCCAGGGACGTGGGTAGAGCGGGATGGAACCTAAGAAAACATCAACATTGTGGTGTGAGCCAAGGAAAAGGAACCTCCCAAAGAGCAGTCAGAATGTTCGGTTGAAGGACTGCTGAGAAGACAGCAGGAGAGGAAAGAATTCCAGTGAGGACGTGGTCACCGTGTCATGATGTGGCCATCAAGTGCCCAGTGGTGACCATAAAAAAATCAAAATTCGGGAATATGGTGTCAATATCGACAGTGGCTTGAATCTATGTAGTGACGGAGTCCACCACCATATGCTCCATATTCGAACAAGGAAAAGAGATAGGTTAAATTGTTCCTGAATGCCTTAATGTTTTTGAAAGTATTTGTAAATTTCAGGATTCCTCTACTAATACCTCTACTAATTCTTTTTTCTTTTTTTTTTTTTTAAGATTTCTTTATTTTAGGGACACCTGGGTGGGTGGCTCAGTCCATTAAGCATCTGCCTTCAGCTCAGGTCATGATCCCAGGGTCCTGGGATCGGGTCCCACCCACGTCAGGCTCCTCTACCTGCTGCTGCCCATGCTTGGGCTTTCTCTCTCTCTCTGACAAATAAATAAAATCTTTAAAAAATAAAATAAAGGTTTCTTTATTTTAGAGAGAGAGTATGTGTGCAGGAGGGGGGACAGAAGGAGAGGAAGAGAATCTCAAGCAGACTTCCTGCTAAGCCTGGAGCCCAGCACTGGGCTCAATTCCATGACCCTGAGACCATGACCTGAGCTTGAAATCAAGAGTCAAAGGCTTAACGATGGAACCACCCAGGCACCCCTCTACTAATTCTTGAATGTGGAAAATAATTTATTTTATCTTGCATCTACGGTGCTTGCCTCACACAAAGGCCTCAATCGATGTTTGTTTAAAGAATAAATGAACCCATGAGCCTTTTTTTTTTTTAAGGTTTATTTGAGAGAGGGAGAGAGAACGTGAGTGGAGGGGGTAGAGGGGGTTAGAGGGAGAATGAGAGAGAATCCTCAAGCAGACCCCCGCGCCACCCGCTGAGCATGGAGCCTGACCCAGGACTTGATCCCAGGACTCTGAGATCATGACCTCAGCCAAAATCAAGAGTTGGAAGCTTAACCAACTGAACCACCCAGGCGCCCTGAGCCTTTGGTTTTTAATGTTCATACAGGTCAGAATCCTCCGCGAAAACTGTGATGTAGGCAAAACTTGTCTATTCAAACTGTAGATGAGATGGAAGAAGCCCAGCAGGGGCAGGACGCAGAAGATGGCAAAGGTACAGTGATCCAGTGGGTGGGAGAGGGCCCAATGGAGCCAGGGATGGGAAGACCCAGAAAAGGAAAAGAACAAAGGATTAATAACATAAAAACTGGGGTTTCAGAGCCAGAAATGGAAGATGAAGCCAAGAAAACCAAAAATATTAGAAGCAGGAATAGATGAGCAAGGACCAGAGCAAAGGAAAGACAATTATTGTACGTAAGTTCAACAGGAAAATCTCATTTGGGGACGGCTGACAGAAAGTTTGGTGTCAGCCAGTGTGACGGCTTCAGGGCTGAGTGGACGTGTTCCCATGTCATCTAAGCAGAGTGAGCTCTGGGCTTCCTCATGTGGGCCAAAGGAAAACCACAACTGTAGAGCCACACTGTAGAGTGACTTGGGGTGAGAGGCTTGCCCCACAAGCATACCTCCAGTCCAGAACCAGTACATTCCCATTATATCCAGTTATTACAACAAGCTCGTCCAGAAGAGGCATAGTCTTCCCTAAGACACTGTAAATCTATCCACAATGGATGTAACCAGCCATCTGTGGGAGTAAACCAAGAAATTCGAAATGTGCGGCTGAAAAGTTTAAAACACCCAAAATATCAGCCTAGGTATAACATAAGCAAGGCAGGACCAGAAAATGGTTACAATTTGATAAAAGGAAGCTAAATCAATTGTTCTGTGAACAGAAGGGACAAAGTCAACTTGTAATATAGACAAAAAGAAGCCCCAAATCCTTAAAGTATAATAGATAAAGTCTATCCTGCATGTTCCTGGCAGCCTTGAATAGAGCATCAATTCTAAAGAACTGTGTTCTGTTGAAGGGCCAAAGTGATTCATTAGGCTCGACTTGGCTGGGGTTCCAGGGGATTTCAATGGTACCTCAAGAGATGGAAACTTATCATTGCTGTGAAGAGCCTATTTTTAGAGAACTGCAGAGAATTGTGGGTGAACTTTGTACTTCCAGGATGGTGTGGGCATGAAAGGTTCCAGATGATGCGCTTTGTCTGACTTTGGTCTCTGGATAAAGGATAGCCAATTAATGATGCAAAATGCTTTGAGGAATGCCCAGAATATAAACAGAGGACCAGGGTTACCATGCCCTGTTGGTATAAACAGTGAGCCATCTGCTACCTCCAGAAGAATTCCATTTTGGCATTGGGAGGGAGTGTGTCTATTATGAAATTCAAGCCTTCCTGGGAATTTAAGGATTATAGACAACTATAGTGCCCCAGAGTTTTCCAGGTCCAACCTGACCCTGATTCCTAACCACCACCACCCCCAACTCGGTGTTCTCCTATATTAACATTACCCGGTCACAGAGGCAGAAACCCAGACACCTAGGAGACATCCGTGACTCCTCCACTCCCCACCCCTCCACCACACCCTCACCCTCACAGCCCAGTCCAAGAACAAGTCCTGTAGATTGTCTCATTCCCCCCAACCCAATCCCGCTACTACAATTACATTGAAAGGAGCAAATAACCAAGCAAATCAGGTTCAGTAGGAAGTGTTAGAACATCAAAATCGAACCTGGGTGATAAAGATAGTGTGTGTGAGAGAGAGAAAACAAACAGCATAGTAACCAAATGCCACAAGAACTTCAAGGAAATACAGTGGAACAAATCCATTCAACAACAACATGTTTGATTGCCTTTCACTTGTGAATTCCATCTTGAAGGAAGTAAAAGATAACAAAAGGACTATTAAATATGTTGAAAAACTAAGGTAGAATTGAACATATTCCAAGAACCAAAGTGAAGGAGTGTTTGCTGGCCTAGGGGTATGACTTTGGAAGGACCCAGTCGGCTGTGGGATGGTGTCAAGTGCCATGAGCCTCATCTTTACGTGTGCAGGCTGATAGTGCTGCCGGCTGAGTGTTATGGGTGAGCAGAAAATATGTCTCATCATCACCATATCAATTGATCTTGGCCTCCTCAATTCCAGCAATTAGCTCCACCCAGACCACTATTTCCCACTTGGAATTCTTGTCTGATTAGAGTCTGTTTTTGTTCTTGTCTCACTTTAAACTTAGTTTTTTTTTAAACTTAGTTTTTCTTTTCCCTCTATCTTTATGAGTATTATTTTTCTCTTAGCTTTTTAAATATAAATCCTTCTAGATCCTTTGCAACTTTTGCCTCATAGATCTTAGCCCTTATTTTAATTTCTCTTTTACCTTCTAGCTCCTATTTAAAATCTCGTCTTTTTGAATACTTCTAACTGCTCATTTTATTTTACCAGGAGCCATCAACATGTTATTCCTAATTTTTTAGATTTATTTTTTTTTATTTTCTAGTTCTTTGCTCTTTTGTTTCTTTTATTTTCTATTTAACATATGCTACTTCAAGTATGAATTTTAGAAACTTCTCATTTACAATGTTATTCTTTCTAAGTTTTTATTCCCACATCTTTGGCTTTAAATTTGCCTTAATTTTTATTTTTTAACTTTATCTCTCATCCTCCCATTTTCTTCTTCTGATCTTCCATCTTTTTTCTAATTTTGAGCTCTCTCTTTTAATCACAGATATATCTCAGCAGCTGTAAATGGCATCTAATAATTACTACATTTTAAAAAAGAAAGAATGGTCCTCGCTTAGGCAGCACATATACTAAAATTGGAACAATACAGAGATTAGCGTGGCCCCTGCACAAGGATGACATGCAAACTCGTGAAGGGGTCCATATTTTTCTAAGACTAATGAATCACAGACCCGTACCCCTGAAACAAATAATACATTATATGTTAATAAGAAAGAAAAGGAAGGGAGGGAGGGAGGGAGGGAGGGAGGGAGGAAGGAAGGAAAGAAGGAAGGAAGGAAGGAAAGAAGGAAGGAAGGAAAGGAAGGAAGGAAGGAAGGAAGGAAGGAAGGAAGGAAGGAAGGATGGATCACGGTGGCTCCGTTGAGTAAGCCTCTGACTCTTGATTTTGGCTCAGGTCCTGATCTCAGGGTCCTCAGATCCAGCCCCACATCAGGCTGGGCACTCAGTGGAGAGTCTGCTCTCTCCTCGCTCTCCCCCTGCCTTCCCCCTGTGCTCTCTCTCTCTCTCTCAAATAAGTAAATAAATAAATCTTTAAAAAAAAAAATAGAAAGAATGACATTTAAACTCATTAAACCCAGAATGTTGATGCCTTTGTTTTGTTGGAGAACTCACTGCAGAGGATGGTCTTTATAGGACAAGGCTTTACATTTCTCCTGTACCTTGCCGCCTGCCAGATATCAGCCTCACAGGAAGCTGGCCATTCCAATACAACAGTAATGCGTCATAGCACTTAAGGGGAATCAAACTGCTGGGTTCAAATCCAACTCCTTCAGTTACTCACTGTGTGTCCTTAGGCAAATTACTCAACCTCTCCATTGAGGTTTCCCTACCTATAGCATGTGAATAATGATGGTATTATTCACCTCATATATACCTCATAAGATTGATGTGAAATTTAAATGAGTCAATACATGTAAAGCACTTAAAACAGTGCCTGGCACAGAGCAAATACATATTCGTTATTATTATCATTTGATAAGAATTTATCCTAAATGGTAGTCAGTCTTAGGAGTGTAAAACAGCTAAGTCTCTTGTAGATGATGGTCCTGACAGAGACAGCTTTCTTTCTTCCTTCTGTAACAGACGCTGCAGACTACCAAACTTCTCTTTTGGCATGCTAAGAGAACCCCCCAATTTTTTTTTTTTCAGATAGCAACTCTCCTCCAAGGAGTCATGTGCTGGAGGAGAGGGATGGGTTTGCTCTGCATCTGTGTGTGTGTGAGGTGGGTGGGGGACAATTTCAATAAAAGGTGAGTCTTTTTCTCCCGGTCCAGGGCCCAGTGCTGAACAAGGTGCTTCGTTTTCGAAGTCTAAAGAGAAAACAGCTGATTGGCTAAGGCCAGCCTGAACTGGGCGAGGGGTCCATGGGAGCCAGTCAGCTGACCCGGGGAAACAGACTCACTCAGTACAATTATGGCCATTCAGGCCTATACCTTCCTTAGGATCTCTGTGTATGTGTGTGCACCCATGGACCCTCAGGAAAGGAGGGCAAATTTCAATGAAGGTATATAGGCAGGGAGAAATAATATTATGCACTAGCTAGCTCATCTGCACAGGTAGACATAACCTAGTCTGAAAAGCAAGAGTATAATGTATAATTTTTATAAAATGTGATCATCATATTTCAAAATATTTAACTGGAGATAAAACTTCTCAGAATGCCAAAACGAAACCAAGAGGATTTGACTAAAGAGGACTTAGAGAAGGTGAGTGAATGACCCCCCCAAAAAAAAATCTGAATCTATTCATAAGAAAGAAAAACAGTTGTTTTTTTTTTAAGAAAAGTAGTTTTTAATTAGAACAAATATAAAGAAATGAGCACAGTCTGTTTTTTGTTGGGTAAGTGAAAACATAGTAGAACACTAGGAAATTGGGTTGTTCAGAAAATTGTGAGAACATCTCATCTCACTTAAATGAATGAAAAAACACAGCCTCCAATAGAAATCCTAAATTAAGCTAAAGAGAAAACAAAGAATTTTATTAACTGAGAAAAATACAGAATAACACAATTACAACAATTATAAGATTACATGTAAATGGACTAAATTCTCCTATTTAAAAAACAGCATCATAGACTGGATTAAAAAGACAAAATCCACACCTATGAATCTTTAAAAAAAAATACACTTAAAGAAAGGGGAGATAGAATAATTTAAAAGCCTGGCTCAGGTAAATCATGCTTGCATGAAAGCAAGTATAGCGGGTCCCAGCTTGACTGATTAAGTTATGTTCATCCCAGGATTCTGGCATACCTGGGCATGCCCAGAACACCCGTGGCAGGACCCACTGGAGGTCTGTTTTCATGAGAAGGCAGCATCCTAGAAAAGAATCCCTTCTTCAGGCAACGCCAAAGAGAAGCCCAAGGGTAACAGGTCAGTATGATGCAGTGTAAGCTGCAGGGGAGGGTGCGCACACAATAAAGCTGTCTGGCCTAAGGCAGCCCTGCTCTGTAGCTTTTCAACAGAACGGGGCACCAGCAGAGGAAGGGTGCTGTTGGAGCATGTTGGCGTTAACTCTCCACAATGCTCCATTCATTGGCCCCAAGCACAGGCTCTGCCCCAGCCCCACTGAGAGATCATGGGCAAGTCCCTGCACCTCGGGGGCCTCCATTTCTTCCGCAGAAGGAGGCAATTGGAGGAACTGATCCAAAAAGGAAAAATTGGGAAATAGGGAGCTTTCTCAAGTGCACATTAAGGCTTCACAAACAATTAATTGCAGTTTTCAAGATAAAGATATTCACAATAGATACACAAAGATTTTACACATGCTTTCTCGGACTTCCATAAAATAAAGTTGAAAAGAAAGCCAGTATACTACCTATATGCACACAGCCCTGCAAGAAGGGAAGAAAGACTCTGGGATGGAATAACTGAGTTAAAAAGGCAACACCAAATATGGGGACATTACTTTAAAGACAAAGAAAAAAAGATATCATTTACACAGTTAAAGCTGTGTCAGCAACTTTTGTATCTCTCCTCCTATGCTAATAAGAAGGTAAAAGAAAAAAATAATTAAATCTACACCTAAATTTTTTAAAGATTTAGGTAACAAATTTAAAAGGGAAAAGCAAAAAATATGAAACAAATAAATTAGAAAATAAGAGGGTATCTGCTTAATATGCAAAACTGAGAAGAAATTAACTAATAAAATATTTGCAGACTATTAGGATAGCCAACTAAATACCCAAGAGAATGTAAGAGAAACAAAAAAAGTTTCAATTATTAGGAAATATTATTCAAAGCTAAACTCTAATAAGTTTTAAATATTAAAGGGAATTAACAATTTTGAATACAACTTACACAAGAAGAAAACTCAGGTAAAAGGGAAAGATTAGCTAAAGGAAAAGGTCAAGGAAGAAACGGAAAATTTATTGTAGAATGAATCGGTGAATTCTTTAAAAAAGGCACCTAGAGTTGATAATGTTGTCATTAACACTTTCAATATCAAATAAAAAGCAAATTCATTTCATGAGGCAAATATGGTTCTTTCCCTCCTACTTGTAAAGATAAAAATTATAATACTGAAAAAAGTTTCAAAAAATTCATACATAATTTTACTACTTCATACATAATTTTACTACTTTTGCACAATTATTTTTATTTTGTTCTATTTTTCAGGACTAGTGCTATATACTCCTGCTGCATAGTTGCAGAATGTGTAATTATCTTACATCCCTTCATTTATAAATTGTAACTTAGTATGGTCAATGTTTATTTTAGAGTTTTCTTTTATCTTATGCTATTATATAAATTATAAATGTTAATTGGAAATAACTTAGATAATACATTTGATTATGAAGAAGCAACTAAAAATGTATGCCTGATTCCACCACCCAGAAATAGACAGATAGACAGATAGATAGACATTTGGGTTTGGCTTAGAATATACTTTTCTGAAATTTTTAAGATGAGATATACAGTTGACCCTTGAACAATGCAGGGGTTGGGGCACTAATCCCCCAGACAGTTGAAAATCTTGCATAAAACTTTTGACTCCCCCAAATGTTCCTGCTAATAGCCTACTGTTAACTGGAAGCCTTACCAATAACATAAACACTCAATTAACACATATTTTATATGTTGTATGCATTATATACTGTATTCTTACAATAAAGTAAGCTAGAGGAAAAAAGTTATTAAGAAAATGATAAAATACATTTACAATACATACAGTGCTACATTTATAGAAAAAAAGCTGCATATAAGTGGACCCACACAGTTCAAACCCATGTGGTTCAAGTGTAACTATATAATTCAAATAACATCTAATTCACCATTTTAAAGTGTACAGTTCAGTGATTTATAGTATGTTCACAGTGTTTTCCAATCATCACCACAATCAGTTTAGAACATGTCATCACACCAAAAAGAAACCCCATACCCATTAGCTGTCATTTTCCTCCCATCCTCCCAGACCTAGGCAACTACCAATTTTCTGTCTCTATGGATTTCCCTATCCTGGACATTTCATATAAGAGGAATGTGGCTTGGTCCTTGTGACTGGCTTCTCTCACTTAGCATGTTTTCAAGGTTCGTCCATATTGTAGCATGAATCAGTACTTCGTTCCTTTTTATGGATAACTAATATTCCATTGTATGTATATCCACATTTTGTTTATCTCTTCATCAGTTGATAAACATGTGGGGTGTTTACACTTTTTGGCCATTATGAATAATGCTGCTGTGAACATTCAAGTACAAGTTTTTGCATAAATATATGTTTTCAATTCTTTCGGGTATACACATAGACATGGAATTGCTGGGTCATATGGGCCAGGTTATGTGGTAACTACACCATTTTAAATTCCCACCAGCAATGGACGAGGGTTCAGACTTCTCCACAACCTTGACGTCATTTGTTATTTCCCATTTTTTTTATTACAGCCATTCTAGTAGAGTGATATCTAGTAAAGTGGTATCTCCTTGAAATTATAATTTGCATTTCCCTAATAGCTAGTGATGGTGAGCATCTTTTTCATGTACTTATTGACCTTTTTTGTATCTTTTTGGAGAAATGTCTGTTCAAGTCTGTCATCCTTTTTTTTAATTGGCTTGTCTTTTTATCGTTGAATTATAAGCATTCTTTATGTATTCTGGATGAGAGGCCCTTATCAAAGCATGTGATTTGCAAGTATTTCCTCCCATGTTGTGGGTTGTATTTTTACTATCTTAATAATGTCCTCCAGTGCAATAGAAAAGTTTTAATTTTGCTGAAGTCCAAATTATCTATTTTTCTTTGGTTGCTTGTGATGTAGCTGTCATATCTACGAAACTTTTGCCTAATCCAAGGTCACAAAGATTTATGCCTATGTTTTTTCCTGTTTTAGCTCTTACATTTAAATCTTCTATATATTTTGGTATAATTTTTGTATATGGTAGGAGGTACCGGTCTAACTTCACTCTCTGGCCTGTGGTTATCCTGTTGTCCTAGCTCCATTTGTTAATGATCTTGGCACCCTTGTCGAAACCAGTTGAACACAGGTATATGGATTTATTCTGGGCTCTCAATTCTATCCTATTGATCTGTAAGTCTAACTTCATGCCAGTGCCATACTGTCATGATTACTGTAGCTTTTTAGTAGGTTTTGAAAATGAAAAGTCTGAAAAGTTTTGAAATCAAAATGGAATATACTTTGCCATTGTTTTATAACTTTTTCACTTCAAAAACTTGAAAGTATGTATCAGCATGTGGACAAATATAATTCTATAGCATTAATTTAAATAAACATCATGAATTTTCCGTTAGTTATTTGACCAGAATTACATCATACTGTTAGATACATAATTTCCAATATTTTATCATAAACAATGTTAAATAAACATCCATGCAACTAAATCTCTGCACATGCATGAAATGGTTTGCTTTGAAAAAATTATTCTTATTTGTTAATTTAAAAGACTGTATAATATTCCATTAAGTTTATGCACAATAACTGTATTCAGTGTTTAAGCATTATAAAGAATGGTGTGATACCATTTTTGTATATTTGGTTACGCTCCTTTTGGATAATTTCCTTAGACAAGATATACTAACTTGAGATTCCTCAATCAAGCAGTATGAACATTTTTATGACAATTGATATATATCCAATTCATACTCCAAATAGATGTAATTTTCAAGTTAATGCTGCCCTAAAGCAATTTCACTATAACTTTGTCAGAATTGGGTATTATACTTTAAAAAAAACTATTTTAGTGATTGAAAATAGTGCTTTATGTTTGAACTTCATCTGTTTGATTCCTGGTGATGTTTTGACTTCTTTCGTATGCTATAAATGTATTTTCTTCTGAATACATTGTTTTTTCATGACTTTAACCAATCCTCTATCAAAGCCTTCAATCCAACTAATTTGTAAAGAGTCTTATTAAAGTGTAATAATCACTGTTTTCTGTAATTCTTGCTATAAACAATTTCATGCCCATTTTGCCTCATTTATTTTTAGTGTACAAGGATGGAACAGCAACCAGGGCATCATGCTGGGCTTAGAATATTTATTTATTTAGAATATTTATTTTGAAAAAAAAAAGGAAAACTGAAGCTAAGCTGATTTTTGATCCTTCAAAAGTGGCCTCTTATTCTGCGTGGGAAATAGTAGAACTTATTATTTGAAGTATTTATTCTGAAAAGTAATATACTCATTTAGTGCAAAGGGTAGCCAGTGAGTAAGTGCCCCCCATCCCTGTCCAGCAGCACCCAGTCCCCCTCTTGTTACCAGCTTCCTCTATCCTGACACCCATCATTCACGCAATCAACGTTTTCATGGTCCCTGCTCTGTGTGATGGCAGTCAGAGACAATGGTTCAGAGAGGCTTGAACCCATCTCTCCCCACAGACAGTCCGTGGCCTTGGGCTCGCCACTGGGTCAAGCGGTTCCCTTATCTCGTGCATCATCGAGAGGAAATAAACATAAGGGACCTGGCAGAGGCCTGGGTCCTATGAACACCAGTGAACAAGCCAAATGTCGCCTCTCCACAAGAGCTCTGCTCAGTCATCCCTCTCAGGTCAGCTTCGTGGTTCTTGCTTCTCCCCCTTCCAATCGGGCCATTTCTCTTTGCTGCCAACCTTGAATCCTCCATCATCTCCTCCCACAGCCAGGAGGCCCGTACACAGGCCCCAAATTGCAGTCAGCCAGGAGGTAGAAGCCTGGGGCTTCCCACTGCCTCAGATGGTCCCCGAGAGTTCTTTTCTATTTTTTTTTAAATTTTATTTATTTATTTGTCAGAGAGAGAGATGGAGAGACCATAAGCAGGGGGAGCGGCAGACAGAGGGAGAAGCAGACTCCCCACTAAGCAAGGAGCCGGATACGGGGCCTGATTCCAGGACCCTGGGATCATGACCTGAGCCGAAGGCAGACACCTAACAACTGAGGCACCCAGGTGCCCCATCCCTGAGAATTCTTAACCAAATCCTCACACCTCATGTTCACCAGAATTATCTTGTCAGATGCAGTAAAAACAGTTAAGTTTTGCTTAACTAACTTTTGCTTAACTAACTAAAAGTTAACTAACAGTTAACTTTTGCTTCCACGTTATGGATGGCAAGTGTTTCACCATGGGGAAGAAGGTTAAGATAAACAATGAACTCTTTCACCTTATTCAGGGGTCAATATTTTTGTTCCTGTTGAAGAATAGTCCCTGAACTCTGAAAATATTGGCCAGCATCTCTATCAGCAATGCCATCTGTCTGCAGAGGAGAGCAAGTTTTCAGTCGGGTGATACCTATATCCAAACACATATTTCTTTTTCTCTTTTGTTTTTAAATTGTTTTATTTTCATTCCAGTGTAGTTAACACACATGTTATATTCGTTTCAAATGTACAGTATAGTGATTCAACAGTTCTGTACATGGCTCAGTGCTCATTCGGGTAAGTGTGCCCTCCATCCCCTTCATCTGTTTCATCCGTCCCCTCCCCCACCTGCCCTCTGGTAACCGTCAGTTTGTGCTCTATAGTTAAGAGTCTGGTTTTTTTGTTTGTTTGTTTGTCTCTTTTCTTCTTTGTTCATTTGTTTCTTAAATTCTACATATGAGCGAGATGATACGGTATGTGTCTTTCTCTGAATTATTTCACTTAGCATTATACTCTCTCGCTCCATCCATGTCATTGCAAATGGCAAGATTTCAGTCTTTCTTATGGCTAAATAATATCCCATTGTGTATATATATATATACATATATATATACCACATCTTCTTTATTCATTCATCTATGGATGGACACTTGGGCTGCTTCGATAGTTTAGCTATTGTAAATAATGCTGTTATAAACATAGGGGTGCATGTATCCCTTTGAATTAGTGTTTTCATATTCTTTACTAGTGTGACTACTAGATCACAGGGTAGTTCTACTTTTAATTTTTTGAGGGCCCTCCATACTGTTTTCCACAAGGTCTGCATCAGTGTGCATTCCCATCAACAGTGCACAAGGGTTCCTTTTTCTCCATGTCCTTGCTAATGCTTGTTTTTTATGTTGTTGATTTTAGCCAGTCTGACAGGTGTGAGGTGATATCTCACTGTAGTTTTGATTTGCATTTCCCTGGTGATGAGCGATGTTGAGCATCTCTTCACTGTCTGTTTAAAAAAAAAAAAAAGGAATCCAATAACATTCATGAGATTGTTTAGCTCTCACCATAATTGTTATTGTTTAAAGACTCTTTCTTCAAACCCACTAGAATGGCTGTAATCAAAAAGACAGATAAGGGGCGCCTGGGTGGCTCAGTTGGTTGGGCAGCTGCCTTTGGCTCAGGTCATGATCCCAGGGTCCTGGGATCGAGCCCCCCATCGGGCTCCCTGCTCAGCGGGGAGCCTGCTTCTCCCTCTGCCTGCCGCTCCCCCTGCTTGTGTTTCCTCTCTCTCTCTCTCTCTCTGTCAAATAACTAAATAAAATCTTAAAAAAAAAAAACAGATAAAACAAGTGTTGCTAATGATGTGGAACAATCAGAACCTTCACACACTGTTGGTGGGAATGTATGCTGCAGCCAGTTTGAAAAACTGTTTGACAGCTCCTCAAAAAGTTAAACATGGGATTACCATATGACCCAGTAATTCCACTCCTAGGTATATACTCAAGAGAATGAAAACATATGTTGACCCCAAAATTTGTGCATATATATTCATAGCAGCATTATACATAATAGCCAAAAATGGAAGTATTGCAAATGTCCATCAACTGATGAATGGATAAACAAAATGTGTTGGATGCATGCCATGGAATATTATGTAACCATAAAAAAACAAAGTACTGATATATGCTACAATATGACTGAATCTTTTTATTTATTTATTTTAAAGATTTTCTTTATTTGACAGAGCACAAGCAGAGGGAAAGAGAGGGAGAAGCAGGCTCCCTGCTGAGCAAGGAGCCCGATGTGGGGCTCGATCCCAGGACCCTGGGATCATGACCTGAGCCGAAGGCAGACGCTTAACCGACTGAGCCACCCAGGCATCCCTGAATCTTTCTTTTTAAAGATTTTATTTATTTATTTGAGAGAGAGAGTGTGTGAGAGCACAAGCTGGAGAGAGAGGCAAGGAGATTCCCCGCGGAGCAGGGAGCCCGATGTGGGGCTCGATCCCAGGACCCTGGATCATGACCTGAGCCAAAGGCAGATGCTTAACTGACTGAGCCACCCAGGTGCCCCAATATCACTGAATCTTTAAAATGTTATTTTAAGAAAGCAGACACATGAGGCCACATATTGTCTGATTCCATTTATATGAAATGCCCAGAATAGGCAAATCTATAGACACAGAAAATAGATTGGTCGTTGCCTAGGTTTGTGGGGCATGGAGGGATTGAAGATTGATGGTTTGGGGGTGGGGGGTGGTTCAGAGTGATGGAATGTTTTAAAATGGATTATGGTGATGGTAGCATAACTCTGAATATACTAAAAGCCATTGAATTCTACATTTTAACTGGGTGAATTGGTTAATGTACACATTATATCTCAAAAAGTGTTTTAAAACTCTTTGTTTCCTACAGGTGAAAATCATCTGTGTATATTTAAGCTTACTTATTTTTTTAAAAGATTTTATTTATTTATTTGACAGAGAGAGAGAGAGAGAGAAAACACAAGCAGGCGGAGCAGCAGACAGAG